>NC_088375.1:192842763-193149473 GCF_037993035.2 Macaca fascicularis
TAGTGCAATGCCACAATCACGGCTCACTGCAGCTTCGACCTCCTGGGCTCAAGTGATCCTCTCACCTCATCCTTCTGGGTAGCTGGGACTATAGGCACACACCACCAAGGGCGGCTAATTTTTTGTATTTTTTGTAGAGACGGGGTTTCGCCATGTTGCCCAGGCTGGTCTTGAACTCCTGGGTTCAAGCGATCTGTTCTGCTCAGCCTCCCAATGTCCTGGGATTACAGGCATGAGCCACCATGCCTGGCCCTTTTTACAGATTTGAGGATGGTTTTATGTCACCTCAATTTCTGAGAACCTCAAGCTATGAACTTGGTTTAAGGTAGTTCCAAGTTTAAGGTAGAACCAGTTCCAGGTTCCTAACCCCACCCCCAGATACCTGGCAGAATCAAAGATGAATCTTCAGAGGAGGGCGCCTTCTTCCTAATTTTCAAGGGACAATGAGCAGTACAGTCGGAAATAACAAAGCATACAGGGAAACAAAATACGATGCGAAAAACAGCAGAAGCAATGAATAGAAAAAAAGAAAACCAGACTCACAAATTCTGTATGTATTATAAGTATAGAGACAAATAAAAACCTATGCTTATTATGTTCATAGATATAAAAGTACACTTATAAATATCTTCATGGAATGGGTAACAATTAAAAGTGGCTTGGCAGATTTTAAGAAGGTTAAACAGAACTAGAAATAAAAATATAAAACTGAAATTTTAAAATGTAGTGATTTCCCATTAGACAGCACATTTGAGAAAATCAAAAAGAAAGTGGTGAATAATTGAATGATGAAGCATAAGAAATTATTCAGATGCTGCACAGGGAGACAAAAAGACAAAAAATATGACAGAGAGGCCAAAAGACATGGAAGCTGGAGTGAGAAGATCTAACATGCATTTAATTGGAAAGGAGAGGAAAGAGAATGGGGCAGAAACAACTATTCAAGGAGATGATGCCTGAGATTTTTCCAGAATTGATCAAATTTATTAAGCCGAGAATTCATAAGCAGAGCACTGAAGGCAAAGAGAAAATTCTAGCAGCAGCAACAACAAAAAAAAGACATACGACTTTGGAAAGAGTGTTTTACTTACTTCTCAACACCAATGGAATCTAGAAGACAGTAGAATAATATCTGTAACTGAAATAGCTGAAAACTTAGGATTATATGCACAAAGTACCTTTCAAGAATAATGGCAAAATGAAAACATTTTCATATAAAGAAGAATGTGGAATTTGCCACCACTTTAGTGACTTTGCCTCACTGAAGGCAATCTTAATTGATGTACATTATGCAGAAGGAAAGCAATTACAGATGGAAAAAGCTGAGATGCTATGAGGAATTGAGGATTTTATAAAGAGGTCACCATGTGGGTGAATGTAAATATAGATGAACAATGAAGCATAAACAAAATTTTAGTATCTTATGGGCTAAAATATTTAGAAATGAAAGACGACAACAGCATATAAGTTAAGAAAGGGGGTAAAAAGAATCAAGAGGATTCTAAGGTGCTTATATTACCTGGAAGGAGAGTAAAGATAATGACTGTGTTGAGGCTGATACATTAACAATGTATGCTGTCATTTCTAAAATAAGCACAAAAGGAATAGAAGCAGGGTATTCAACATCCCAGCCAGTTGAGGAAGACTCATTGGAAACATAAGACTACAGAAGGAGTGAAGATAAAAGAATGGAAAACTATATACTGTCAAATAATAAGCAATGTATCAAATAAAGTAGAGATTGTGATTAAAAACATTATTAGGGATAAAAAATTATGTTCACAAGGAAAATATGTTTGAAATGTATATGTACCTAACAACCAAATAATATATAGAGAAGAAAATGACAGAACCATAAAGAGGAAGAGAAATATCCATGATCATAGTTATTTTAAATGAGGACTACCTAGGACAATTTAAAGGAGAACTAAGTCAGAGAACTTGCTGTATGGATATCATGTCTTATTATAAAGCTATCGTAATAGCAATGGCATGGTATTGATTCAAGGATAAACAAAGAGTCCAACAGAACAAAGTAGAAAGCCCAAAAACACTACTTTGCATTTACAGACTCTGGATATATTACGAAGGAGATGCTACAGATAAAGGGTAAACTTTACAATAAATGGTACTGGGACTCATGGGTATGACATGAAAAATATGTAATTTGACTATCACTTTACACAATGCATAAAAATCAGTTGCAGTGGATGTACTGAGACTGGGTCATTTACAAAGGGAAGAGGTTTCATTGACTTATGGTTCTGGAAACATGATGCTGGCATTGGCTCAGCTTCTGCGGTGGCCTCAGGAAACTTACAATCATGGCAGAAGGTGAAGGAGGAGCAGGCATGTCACAGAGCCCGAGTAGGAGCAAGAGAGAGAGAATGGCGGGAGGTGCTACACACTTTTAAACAACCAGATCTCATGAGAACTCACTCACTGTCAGGAGAACAGCACCAAGGGGATGGTGATCATTCATTCATGAAAGATCCACCTCCGTGATCCAATCACCTCCCACGAGGCTCCACCTCCAACACTGGGGATTACAATTAGATGTGAGATTTGGGCAGGGACACAGATCCAAACCATATCAATGGGCTTTTAAAACTTAAATTTGAAAGCAAAAAAATGGAAGATTTTGAATGGTAATATAAGAGAATATCTTCATGGTCTTTGCATAGGGAAGGGCTTAAATAAAATTCCAAAAACATTAACTTAAAAAAAGGTTGATGGCCAGGTGTGGTGGCTTACGCCTGTAATCCCAGCACTTTGGGAAGAAGAGGCAGGCAGATCACTTGAAGTCAGCAGTTTGAGTCCAGCCTGGTCAGCATGGTGAAACCCTGTCTCCACTAAAAATACAAAAATTAGCCAGGCGTGGTGCCACATGCCTATAATTCCAGCTACTTGGGAGGCTGAGGCATGAGAATCACTTGAACCTGGGAGGTAGAGGTTGCAGTGAGCCGAGATTGCACTACTGCACTCCAGCCTGGGCGACAGAGTGAGACTCTGTCTCAAAATAAATAAATAAAAATAACAAATAAATAAAAGTTGAGAAAATTTATTACATTAAAATTGAAAATTTAAAAAATAAAAACCACTATGAAAATAATGGAATAAGGAGTTACAGCCCTGGAAAAGAAATTTGTGAGCTTCGTGAGGACAGGGGCTGTGTCCATTTTATTCATCATTGTATCTCAGCATGTTCCATAGTGCCTAAAATCAAAGCTCCAGCACCCAAGATACTTTAAGTACTTACAACCATTCCCAGACGATGGATACTCACCTACAGAGAAGACTCCACATCATAAACCGCAAACATTATTCTATCACTTTCTTCTGTTGCTGTTCATTCCTTAGAGAAAAAAGAAGAGATATATAGAGGTGGTGACTTAACCAGACAATTGTTTAAAAATACGCATTTAGTGTAGAAACTATGTGTTCAGGATTGTGCATGTTGCTGAGAAGAATATGTAGAAATATAAAACAAGAGTCTCTTCCCAAAGGAGTTTACAGCCTACTTGGGAGATTATGACAAATATGAAAAAATACTTGACAAATCTGGACCATTTAAATAATGCTATTTATGCTGTAGCCATACACAGGACAGAGATAACACTTCCAGATGTGGTAATTGGGAAATATATCATGCAGGAGGAAAGATTTGATCTATGTATTGAAGGAGGGTAAATTTATGGGCAGGAAGAGAGCATGGAAGCAGGCATCCCATGGGAGGGATGCTTTGTAGGAAATAAAAATTTAAGGTGCTTTGGGGAAAGGGCAATCTCATCAGAGTGGAAGGAGACAGATTAGAAGTATATCTTTATGAATAAATATGAATGAGTAGCTGGAAATTTTCTGAGAAAGAGTAGTAGTGATGTGAACATAAAAGCCTAACTAGCATTTTTTCATGTGTCTGTTGGCTGTATGAATGTCTTCTTTTGAGAAATGTCTGTTCATGTCCTTTGCCCACTTTTTGATGGGGTTGTTTGTTTTTTTCTTGTAAATTTGTTTGAGTTCTTTGTAGGTTCTGGATATTAGCCCTTTGTCAGATGAGTAGATTGCAAAAATTTTCTCCCATTCTGTAGGTTGCCTGTTCACTCTGATAAAAAGGATGAGTTTGAGTCCTTTGTAGGGACTTGGATGCAGCTGGAATCCATCATTCTTAGCAAACTATCACAAGAACAGAAAACCAAACACCGCATGTTCTCACTCATAGGTGGGAACTGAACAATGAGATCACTCGGACTCAGGAAGGGGAACATCACACACCGGGGCCTATCATGGGGAGGGGGGAGGGGGGAGGGATTGCATTGGGAGTTATACCGGATGTAAATGACGAGTTGATGGGTGCAGCACAGCAACATGGCACAAGTATACATATGTAACAAACCTGCACGTTATGCACATGTACCCTACAACTTAAAGTATAATAATAATAAATAAATTTAAAAAAAAAAAAAAAAAAAAAAAAAAAAAAAGCCTAACTAGTTATGATAAATGTATCCGTGAGTAAAGTAATTAAGCCAGTTTGGGGTTGGCAGAGGAATTGTAGCAGGCATCTGTGGATTTTGCTACCCAGCAGCATTCACTTTTCTCCTGGTTGTGGGGCGCCTTCCTGTTGTTATTACCTGGAACTAATGGTTAAGATGATGGTTCAAAGATTAAGCCACCATGGAAGAGAGCATAGCGGACAAAGGGAGAGAAACTGCATCCAGGTGACCCCATTTGTACTAAACCTGGTTACCTGGTTTTTCTTTAGTACATATGTCAGTTTGAATTGGTTTTGTCATTTGAAATGAAGAATGAAAACTGACAGAAGAATAGATAGAGAGATCAGGAGAGCAGAGTAGAGAATTCAGAAACAGACTGATATACACGTGAGAATTTCCCCTCACTGGACATTCTTCAGTCTTTGCCCTGAATCTCTTCCCAACTTCTTGTAGTATCCCAGGTCTCAGGCCCTAGACTTCTTATCCATTCTCAGATGAATGAATTCAGTCTTGTGGTATGAAGTATCTATTTGCACATGACTCCTAAGTTTATATTTCCAGTTTTTGTTATTCTCCTGAGATTCAGACCCATCTATTCACTTGTCCACCAAGATTCTCCACTTGAGTGTATAAACGAATCTGAAGTGTAATATGTCCGATACCAAACTCCTGACTCCCAACCCCCCCACTCTAAATCCGCTCCTTTCCTAAGAGTCTCAGGTGCGTAAAATGGCGCCATTGTCCACCCAGCTTCCCAGGCCAAAAACCTAGGAGTTATCCTTGAGTCTTTTCTTTCCTGTAACTCTCACATTTAGGCCATCAGCAAGTCCTGTTGATTCTACCTTCAAAATATAGCCTGGATCTGACCACTTCTTATCTCCATATGGGAGGTAAGTAGATATGTAGGTTCCCAACATAGTCCAAACCAGCACCATCCCTTGCTTGGATTATTGTAATAGCTTCTAAGTGGCTTCTCAACTTCCTTTTTTCCCTCTTATGGTCTATTCTACACACATTAATTAGAACAGTCTTTTCAAATACAAGTCTGATCATGTTACTTGCTTGTTCAAAGCCAGTGTTTTCCCATGACATTTTTAATATCCCATATCATTACCATGGTCTCCAGGACCCTGCAAAATCTGACCCCTGCCTAGATTTCTAAATCATCTCTGCTTCTCTCTCACTCGCTCTGCTACAGTCACACTGGCTTCCTCACTCTTTCTACAACATGCCAAATACATGTCTACCTTAGGGCCTTTACATGTCTTCCTTTGGATCTTTTGATGGCTCATTCCCTCACCATTCAGGTTCTCCTCAAAGTGGCTTTTCCTTTCCACCTCCCCAGACCCTAACCTTTCTTGGTTCTTTAGAACACTTATTACTATTTTGTTTATTGTCTGTTCTTCTCATTAAATGAAAGCTCCATGAAGCAGGAATGTTGTCCTCTTTAAAAGTATATTCATTCCCAACGTTGGAATAATGCCTGGTTTATAGTTTGAGCCAATACATATTTTTGAATTACTTATTAAATGAAATTTTTATATGATAGAGGTAGCACAGCATATCATTTTGTAAGAGATTTATTATCCAGTGACTGGTTTTGAGAAAACTAGTTAGATATTTTAGGAGAAGATATATCCTTAATAAGAGGATGTCATGAATGACAATTTAGATGAAATAAATTCCAAAAAACTTGATATACCAAAGCTAACACAAGTAGAAACAGAAAACCTGAATAGAGCTATATCTAGTTAAGAGTGTAATTCATTATTAAGGACCTTTGCATCAAACAGCAGACAAACAGATTTTCTGGGACACATGGTTTTTCCAGTAAAGTCTTCCAAACACTTAAAAGAAATAATAATGTCAATCGTACATACTCTTTCAGAGAATAGAAAAAAAAGTAACATTTCCCAGCTCATTCTCAAGAAAAAACATTATATCGAAACCTGACACAGACATTACAAGAAAAGAAAATTAAAGACCAAACTCTCCTGGACATAGATACAGAAATACTAAGCAAAATATAATCAAAATGAATTTAGTGATACATAAAAAAGATAATCCATTATAACCGAGTGGGATAAACTTTAGGAATTCAAGAGTAGTTTAACATTTAAAAATAAATCAAGATAATACTTTGTAGTAACAGAATAAAGGGGTAAAAATATACAATCATCTCAGTAGATGTAGAAAAAGGATTTGATAAAATTCAGTGTTGATTCATGATTTTTAAAAAGCCTAAGCAAAGGAAATTTGTTAATCTGATAATGAGTGCCTAAAAATATCTTAAACGTCATACTTGATGGTGAAATGTTGAAAGTCTTCTCCTTGAGATATCTGCTAGCATCACTTTAATTTAACATTACATTAGAGATCCTAGCCATTGTAGCAAGGCAAGAGAAAGAAGTAAAAAGTATATGGTTTGGAAAGTAAGAAATAAAACTGTCATTATCAATAGGCAACATGACTGTATATATAGAAAATCCAAAAGAATCTATAGATAAACTATTAAAATTAATAAGTAAATTTAAGCAGGGGTGCTGGATACCAGGTCGATATATAAAAAACAATTGTATTTACATATACTAGCAATAAAAAATAGAAAATGAAATTTAAAAAACAATACCATTTACAATAGCCTCAGAAAACACCAGATTCATAGGAATAAATATGATAGAGATATAAGATCTCTACACTGAAAACAAGAAGATATGCTGAGAGAAATTGAAGAAAACTTAAGGAAATGGAAAGATATACCATGTTCATAGAATGGATGACTCAATATTGTGAAGATGTCAATTTTCCTTAAATTAATTTTTATATTGTACAAGCCATTCAAAATTCTAACAGGCTTTTAAAATGGATATCAACAAACTGAATATAAAGTTTGCATGGAAAAGAAAAGGGCCAAGTTAAGCCGAGACAATTATTAAGAATATGAAGGAGGCTGAGATAACTTATGGCACCAAATATTTAGAATTGTTATAAAGCTATAGTAATTAAGTCAATGTGGCATCTGTGCTAAAATAGACAAATGGCCCTGTTGGGGAGGAAATATAATTTTTCCTCAACCTCTATGAGTTCTTAGTTGAGACAGATTCCTGTAACAAAAGACAAGATTAACAAGATAAAAACAAACAAGCTTATTAACATGTGTAGCACACATCATGAGGGAGAAACTTTAATGAAAAGTATCTCAAAGCGATGGCTTAGAACTCTGGCTTATATAGCATCTTCAACAAACAGCAATACGTTTGTAGACAAATGAATGGACAAATGAAAGTGTTTTAGGCTTCCAATGGTGGGAAACGATGGGAAGGTAAATATATGGGAGGAAACTAATGGAATGAGGTTTATTTTCAGGTTCCTCTGATGCTGTCTCTGGGCTGATAAAGAGTCTAGAGTTGTCTCTAGTCAAGGAGAGTTTATATCCTGCCTGTAGGCAGAAAGTAGGGTAGGGTGAGCTTTTTCTCTGTTTACTGCTTCTTAATTGCCTTTAGCTAAAAAGTAATTTTTATGTCAGAGGAATATTTTGGGGTGACATATTCCTGTTTCCTTAAGCCCAATGGAACAGATTAGAGAATTTAGAAAGAGATCTTTATATGATCACTTGTTTTATGACAGAGTTGACACTAAAATACAGTAGAGAAAGGATGTCTTTTCAGTAAATAGTGCTGACTCAATTTAGTATCCATATGGAAAAAAATGAATCTTCCTCAAGCCATTCACAAATATCAATTCTAGCTGCATTGTAGATTTATATATATTAGGTAAGACAATAAGGCTCTTAAAAGAAAACATAAGCGGATATCTGTATACCCTTAGAATAACCAAACATTTCTTAAACATTACACAAAAGGACTAACTATAAAGGAAAATATTGATAAACTAGATTAGACTAAAATCAAGAAATTCTGATCATCAAAAGGTACTGTTAAGATAATGAAAGAGCAAGCCCAGAGTAGGAGAAGATACTATAAATAACTACAAATCAATATGAGAAAGGCAAATAACTCAGTAGAAAAATGGACAAAAAGCTTGAACAAACACTTTGTACACAGAGGATGTTCAAATGACCTACAAATATATTAAAAGTTATATCAATTGCATTCATTGTCAGAGAAATGCAAATTAAAACTACAAAAAGATATGTCTACATATTCTTCAGAATGGCTAAATTTAAAGTGTCAGACAATACCAAATGTTGACAAGAACATGGAACAACTAGACTCTCATATATTATTGGTGGGAATGTAAACTCATACAACTATCATGGAAGACCGTCATGGAAGACTATCATGGAAGACCTATGTAAGAAGGTATGTAGCATTCATAATATTCATAATAGCCTCAACCTGGAAGCAACCCAGATATCCAAAGACAGTAGAATGGATAAATAAATCATAGTATATGGAATATATACAGAAATGAGAATACGTAATCTATAATCACATGCAAAAGCATGGGCGTATGTCACAAACATAATGCTGAGAAAAAGAAGCCAAACACTCAAAACAGGCAGCACTAATCTCTGGTAATAGGAATCAGGATAGTGATTACCTGGTTGTGGTAATGACTGGAAGTGGGAATTAAGGGGACTTTTAGGGTGTGAGTCATATTTGATTTCTTGGTCTGGGTGTATGGTATGGGATGGGGTTATTTTGTGAAAATTCATCAAGCTGTACAATGATGTCTTGTGCCCTTTTCTGTATGTATCTTATATTTCATTAAAATTTTTATTTAAAAAAACCTGGATCCTTACTTCAAGTCTTAAACCAAAATGAGTTACAGCTAGATTACATAGTTAAATAGAAAATGAAAGGTCCACAATTAAATGTGGATGAACTTTTCTTTATAATCTCAGAAACATGAATTGGAAAAAATTTCTTTGAAAAGAAAATTAAAATGGTAATAAATAAATATCAACATGAGGAAAATATTTATAAAATAATAATGTATTTTGTGGCCAGTCAGATCATCACACAGTAAAAGATACAAAATACTCAGTGTTGCTAAGCTTTGGTGAAAGGGGACTCTCATGTTCGATTGTTAGAATAATTTATTTCTACAGCATTTTTTGGAGGACTTTAAAATTTAAAGTGTGCATACTATTTGACCTAACAATACATTTCTAGGAATTTTATCCTAGGAAATATTTGCATACATAAATATATCAGGATAGTACTTAAAGCATTTTTATAATATCAAAACTGGAAATACTTTAAATGTCTATGAATAGAGTACCGGTTATATAAGGTACACTCTGTTTAATAAGGCATACTATGTCTGGTAGAAAGAATGAGGTTGATCTGTATTAGTGGATGAAGTCATATGACCAGGAGACACTGATTGCTAAATGAAAAGAGTAAGTTGATGAACATTTGTATAGTGTGATCTCATTTAAAGAAATATATATTTCATTGGAAAATTCTGGGAAAATATACACCAAACTATTTACATAAAATGATCACATATAGTTAAAAATATTCATGTGCATATATTAAAATCAGTAGGAACTATACCAAAATGTCAACGCTGGCTCTCTCGGGGGATTACTGAGGCATTTAAATTTATCTTTGTATTTCCTTGCATTCCAAATTGCCTACAATGGGTGTATGTTGATTTAATAACCAGAAGATGCTAACTAGGATTATTAAATTTTGTGTGTGTTTTACCAGTTTCATGATAAAGATCAAACTCCTAAAGAAAGTGTTTCTTTCACGTCCTTACTGCCTGTCTGTCCACCTTTATCTGGCACTGATCTTCCACATGCACTCTCCATTTCATTTGTGTACAGAACACAGATACTTTCTTATTGGAAATAATTTAAACAATGAGGAGCACATAGAGAAAAAAATGTGGAAACTCGATCTTTTTCTGTACTTTTGCTCACATATTATGTGTATATACAAATAGAGTCTTTTTAAAAGCATAAATGGGATGCTTGCCTCCTCCGTCTTAACCGCTTTCCATTACTTGCTGTCCCTTGAACCATTCACGCTATTTCAGCCCCACATAACTAGCCAAAGGCCCCTTTTACCCTTTCTTCCTGTCCCTATGCAACCAGCAATTACAGTGTCTAATTATTTGATGTTTTCCCTAAAGACTTTTGATGCAAGAGGTTCAAAAGGGACAAAGCCTGAAAGGAAAGCAGACATAGCCATTGCCGTGTAGGCAGCTGAAGGATGATGGAGAATGTGGCAGGATAATGTTTCCAGTTATTCACTGAGATTTTTGTCCCTCTGGTTTCTCTTAGTGAAGGCACATCCCCTGCCTAGGCAGCTAGGGTGCTCTGTGCTCATTGCCTCAGGGGACAAGTGACATAGCGAATTTCAGAAATCGATGCTTAGCTTTTGATTTGCTACAGTCTGGTTCTTGTGGGGCACCAAAGGACTCAATGCAAAAAGATTTAGAAAGATGCCCCGTGAGTAAGAAAAGCCTTCTTTAGTACCTTTAAAGCCCCTTCCTGATGGGTGATGTTGCCCTTAGTGAGGAGAGAGGAGGAGAGCTGGAGGGTAGGAGGAAAGACAGATGTCCGTGGTTCCTTAGGAGGCAGGTCTTGCTCTGTGTCTACACTGAATTCTGAAGGGCAGTGACCATGCAAACCCCTCACAGGTCTGGCAAGCCAGAGAGCAGAGGAAACCCATACCCCTGTATTTAGGCAAGGCTCAGAGGCTTTGGCACTCACTGAGTAAGGCCCTGGAATGTAGACTTAATTCCAGGGAGATGGGGTTGGAGGAGAGACCTTGAATTGCCTGAAATTAATCTCTAACAGAGGATTGCATTATAAATTAAGATGATTAGAGAACAGGTAAGTTGCATTCCGTACATATGTGAGTTTGAAAACTGAGAATTGTCCTCATAACAAATAGAGGAATTCTGATTTTATTTCTTTGCTTTGGTGGTGGTGCTGGTTGGGTTTTGATGTTGGCCATGAGCCCCGGGGATTTCCTTAAGCATGATCCTGGGAAGCTGTCTCACTTTCTCCCTGGCTTTGCCTCTCCACAGGGCTGCTGACCACCAGCAGCACGGACCTCTGGAGGCCGAAACAGGCCTGACAGTCACAGATGTGTTTGCCATCTCATCTTTATGTGAGTGGAGTAAGGGAAGATGAAAGCCACAGAATGAGACCTTTCTGGACACAACTGTACAGGAGCCCAGCCTGGAATGCACTCAGAGTTGATGCTGAATAATCTAAGAGATGCAAATAAAAACCAGCAAGGAACCCTTCTTTAACTTATTAAATTTGAGGGAAAATTCTTGTCATTGACTTGCATTCATTCAAGGGTTGGTTAAGTAATTTTCAGACCTAAATTTATCATTGATCGTAGCATTTAGAGTGAATTTTGGAAATCACTCAGTAACTTCAGCTTCATCGGTGCCTAGAAAGTTCACCTAAGCAGATGTCACAACACAATAAGCCAATGGAAACGAGAGGACAGATCGGCATCACTGGACCTACAATAGAGCAGGTTATTTCTTTGTGGCCATTCTAGGTACTCTGTGAAGCTCAGAATGTGGATATTGTTGGCCCAGCTTTATTTGTGCTCTGTTGTCCCACCATCGTTTCAGATTTGCTGATCTTTGCCACAAGTCCGAATCAACTCATCCATTTTCTCACCTTTCTCTGCCTTTTCCCCACCTCCTCCTTGTGCTTTGTACCCCCTGCTTCCTTGCTCTGTGCTGGGGCTGCGTGACTTTCTCCTTTCCTCTGAACTCTCACCCTGCTTGTCCTTGGTCCCTTCTTTCTCTATGATATGAATATCCTTGCTTAAATGCAGCTGAATTGTTCATTTTGTGGCATGCCATTTCCTTTCCACCTGGCAGACTCTCCACCAGCTGGGAAGGGACATGTATCTGCTCTTCAGGAAATGCTGTCCTTTGGGTGGAAAAGGACTTGCTTCCTGGCAGTGCCAAAATGAAGATCTTTCTCTGCTGAAAACAAAACAAAACCCCTTTATCTGTGGAACTTCCTGCTTCCTCCACCGAAAGCTGTGCTTCTCCAACATGGGGCGTTATGCCAGGGGCACATGAAATCATAGGACAGACTGAGTGCATCTTACTGATGCTGCTTGAAACTTTGGGGGGAAATAGTTTTGACTTTTTCTTCCTCGTAAAAGCTATTGCCGTACATGGATATGTAAAAATTTCTTGTTTCTGGTAAGCTGCTTTGGGTTATGTCTTCAAAATTCCTGGGGTATCTTTCTGCTTCTCTGCTGTTGGAAAGGACTAAAATGGAGACTTCAGAGCAGCACATAAAGTATTCCTTGTAAGTGGAAGACTGCTATGGGTTTGACCCAGCACATTTGGCAACTTGGGCTGATTTGATGAAGTTGGACAAAATTTTGAAATATTAATAGAGATGTCTTCCTTCTCCACCCCTTAAAATTTCCCTATGTCCTCCCTCCCCTTATTCTGTTATTAATTCATTACTGGAAGCATTTGCACTGTTACAGTAGGAATGTAAAGACAAACAGGTAGGGCTCCTATTGAGATTTTAAATATCTGTATTTTCAAATTCATAGCAGAGACAAAGCACGACTTTTCATTTGGAAGAGTTTGGCTTTGAACATCAAAAGCAAATCTTTGAAGAAATTGAGGTGTTATGGGTTGAATTGTGTCTCCCCAAAAATTAGACATTGAACCCTTAACTTCTAGTATCTCAGAATGTGACCGTATTAAGGAGAGAAGGTCTATTACAGTGGTAATCAAATTAAAATGAGGTCATTAGTGTGGGCTCTAATCCAATATGACTGATATGCTTATAAAAAGTAAAAATTTGGACACAGCCATGCATACAGGGAAGATAGTGTGAAGAGACATAGGGAGATGACGGCCACCTACAAGCCAAGGAGAGAGGCCTAAAACACATCCTTCCTTCAGCCCTCGAGAGGAACAAATATGGCCCACACCTTGATCTTGAACTTTAGCCTCCAGAACTGTAGACAATAAATTTTTGTTGTTTAAGCCACTCAGTTTATGGCAGCCCTATCAAACTAATACACAAGGCATAAAGTTTTGCCATAAACAACAGATTGGAAATGTGTTTCATCACATCTAACGTCTTGGTCTGTTCAGGTTGCTATAACAAAGTAGCATGGACTGGGTAGGTTAAACAACAGACATTTATTTCTCACAATTTGGAAGCTGGAAGTCCAAGATCAGATGCCAGCATGGTTGGGTTCTGGTGAGGGCCCTCTTCCCAGCTTGTAGACAGCTGTCTTTTACAGTATGGCAAAGAGAGGGAGAACTCTGGTCTCTTCCTCTTCTCTTTATTTTTGTTTTTATCTAGAGGGAGTCTCGCTCTGTCTCCCAGGCTGGAGTGCAGTGGCATGATCTTGGCTCACTGCAACCTCCGCCTCCTGGGTTCAAGCAGTTCTCCTGCCTCAGCTTCCCAAGTAGCTGAGATTACAGGTGCCCACCACCACGCCTGGCTAATTTTTGTATTTTAGCAGAAATGAGGTTTCACCACGTTGGTGAGGCTGGTCTCGAAGTCCTGACCTCAAATGATCCGCCTGCATAGGCCCCCACCAAGTGCTCTTCCTCTTGTTATAAGGGCTCCAGTCCCATCATGGGGACCACACCCTCATGACTCACTTAAACCTACTTACTTCTTAAAGGCCACTGCTCCTAATAGCATCACATTGGAGGTTAGGGCTTCAGCATATGAATTTGGTGGGTACACAGACACTCCATTCATAACATATAAGAGGTCACCAATTGTAAGGTACCTCCCAATTTTAAAAGACATCTATGTCTAAAGAAATGTACTACATCTTAGAATCAATAAAACATGGCAGTGTAGATGAAGAATAAAAGTACCCTCTTCTGTAAACTAGCTAAATATGGCCTAAGTCAGGGACAGGGATGAACCAGAGGAAATGTTCCAGGGTTTATATTCCAGTGGGTTCATGGAGAGATACCTAGTTTCCTGTCTTTTTTGCAGTGGGCTGAGCCTTGGAGGTGGGGTGAGAGGAGCAGGGACATCCCTATGTCACTTTCCATTCTTGCTGTTTCCCAGGATGAGGCCCTGTAGAGAAGTTCCCTGTGTCTGCAAGGTACAGCACCAGCAAAAGTACAAAAGGGTAGGGTAGCTTGTCTTCATTAGAGACTAGAGAGTAGCACAGGACAGTGTCCAAAACTCCTGGTCTATAGATAATTTATTTGGAAATAGCAAAGAGGCGGATGGAGGGAGAGATTGAGAATAAGGGAGTCAGAGAACCCAAAGGAGCTTGTAGTTGAGACTGGAAGGTTGTGGGTGATCCCTCTGCCTTGATGCTTGGAGGCCAACATGAGGACCATGGAAGCAGTGGATGATTTGATAGGGATAGAGGCCAATGGGCAATGACCAGGTGGAAAGAAGGCAGTGGATGGAGGCCAGGGCAGGCACCATGTCCCCAAATGCCTGAGAAACCTTAGCTAGAACCCTAACAAGAAGGGTGATAGTGGTATGATATCTTGAATTGATCAAGTTAAGCTTGAAATGATTAATTTTACCCAGAAGTAACTGAGTTTACCTGGAAATAACCTAGATTTAACTTCTAACTTTGCAATGAATAGGAGGCCAATACAGAAACTCATTCTTGTTATGAAGAGAAAGTGTATTTGACTTTATACACGTGAGTCTAGATTTTAAAATATTTCACTCAGTGTATCAATTTTCACTTCTAATCCCCTGCTCTCCACATTATGTTGGCTTTCCAGATACTCTGAAACTCTACATTGTCAAAAGAATTGAAATAAAGTTGACTTGTGTTAATAGAAATGTACACAGGATTCTTTTTCAAGATGACAGACTGAATACTTTCATTTGCCTCCCCTGCCTTCTTGGAATCCTCTGAAATGGTGGCTAAAGGCATCTAGAAAAAAAATAAATTTGTGACAACTCTGAAAACAGGAGGCAGTACTCTGGGTAGAAAAGATATTTCATCAAGACAAGCTGGATGGGCTTGGGCTTGCAGTTTGTTATTTCAATGGGAAACTATGTACTAGAACTAAATGAAGAATTGTGTCAGAGGTGGGAGACCTTGTTCAGACAGGATCCAAGCTAGGAACTGGCACATAAGGAGGACAAGAGTGAGCTTTGGACAGTGATCTTGGCTGAGCCTTGGAGGTGGGGTGAGATGAATTAAAGAGCAGAGACATCCCTCCTCTGGGTGGTTAACTAGAAAGATGTCCTTGGGACATTTTGGTTAAGTAACTCTTTCCTTTCTAAGATGTATATAGAGCAATTTGAATTCTAAGAATGGTTTTCTGAGCTTATGAATGATTTGCAAGGGACAGCCGAAGGTATAAAGTTGGGGCAAGAAAGCACTGCAAAGTAATATCTGATGTAGACCCAGCAGATAAAAAGGAAATCCTGAGGGTAGAGCCAGAGGGTAGAAAGGAAAGTTGTCTCCAGCTAGGAGGGAAATACTTTTAAGTGCCCTACTTTCCTTTGAAGGTGGTGGAGTTCCAAATGTACTTGCTTGCTCCCTACCTGCATGTACCAAAGAGAAGAATCTCTGCACACAAAGGCTAGAGTCAGCCCTCACATTCAGAGCAAACAGGCCTGCCTAACTACAAAGGAAATACACATGAGCTACCTATACTAATCTACAGTCCTTCAACAACAAATGTAAAGGATCTCCTAAGGACCGCTAGACATCTGAGGGAAATCAACAACATAGGAGACAAAGACCAAGATAAACAAACAAGAAGTCACTTGAGAGGATATGGAGAGATTAAAAACAATTCAGAGATTTTTGCATAGATAAAACAATGACTCACTGCTATGAAAAACATGTTATTATGGCTGGGCACAGTGGCTCACGCCTGTAATCCTAGCATTTTGGGAGACTAACGTAGGAGGACTACTTGAGGCCAGGAGTTTGAGACCAGCCTGGGCAATATAGTGAGATCCTGTCTGTCCCAAAAGAAAAAAAAATTAGCCAGGCATGGTGGTATGTGCCTGTAATCTCAGCTACTCAGGAGGCTGAGGCAGTGAGCTACGATGGCACCATTGTACTCCAGCCTGGGCAACAGATAAGACCCTGTTTTCTTTTTTTTGTTGTTTGTTTGTTTGCTTTTTAAAAAAGGACATGATATATTCCAAATAAGTAAATGAGATAAAATTGAGAAAATCTTTCAGAAACTAGAAAAGATGGCAAATTTAAGAGATATGTAAAAAGACAATATAATAGTTTGAGAAGGTCCAATATTTGCATAATACAAAAGAAATGAAGAAATAATGGAATAATTTTTCTCTGAGCTAAAGGAAGAATCAAATTCTTCAATCAAAAGGAGCCCACTAAGTGCCAAGCAGGATAAATGAGAACAGATCCAGATCAAGACACATTATGATGAATTTCGATACTCTGGGAATGAAGTTATATATTGGCTAAGTAGCTATTTTCTTTCTAAGATGTGTATAGAGCAATTTGAATTCTAAGAATGGTTTTCCGAACTTAGGAATGATTTGCTAAGGGACATCCAAAAGTGTGAAGCTGGGGCAAAGAAGCAATGCAGAATAATATCTGATGTAGACCCAGCAGACAAAAAGGAAATCCTGGGGGTAGAGCCAGAGGGTAAAAAGGGAAGTCATCTCCCACTAGGAAGGAAATATATTTAAATGCCTTACTTCCTTTGAAGATGGTGGAGTTCCAGATGTACCTGCCTGCTCCCTACCTGGGTGTACCAAAGAGAAGAATAAAAGCTTTCAGCAACAGAAGAAACTACATTATTCACAAGGAAATAGGAAGTAGATTCACATATTACTTCAGTAATCAATGCAGTAGATACCAGTAGACAATGGCATAATGCTTTCAAAGTTTTAAGGGAAAGTAAACTAATAATTCTATACCCAGCTGTATTAATTAGGATTCTTTTGGCTGCAAGGAACAGAAAGCTGTCCCAGTGGCTTAAATAAGAAGGGACTATATTATTTCACATTTTCTGAAATTCAGAAATAGGGCATCACCAGCATTAGTAAATTTATCAGCTTAATAATGACAAATAATAATCAGGATTCCTGATTCTTCTGTTATTTTGCAGAGTCTCCTTAGCTTGTTGGCTTTGTGCTCAGGCTAGCTCCTCTATGGTGACAAGATATCCATGGTAGTTCTGGGAACCACAGTCAGAAATAACAGTCTCCAGAGGAAGATGGGAATGCCTTTTATTCAGAACTCCTGGAAAACTTATTTACCGAATTTTAACATGTCTATTCCTAAACCAATCACTGTAAGGGTAATAGGTAGACCATCCGCCTGTGGACACACGGACAAGGAGAATACCTGTACAGAGGAAGATTCTATTACGAAAAGTATCGGGGTGGGAGTAGATGAATGTTGTGACATCCAGTAGTGGCTGCTATACCAGCCATGTGACCAATTAAGTGTGTGAGTGAAATAAACATTTTCAGACATGTAAGAACTCAGGAAGTTCACTTCCTATATAGCCTTTCCAAAAAAAAAAAAAAATAACAACTATTAAAGGGTATCTCCAGCCAAACAACAAATGATCAAGAAATGGTTAAAATGTTGGACCCAAGAAACCCTGATAACCCAGTAGTGCAATGAAAAGAAATCCCAGGATAACAATTGTGGAGCTGATTTAGAAAGCAACTGCCAACAATCAGAAGAAGCCACGGTGTCTTCAAAGAGAAAGTGATTCCATTACAGAAACTGTATAGCTAAGAACTAACAAGGGTTTTATCATATGATGCTGCATATGCCTTTCCTTTTCTTTTTTTCTTCTTGGGAACTGTGGGAAAAATACAAAGTCATAATCCACATACAAAGGAAACAAAAATGAGTCTTGGTTCTCAGCAGTTGATGGAGAGAAGGAACAGAGAGTCCACTTGATCTTCACACTTGAAACATTATTCTTCAAGTGGCACAGATTTCGTGTCACAGGATCACATTTTGTTCTTTTGGGTTCAGTCACACTTCTTGGTTCTGTACGTTCCGTCGTATTTTCAATACTGTTTACTAGTTTTTATGTTTTAGAGTCAATTTAAAAACAAAGCATGGAAAATACAATAACAGAATATGACGTAAATTTATCAATCACATTTGGAGGCTAGGAGATGAAGTGGAAGGAATATAGGTGAGTCTTCGTGGGAGTTCGTGTTTTTAAAAGGGATACAGCAAGAAATAAAGATGTAAGTGCATTCGAGTTAGGAAAGAATCCATCAGAAGAACTAAAGGGAGAAACAGATATGTTACCTCTAGGGCATGGACTGTCATGGGGGTGGAGTCAGAGTAATACTTCTCTACTCTTCCATACTTGTTTTTTTAAGCAAATGAATGTATTACTTTTGTGATAACCATTTTAGTACAAATATTGGTATATCGTGGAGTGGAACACTCAATAGTAGGCATTGGCACTGACGAAGCTGAGAAGCCCCAGTGGAAATGCTGTGTATTTCTGATGAGCAGTGTGCCCTTGCCCCTGTGTCAGTGAATTCTCCCATCACCCAGACGTCTCTGCTCTCATCACAAGCCTCCCTATCACTCACGTGTTGCTATCACAGTAGAACTCAGCTCTGTCAGAAAACTGGCCCCTAAGTGAGGGTGAAGTTTCAGAGATGGCAAAAGGCCAGTATTAGTTACCCTTGGAAGTCCTTAAATAGCCCACCAAATACTCCTCATGCAGTGCTAGAGACTGT
Organism: Macaca fascicularis; assembly: GCF_037993035.2. NCBI lineage: Eukaryota > Metazoa > Chordata > Mammalia > Primates > Cercopithecidae > Macaca > Macaca fascicularis. The sequence continues at coordinate 192,861,907 of NC_088375.1, forward strand.
GCTGCCTTCAGTACACTTGGTAAAGCTGGTGTTCCCCCATTCAATTGTTGTTTCTTGCATACACAAGCCACGTTCTACCAAACCAAACTGAACCAACCAGTCAAAATGTCTTAATCTACAGAATCCCACTCAAGATGTCAAAATGCTCATACTTGAAGAGAACTGCAATGAGCCTCGTGAAGGACCAGGCGATTCACATCCCTACCTCATGGTCACTCAAGGGCATGTACTTTTGCAATGAAATGGTACATGCAATTGATCAGGCTCTCTCTCTGCAATGGTGGAGATGCGGGTGAGCAGAGGGCATAGACCCAAGTCCGTGTAAGTTGAATACTTGACTGACTCAGCTCTACTGTATTTTGTGATTGTGCTTATTACTCTGGAAAACTCAGATTAGGCAGAAGCTTCTGCACACATGGAAACACATATAGTCCAATGCTGAGAGTACTCATCAGAAGTTAGAAAGCCTAAGTTCTGCTGCCTGCCTTCCCACTCCCTGCTGTGACCTTTGGTAAATCATAGAACTTCATCTCTCTGAGTCTCAGTTTATTTGTTTCTAAATAGGAAATAAGTTGATAACATTTGACTAGAACGGTCATTCTCAAAGTGTGATCTGTGTGTCCTTGGGGGTCTCTGAGAAACCCATTCAGGGATGCATGAGGTCAAAAATACTTTCATAATAATACTAAGATGCAATTTGCCTTTTCCATTTTCATTCTCACGGGTGTACAGTGAAGCTTTACAGAGGTCACAGGACCTATGACATTGCAACAAACTTAATGCAGGGGCAGATTTTAGGATCCAGTTGTCTTCTTTGTTTTTTTTTTTTTTGAGACGGAGTCTAGCTCTGTCACCCAGGCTGGAGTGCAGTGGCCGGATCTCAGCTCACTGCAAGCTCCACCTCCCGGGTTTACGCCATTCTCCTGCCTCAGCCTCCCGCGCATCTGGGACTACAGGCGCCCGCCACCTCGCCCGGCTAGTTTTTTATGTATTTTTTAGTAGAGACGGGGTTTCACTGTGTTAGCCAGGATGGTCTCGATCTCCTGACCTCGTGATCCGCCCGTCTCGGCCTCCCAAAGTGCTGGGATTACAGGCTTGAGCCGCCGCGCCCGGCCAGGATCCAGTTGTCTTCTATTAAGCCAGACATTAAAGAGACTCACTAAAGTGTGAAACAGCACCACTCTTTTCACAGGTTTTTTTTTTTTCTTTGGGAAAGTATATTTTTCATATAGTATGTTACTTCTGTTAACATGTAAGGAGGTTATTGACAATGAACTAATAAATATTTTAGTAATTTTTGTTTTAATTTCTGATATTGGCAAATAATATAGATATTACCCCATAAACAAAGGCTCTTTGGGGTCTGCAATAATTTTTAAGAATGTAATGAGGTCCTGAGACCAGAGAGTTTCAGTACTGCTGCTCTGGTGTTTTGCAGTTAGCAGGGTACTTTCCCACACATTATTTCATTGGTCCCTCTCCTCCCTGTCTCCTTCCTTGTCTCTTTCAGCCTCCCCCCACCCTCCACCTCCCACCCCAACACATGCAACACACACACACTGAAAGACAAACCTGTAGTTTTTAGCTTGGTTTTCTATCATATCTCAGTTTCCAAGTTTTGCTTCATATGGTTTGATCATGTGGAGGAAATGGGGACGACTGCATGAAAACACCTAGCAATGATCCAACGATCTTTTCTAATGGTCAGCATTCATTTTTAACTTGTCATGACCTTAAAGCTATCTGTGTAGAACTGTTTTATAGAAAAATATCTAGAACTGGAAATTCCCAGGAAAATCATAAAAAAGAAACTAGTTATGAAAGACTGGAAACCTTGCTTCCAAACCACTTCCACTGAACCAGCCAAGAAGAGATCATCAGCTTTTGGCACAATTCTACATTTCTCACTTCAAGCTAGAAGCAAAAGTATTAAATTTTAGTTACCTCTAATAGTTGTGCAATTTTTAAACATGGGAGAAGACTTTATTTGAAAGAAAGTATTGTCAGATGAGTAGTGCATTCAACTGACAGCCAAGATTTCTACATCCAGCATCTTCATTAGTGATTCATAGTGCAGTTCTAGCAACTTACTCTTTCCTGAATGTTGGTTGCAAAACAAGGTTATCAGCCATTCAGATATCTTCAGAAAGATGAAGCATGGGAACCAACACTGGAGTCCTCCATGGGAGATGGCAACTTCTCTCCAGTTTATAAAGGTAGCCCCCCATCGTTTGAGCCTTTACAAAATAAATGAAGGCTGTGCAACCAAAGGTTTATCCTGGAATTTGCCTGACTCGTTTATTCATTATATATATCTGTGTAGATATATATACACACACACACATATATACACACACATATATGTGTGTCATATATATGCATATGTGCATGTATACATATATATGTATTCGTGCGTGTGTCTATGTGTACACCTACTATGTGCTGGGCACTACAGACTGCCATGACAGCAACTTACTTTCCACTGAAGGGAGACATACAGAAAACCCTCTACATTAATAAGTGAATTATATAGATCTTTAGAAGGGCAAAATACTTTGGGAACAGAGAGCAAGTGAAGGGGAATCAGGGATACAGGGTGGCCTTGCTGAGATGATGACATTTAAGCCAAGTCCTGTATGGGGTGGGGTGGAGGGGGCAGTGCTCCCATCAGCGGGAATGGCCAGGACAAAGTCCCTAAGGTGGAGTGTCCAGGACAGCAAGGAGACCCGTGTGGGGATTTCCTGTCCTCTCTGAAACAGATATTGACCATTTGAAGCAAAGGATTTAGAACTAGGCGACAGACGTATTTGCAGCAAACTCTAATATTTGAAACACATACGTTAGGAGCTATTTTGCTTACTAAATGAGTTGCTGTAGCAATCATCAAGATCACAGCGGTGACTTGAAACACAGACTGCCGGGCTCCACCCCCAGAATTTCTAAGTCAGTAGGTCCAGGGTGGAGCTTGAGGATTTGCAGCTCTAATGGGTTCACAGGTGATGCTGATGCTGCTTCTTCGGTTACCATACTTTGAGAACCACTGCTCAATAGGCGATGGGATTTTCCTAATAGTTCCATGGTGCATTTTAGGTATAATGTATTGACAACTTGCTTGGGAACATATCTTTACATAAGCGACTTCTATTCCTCAAGAGTTCATGGGATCATACGGCGTGGAGCTCAAGCGGTCGGCAGGTCTGACCTTTTGCCTTCCAAGCAATCATTCTGGCCTCGTGATACAATAGTAACTCAGAGAGGTTGCAGCTGCCCAGGTCACCTAGTTGTTAGGTTGTTGAGAAGATGCTGATATACGAAAGTAATGAAAATAAAGCTTCCCTCTCTTCCTTATTTCTAGAACCACTGGATGTGCAAACATAATTACATCTTGCTTTTTTATTAAAATAGGGAGGATACATTTTGCCCTTGACTGAGAAAATCAGAAGTCATGAGCCCCTGCTGTCTTTGCCACATTTTAAGGCTTAGAATGCCTACAGTGGAGGGATGTGGGCTCTACCTGTTTTGAACATGTGTGCTTCTGATTTCTTCCCGAGCTCTCTGATTTGCTTCCTTGATTTGTTTTCCTCTCCTCTTTCCTCCTGGGTCATGCCTGGGGCCTGCTCTACCACCTGGTTGGTGTCCACTTTGCAAAGGCGGACTTGCTGGGAGAGGTGGCAGTGAGGTCGTGTCCTCCTTTCCTTAGTTGGCAGTTGCATTGTGGAGGGGTGACCTACAACATGAGATGCCTTGTCACTCTGCCCGGATTTAGTACCTAACCTGAGACATTTGCATTGATTTGTTCCTTTTTTGGTGGCAAAATTTGTGAGACAAAAAAACGACACATTTAACAGCAGCTTAATTTAACTAAAGATCTCAAGCTTACGTCTCCCCCAGAGGCATGTCGGAGGTTTTTTCTCTTTACTGTACTCTTGAGGTGACGAAAGTGCCTTTTTTTTTTTTTTTGCCCTAAAAAGACATTTGCCCATTGACTTGGCCCCTTTACCTCCCTGCACCTTATAATCCTTGTCAGCAACACAGGAAATGTGATCCTTCTTTAGAAATGAGACCTTTGGAGGTTCTTGAGCTCAATGGCCTGGTTTGCTGCCAATCTGGGCAGCCTCATGGGAGGAGCATGATTTCAGGATCTGTGCCAGGAAGGAGTGCCTGGGGGACTTGCTCCCAAAGTGGTTTGTCTTCTGTCGCCACTGTTCTCCCTTCTGGCTCTGTCAGTCGACTTCGATGTGCACGGACAAGGACCTCTTTGCTGAATAAAGGACAGGGTACTTTGGCAAACGGCTCAGAAACAACAGGGGCTCATTTATATTATGTTTTGTTCTTTTGTATGGTATTGTCTTTGAGAAGTCAGCTTTGTAGGCGGGGCACGGTGGCTCACGCCTGCTCCCAGCACTTTGGGAGGCAAAGGAGGGTGGATCACCTGAGGTCAGGAGTTCGAGACCAGCCTGGCCAACGTGATGAAACCTTGTCTGTACTAAAAATACAAAAATTAGCTGGGCGTGGTGGTGCACACCTGCATTCCCAGCTACTCAAGAGGCTGAGGCAGGAGAATTGCTTGAACCTGGAGGTGGAGGTTGCAGTGAGCCAAGATTGTGCCACTGCACTCCAGCCTGGGCAACAGAGCCAGACTTCGTCTCAAAAATTAAAAAAAAAAAAAAAAAGAAAAAGGAAAAAAAAAAGAGAAGTCAACTTTTAAATATTAATTTCTAGATATTTAAAAATTTTAGTTAGCAGTTAGAAAAAAAAAACCCAGAAATCTCTAAAATATTATACTGAATGATGCTAATAAACTCACAGTGTCATATTAGGATATGAATAAATATCTTTCTTGTCCTTACTGTCCAGCTACCATGTGTGGGCAAAATGCCAGAACCCTTTATTTCCAGGACCTTTCCCCCAGTGGAAAGGAGGCACCTCTCAGAGCTCCATCTGCTGTATGAGCATGTGGGCAGGGTGGGAGGGGGAACCTGGAGCCAGAATGATGTCTGGACATTCCCCTTTTGGGCTACTGACTTATACAGGAGAGAGGAACCCCAGGGATCCATCTGACTGACCCTTGGAGGCAGTTCCCATATCTGGAGTCCCCTAAGCCATGGCAGGCCCCACTGGATCTGCTAATGGAATTGGCTGGGGCCTGGCATCTATATCTTAAAAGCATTCCTGAGTGATTCTAAGGGGCAGCCAAGGTTGAGAACAAAGTGTTCATGGGGAACCCTACTGCGTTTGAGTCTGGTTTTGAAGATCTCTGTCAGGGCCCATCCTGATCTTTCCTGGCACCTGGATAGGTACAGGGATTTCCCAGCAACCAAGGTGTCATGTGAGCAGATGGGTGAAACTCCCTGAGTGGTGTTGTTTGCACTCTTTCGTGACTGACACAGCCAGCAGGAGTCTGTGTCTGTGAGAGGCCAGGGGAGGTGAGAAGGTCCTGCCCGTTCCCTTGGTTGCTGGGCCATCTGGGTCCCTGTCACTGGGGCCTCTGTTCTGAAGGTATCTGCTGATAGAAGCTGCAGTGGGTGGCAGAGGAGGAGGAGGTAATTTGGTCCCATCTTGGCATGATGTCCTCTGAATCAGCAAGTCATTGCCAGACAGTTGCTAATTGTCACATTGTGTGTCTGATGATTCTCCTTTATTTTATTATTTTATTTTTTTTAAAAATAAAGACCTACTGTTTCTAAAGAGACCTGGCAGTCAACCAGAAAAGTATGAGTTAAAAGCTTGTGGAAAGGGGGATTTGGGGCTACTTTTAGTGATTACAAGCAGGGGCATTGATACCCACCAATCAGAATGAATGTAGGACATATGCTGGAATGGGGACCTGGGGGTCCCCTGTCAGGCCTGAGCTGCCACCCAGTTGATGGATCATGGGGAATGTTTGGGGTTCCTAAGAGTGGGGTCAGGGCAGGGTGGGGGTAGTGGTGAGATACCCCAGAGACTTAGGCAGTGACTGTTTATCAAGTAGTACAAAATATTTCAGTATTTTACCAAGCAGTATGTCTGTACAGGTGTATATCATCCAGATATCAGGGCTGCTTATAAAAGATGCCAAAAATTCTGGTTAACCTCAGCTTAAGTATGGGATGAGCCAGGCTTAGTGGAAGATACTGTGGGTGCATAGCTGTGCCTGTCTCATCATTGCTGTGTCCTCAGAGCCCAGCCCAGGGTCTGGTACATAGTAGGTACTCAATTAATACTTGATCCTTGAATCTAGTTTTTCAGCTCTTATGGTTCTCCTAAGGAAAATTAAAGGAATGCTATTGAGCATGACAATGTACCCGACATTGTATCGGGCACTATGTGGTGAGGTTATCTCCAGACACCAGGCTGCCTTTATGGGCACAGCATCTGTGGAAAAGGGGAGGATATTTTCATGCCAGTAGAATGTGATGAGTCTTTAACCTGGATTTGTTAAACCAGACTGCTCACACCCTCCATAGACAATGTTGGGGCTACGCGGACAGGCTTATGCTTCTGAGCTGACAGTTCAGTGTCTAGGTTATGTTACTAATATTATATCTGCTTATTTATTCTGTTGCAGACTCTTCTTTTTCAGTGTGTCCCTTTTTTCCTGTTCCCTTGCTCACCATTTTTGCATTATGACCTATCTGGAGTAGAGGTTCTGTGTCTAACCTTGGAGTAAGGAGCACAGACTCTGGATCAAACCACCTGGATTCAAATCTTACATGTGATGTGACCTGTCTGTGCTCTGACATCTTCAGCCATAAATGGAAATAATAGTAGGTCATGCTTCACGGGGTTGTTGCAAGTATTACTATATGTAACACACTTAGAATAGTGCCTGGCACATCCTCAGTGCCATATGGATGCTTGTTCCATTTACGATCTAATTTTAAATGACCAGATTTCAGATATGCTAATGTAAGACACAAGAGCTAAACCAGGTGACTCTTATTACTAGGGGAGGAACTGGGGAGCGATTGGTTGCTCTGCTTCTCTATTTTAGAATTCAATAGGGTCTTCCATTTTGAGCATTGGGAAAAAAATCTTTGTCAGGAGGGTTTTTGGATGCTGATTTGAAAGTGTCTTTAGTGTATTTCTCATCATTATATATTGCAGGAGAATTGTCATCCATCTGCAGTGCTTCCCCAGTAACTGTCTGGGGCCTGTGGTGATGTATCCCCACTGCTGAGATGGAAGGGAGTCTTCCAAATACCTGGGAGATCAACTGTGCTAGTTATAGCTGTCATGTGCTGCGCATACTCTCCCATCCTCCTCTTTCTCCTTTGGGAACCTGCTCCCCTACCTGGTGTGATCCTGGTGGGGCTGTCCATGAAGGTGACTTGTGCCTCCTCCTGCCTTCACACGTGGGCAGTGACCTGCAGTGGGCCAGCTGTAGTATTGCATTCCTCCAGTTACAGTGGCTGGTTTAGGGATGGGCAGTTTGTCCAATCTGGGCTACAAAGGTGCCCCTGGGGGGTTCTTCTCCTGGATCTACTGAGGGAAGACTATTCTCTTCATTTATGTTAGCAAGTTGTAAGGATGTTGGCCTAGGCCCACCAGAAGCTGCCTTTCCTAGGATATGGAAAGAGTATCTACAGTAGGAAAGAGTGACACTAACATGCAAAGAGAAGTGGATACAAGCAGAGCAGAGAAAGAGAAGTGGAAACAGAAACACAACCAGATCATTTGAATACCTAGGTCCAGCTTTAGCTGAACCAGTCTACACACTAACTTTTCAATTATGTGAATTAATAAATTCCCACTTGTTTTGCTAGTTTAAATTGGGTTTCTGTCAACTGTGATTAAAAGATTCCTTACTAGCAGAGTCTTGAAATATTTAATAAACACTAGATTTTCTGGAATTCCCTAATATGGCCTCATAATAAAAGTTTGAAAAAAAAAAAAAAAAGAATGGATCAATTTGCTGCCTGGCTTGACTCTCTTGCTGCTTTAAGAATGGGCCAGCGAGGTACTTCTGTGACCTGATGATGAAACCATTCATATTGGACTTCAACACTCTGTGCCTTCCTTTATGTTCCCTCTCTTTGGAATGCTGTTCCCTTTGACTTCTTACGTTCTTGCTGGCTTGTTCACCATTCAGAGTTCCATTCAAATGTTTTTCTTCTGTAATCATCTTTGATCTTGCTAGTCAGATCCTTTCTCTTCCTTCTCTGGGTTCCCATAGCACTTTAATTTTTCTCTATTTATATCAATTTGTATTAGGTTATACTCAATTGTCCAAGTGACCCATGTGTCCTCTGGAATCATCCTGGCTTTGAGATTCTAATGGCACTGACTTGAATGCCCATTGATGTGAGCTACAAACTTGGTCTTCTCCTAATTAGGGTTTTGGGGTGGGACTGTTGGGAGGTGCCCATTAAAATCACCTGTATCTCCCTCTAGCACTTTTATGAGTTAGTTTTTATACTTACATCTTTTCTTCAATTCTAATTGCCTTTAAGGATCAAGAATGAGAATCTAATTCAGGGTGTTTAAAATAAATTATTATGGAGGATTTTAACTTTTTTGTTTAGTTGGTTTATATTTTCTACATTTTCTGTACTGGGCATGTATTGCTTTTATACTTAGAAAAAAGTATTATGGCTGGGCATGGTGGCTCACACCTGTAATCTCAGCACTTTGGGAGGCCAAGGCAGGTGGATCATGAGGTCAAGAGATTGAGACCATCCTGACCAACATGGTGAAACCCCATCTCTACTAAAAATACAAAAATTAGTTGGGTGTGGTGGCATGCACCTGTAGTCCCAGCTACTTGGGAGGCTGAGGCAGGAGAATCACTTGAACCCGAGGTGGAGGTTGCAGTGAGCTGAGATTGCACCATTGCACTCCAGGCTGGTGACAGAGCGAGATTCTCTCTCAAAAAAAAAGAAGTGAAAAAAGGTATTAAAAACCAGCAAAAAGATTCTCTGTTGTGTAGATGGTATCAAAATAAGAGTGGCAAAATCACATGAAGGAAGTGATAATGATAGCTTATTTTATTTTCTAATAATCTTCTTGTTATATAAAAGACATAAGCAAACCATTAACCATTTATTAATTAATCCCTGATTATTTCAAATGGTCAGTTGTAAATAGACCTCAAATAAGGGTTTTTATGATCTGATTTTCAACAATTGGCCTTGACATTCAATACTAATATTTATGCTTAATTTTATATTTGACAGAACTAAGCCATACACCAGGTATTTATTCTCGGGATATTTAATATCTGCTGTGTGGTTTACAAACATCCATGATAAGACAGAAGGCAGAGACCTATCTGAAATGCTCAGTATTCCTAAAGAGTATAAAACATTTCGCAGAAAGTATGACATCACGAGGGCATATATTTTGCTTAATTTTCCCCCCTCATTTGATTAAATATGTCAAATATCCAAAATCAAAAGTTGAAGGAGACAAATAGTGGTTGTCAGTTTAACTGGGCAAAACTCAGTGTCCAGTATCCTGAATGATACTATAGTGATAAGGCAAAAATTATTTAATACTTAATGTAGAGAAAATTAAGATGGAATATAAACTTTTTTGACATGAACTATGAACTGAACATATTATATTCATTTTACAGTATATTGGCTTTCCTTTTAAAAATTAATCTTATGTGTACCCCCTTGTTAATCTTTTTTTTTAATAGACAGACTTTTAACACTCTAAGAGGGTGGTTTGTTTCTTGATGGTAAGCCAGGGTACCTAAGGATATTTTACAAACACATCCATTAAATTGCTGACTTCCCTAAGTTTGACAATTTACTAAACTGATATAACAGGTAGTTCAATTTAGCAGCTGTATGGAGAGCAATCGTTTAGCACAGTTTGATATTTAACACTGCAGCTTAACCATAAAAATACAATTTATGCTAATATGTTCTATTCAGGCCTGTTTCCAACAAAGCCTACAATTTAGCCACTTCGAGTTCTCACAACTGCTGTTTACTAATAATGCTTGATTTCAACAGAAAAAAAAATTCCTTCAATTCAAACAGCATGGGAAACTTGTATTTTGAGGGAAGTTAATCATTTGGTGATTCTTTAATCCTTATGCTAAAAGTTGGATGTAATTTTCACATCTTCTCTGTTTTCTTTCTTCATGTTATATGGTGTTTTGGTCCTTAGAGAATTAAAACAACTACAGCATATTCACATTTTATGCAGAGGATGCATTCCTAAAAAACTCACATAATTTAAAACTTGCACAATTTGAGTCTAGTTTTCAGTTAGGAATAAATATAAAGTAAGATTTGCTTGACTTCAACTGTGCATAAAGAGAGGGTTTATTAATTTTTTATATGATACTATTTAAAATTTACATGAAATGCAACTGCATGGTGTATCTTTTGCCCCCTTTCAGTGTCTTCTGGACTGTCCATCTCTTTTCATGTTCATGTTGCCGAGTCAAAAACGGGGGTGAAGCTCCTCCCCCATTAGCCAATGTGGAGCAGCCACAACAGGAAAGGTGTGGCAGTTTCAAACCATGGCCACATGGCCACACATTCATTGGCACTCCTTCCATTCAGAGGTTGGGTCTATGACTCCTCTAGCATCTGAGCTGGCTGTGACGACTTTGACCAGTCTTTACTGTGGACGTGATGCTATGCTATGTGATTCCCCAGGTGTAGTTGATAGAATAATGTTCCTTCCCCTTGCCATAGATGTTCACATCCTAATCTGCAGAACCTGTGAATATGTGTTACCTTAGGAACTTGGCAGTTACCAAAAGGAACTTGGCAGATGTGATTGAGTTAAGGATCTTGAGGCTGGAAGATTATCTTGGATTATCTGGGTGAGCTCAGTGTAGTCACAAGGGTCCTTATAAGACAGAGACAAGAGTTTCAGGGCCAGAGAGAGATTTGAAGATGCTATGCTGCCGTCTTCAAAGACGGTAGAAGGGGCCATGGGCCGAGGAATGCAGGTGGCCTCTAGAAGCTGGAAAAGGCAAGGGAACAAATTTTCCCCTGAGTCTTCAGAAGGATTGCAACTCTGCTCACACCTTGATTTTATTCCGGTGAAATCCATGTGGGACTTCTGACCTCCCAAACTGTATGATAGTAAATTTGTATTGTTTTAAAGCACTAAGTTTGTGGTAATTTGTTATAGCAGGTATGGGAAATTAATACACAGGGCTGGGACACGAAAGGCCTGGTTCTCCTGGAGTGTTCATTCCCTGGCCCCTCCCATCCTTCTTCTCAGGATGCTCCCTCTTGGAATCCAGCTACCATACTATGAGAAACCCAAACTGTGCATGGGTGCTCTGGTCAGCTGCACAAAGGAGCCCCACCTTTGAGCCACCCCAGCCCCGGTGTCAGATATATCAGTTAAGAAATCCCTCTATGAGTCCAGCCCTTAGCCATTAGAGTTACTGCCAGCTCTTTTTTTTTTTTTTTTTTTGAGATGGGTTCTTGCTCTGTCAACCAGGCTGGAGTGCAGTGATATGATCATAGCTCACTGCAAACTCAAACTCTTGGGCTCAATCTGTCCTGTAACCTTAGCTTTTCCAGTAGCTAGGACTACAGGTGCACACCACCACACTCAGCTATTTTTTATTTTTTGTAGTAGGAACAAGGTCTTGATATGTGGGCCAGGCTGGTCTTGGACTCCAGGCCTCAAGTGATCCTCTCATCTGAGCCTCCCGATTGCTGGGATTATAGGTGTGAGCCACCGCAACCGGCCCCCAGCTCTTTGAATTTTCCGAGCTGAGACCCCAGACATAGTGGCACAGAGACAAACTATTTCTGCTGTTCTCTGCCAAAATTTCTGACCCGCAGAATCCAGGAGCTTAATAAAATGGCTGTTTTAAACCAGTAAATTTGGGGTGACTTGTTGAGGCAGAGGACGAGGTGAGGATACGTGAACCAAGGCAAAACATCTCACTGTCTAGAGGCAAGTGTGGTTTGGCCTCTGGTGGAGGTTAATGTTACAAGCTGATTCGGACTGATGCTGTGATGGAGCTGAAGGAAAAAGGGATGAACCCGAAAAGAGACAATAGGCATGTCTCACTCATCAAAGGCTCAAATTAAAATCCCTTTATTTTCTTCCCGAATGATACAATGATCTCAGGACACTTTAACTCCATTTACCTCCCTCCTGATCATAAATTATTGTTGTCATGCATTTTATTCCTATCATCTTTTTAGCTGACAAGGCATTTTTGATGTTTTATGCAAATAGTGTTAATTTAGATTTATCCACATCTTTGTTACTTTTTCTGCTTTTCTTATTGTATCTCAGATCTTTCATCTGGGATCACCTTTCTTCTTCTTGAAGAAAATTCTTTAGAATTTCTTTTAGAGAGTGTCTGCTGGTAGCAAATTCAGTTTTTGTCTGAAAATGGCTTTATTTGCTCTCATTTTTAAAAGACACCTTCACTGATAATATAATTCTAGATTGGCAATTGTTTTCTTTGAATTTGTTGAAGATATCATTTCATTGTCTATAATCTCCATTGTTTCTGCGGGGAAGACAACTGCAGTCTTGGAAGATAATCTTAATTTTCTCTGGTTTTCTTTTCCCCCTCACTTCTGTTACTTTTTTCATAATTTTGTGAAGTTTCACTGTGATGTGTCTAGGAGTGGGTTTCTTCCACTTAGTGTGATTGGGTTTCACTGGGCCTTTCACTGGATACTCATGACCACCATCTTTCATTTGTTCTGGAAAATTCTTTGCGATTCTCTTTTAAAATATTTCTTCTGCCCATTCTCTCACTCTTCTTATACACTGAAGAAAACATATGTTGGACTTTTTCCTCTCTGTATCTTAGATTTTCTTTTATATTTTCTGTTACTGTCTGTCTTTGAAATATTTTAGGTCATTTCTTTGGGCCTTTTCACTAATTTTCTCTCTAATAATGTCTAATCTCTTGTGAAACCCAGTCATTGGTCTTTTTTTTTTTTTTTTAAATTTCTGGAGCCTCTTGGGTTATTTTTCAAATCTTTGATGTCATTTTCAGATCCTTGTTCTGTGTAGATAGGCTTATACTTTATTTGAACATAATGAGCATGATTGTTTTATGGTTTGCATTTCTGTATTAGTCTGTTTTCACACTGCTATGAAGAACTACCTGAGACTGGGTAATTTATGAAGAAAAGAGGTTTAAGTGACTCACAGTTCAGCAGGCTTAACAGGAAGCGTGGCCGGGAGGCCTCAGGAAACTCACAGTCATGGTGGAAGGTGAAAGGAAAGCAAGCACCTTCTTCACATGGCAGCAAGAGAGAGCAATGGGGGAAATGCCACACAATTTTAAACCATCACATCTCGCAAGAACTCATTCACTGTCATGAGAACAGCATGGGGGAAACCTGTTCCCATGATCCAATTACCTCCCATCATGTCCCTTTCCCAACTTTGGGATTTATAATTCAACATGAGATTTGGTTGGGGATGTAGTGCCAAATCGCATGAATTTCATAATTCCAATATTGCTTGTATTGGCCTATCTGTTTCTGCTGATGTTGCTTCTGCTTATATTACGTTGTTTCCTAGGCTGCTTGGGTATTTTTTTTTTTTGCTAAGTCTATTGTTGTCCTTAAAAAATAATTTGTGGGAATTATCTGAGGCCTAAGATAACATGCTCCTCTCCAGAGAGGATTTCTTTTTCTTTTGCTGGGTACGTCAGGTCACTCCTGGTCTAATATAATTTTAAAATAAACTATGGCTTTTGTTTGTTTGTTTTGCCTACACAGGTAAGGTAAATTTGAACAGAAAATTATTTTGAGATTATATATATATATATATATATATATAAAATATATACACACACTGTGGAATAACTAAATCAAGCTAATTAACATACCCATTAACACACATAATTATCATTTGTTTTGTGGTGAGAGCATTTAACATCTACTCTCTTAGCAATGCTTAAGTATATAATACATTGTTATTAACTATAACCACCATATTGTACAGTAGATATCTTGAACTCATCCTTCCTATCTAACTGAAATTTTGTCTTTTTACCAGCATCTCTCCAACTCATCCCCCACCAGCCTCTGGGAACCACCATTTTTATTCTCTGCTTCTGAGTTTGACATTTTTAGATTCCACATGTAAGTGAGATCATGCAGTATTCGCCCTTCTGTGCCTGACTTATTTAGCTTAACATAATATTCTTTAGGTTCATCTGTGTTTTTGCAAATGATAGATTTTCTTATTTTTAAAAGCCAAATAATATTCCATTCCATCCAATACATATTACATCTTTTAATCCATTCATTTGTTAACGGACACTTTGGTTGATTCCATATCTTGGCTATTGTAAATAATGCTGCAGTGAACATGGGAGTTGCATATATCTCTTCAACATACTGATTTTATTTCCCTTGAATATATACCTGCAAGTGGAGTTGTTGGACCATATGGTAGTTCTAGTTTTAATTTTTTGAGGAACTTCCGTACTGGTTTTCATAATGGCTGTATATCTTACGTTCCCATCGATAGTGTAGAAAGGTTCCCTTTTCACCACATCCTCACTAACACTTGTTATTTCTCATCTTTTTGATAACAGCTATCCTAACTGGTATGAAGTAATATCTAATTGCGATTTTAATTTACAGTTCCATGATGATTAGTGATGAGTATTTTTCACAAATCTGTGGCCATATGTATGTCTTCTTTTGAGAAATGCCTTTTCAGATCCTTTGCCCATGTTATTTATTTTCTTAATACTGAGTGGTTTGAGTTTCTTATATATTTTGGATATTAACCCATTATCACATGATTGGTTTGCAAATATTTTCTCCTGTTCGGGTTATTTTTTCATTCTGTTGATTATTTCCTTTGCTGTGCATAAGCTTTATAGTGTGATGCAGTCTCACTTGTCTATTTTTGCTTTTGTTGCCTGTGCTTTTGGGGTCATATCCAAGAAATCTTTACCAAATCCAGTGTCAAGAAGCTTTTCTCCTTTGTCTTTTTCTGGTAGTTTTATAGTTTATTATGTTTAAGTCTTTAATCCATTTTGACTTGATTTTTATATATGGGATGAGATAAGGGTCTGATATGGTTTGGCTCCGTTTCCCCACCCAAATCTCATCTTGACCTGTAATCCCCACGTGTTGAGTGAGGGAGGTGATTGGATCATGGGGGTGGTTCCCCCATAGTGTTCTCGTGATAGTGAGTGAATTCTCACGAGATCTGGTTGTTTGATAAGTGTGAGGCTCTTTCCCTTTGTGCACTTCCTCTCTCCTGCTGCCTGGTGAAGAAGGTGCTTGCTTCCCCTTCTGCCATAATTGTAAGTTTCCTCAGGCTTTCCCAGCTATGCAGAATTGTAGGTCAATTAAGCCTCTTTCTTTTATAAATTACCCAATCTTGGGTAATATCAATGTGAGCATGGACTAATACGGGGTCTAATTTCAATTGTCTATCCAATTTTCCCAGCACCACTTCCCTAATATGGGTTCTTGGCATTTTTTGTCAAAGATCAGCTGACTGTAAATACATGCATTTATTTCTGGGCTCTCCATTCTATTCTATTGGTCTCTGTGTCTGTTTTTGTATTAGTACCAGGCTGTTTTGATTACTCTAGCTTTGTAGTAGATTTTGAGATCAGAAAATGTGATGCCTCCAGCTTTGTTCTGTTTGCTCAAGATTGCTTTGTCCATTTGGGGTCTTTTGTGATTCCATATGAATTTTAAGATTGATTTTTCTATTTCTATGAAAAATGTCACGGGACTTGTGGTAGGAATTCAGTCTGTGGACTTTGGGTAGTATGGTCATTTTAACAATATTAATTCTTCTATGTTACAGATTTATCCCTATCTTGTAAGCTTCAAGAGGGCAGAAGCATTGTTTCATTCGTTGCTCATTCCTGGTACCTACAATAATGTCTGGCACATTGTAGGCACTAAATAAATATTTAGCAGAATGTATAAATGAATGTTTATTATCTCAGATACTCAGAATCCTTTAGACAGAATTCAGTATAGTACAGTATACAGATATTTGTCAATCAGGGATATGAACGATACAAAGTGGTATCTAGAATAATTGATTACCCTTAGAGATCCACTTAATTAAAGAATAAAACTTCTCTCTCCAATACTAACTCATATTTTTAAAAATCATGTTTAAATATATTTGATAAATAGTCTTCATTTAATACTCTGCTGGAGGGACAGTATCTTAATAAATAGTTTATGAAATGGGCAGCGATTAATACATGCATGCTAAAAATGTCCTATTCAACACAAAAATGTAATGTCAGTAAAGCTGTACCACTTGTTCAACAAATACTTATAGAACTTCAGTGTTATGCGTGGAAACCTTGTAATTATGAAAATGAATATGATAATGTTTTGGTAAAATAATATTTTACATCTTGTGCAAGAAAAACCTGAGCAGTTTATTTTAGTTTGGCACCAAAATTTCCTTCCACTTCTGAACGTTCAACTAGATAGTTACATAAGCAGGCTCTCATCTCTTAGAGATTTTCTACATATTAGATTCCGAAAGGACCTTAGAGAGCAGGACATTCTCTTCCCTTGATTTTAAAGATGAGGAAACTGAGGTACAGATAGCACGACTTGAGCCACATCATATAATTGGATAAGGGATCTAGATCTTGGCTCCACAAACTTTCCAGATGGCTGCCTCCTAGTCTATAAAGATCTTAACTTTGAAATAGATTGACTAAATCTGTGACAGGTTTAACATGAGTGGGTCATTTTTTTTTTAAAACTGACTTTTGTATTCACAGAAGAGACTTAGAGTTTAGCCCTGCACTGAAAGTTTTCCAGGCAAAACGTTTAGGAATTTCAGTATTAGAAGGCAAATCTACTCTGCAGCCAACCAGACATGGACAAGCATCTGACAAGGGCCTCCTTTGAGCCACTCTCATTTATAGATAACTGGGATAGTAATGGGCATTTCCTCCTTCTAACTATTGCTCTTCCTCACCCCCATATCTAAAATATAGGAGGAACTCAGCTTTTCCTGGACTTACAAGAAATATTTAGCAGAACTGCATCGTCAAGTCCCTGCAAATTTGAATGTTGAAACCCTAAACCCAATGGGATGGCATTAGGAAGTAAGACCTTTGGGAATGAATTAGGTCATGAGGGCAGAGCCCTCATGATGGGATTAGTGCCTTATAAGAAGAGACACCTATAAGAAGAGAGTTTGCTTCCTCTCTCTCTGGCATGTGAAGACACAGCAAGAAGGTGGCCATCTGCAAACCAGGAAGTGGGCCCTCACCAGATGCTGGATCTGCCAGCACCTTGATCTTGAACTTCCAGCCTCCACAACTCGGAGAAATAATTTCTATTGTTTTTAAGCCACCCAGTCTCTGGCAATTTGTTATAGCAGCCTGAACTAAGAGTAGACTCTTCATGTTCTGTACTATGTCCTGGAGAATTCTACATGACCTGGCTCCTGCCCCCTTCTTAGGCCTCATTTTGTGGTACTGTCATCTTGCTCACTACAATCCATCCTCTTCTCAAACTCACCTTAGCATAGCAAACTGTGCTTAGCATAGTTCACATGCCCTTAACCTGGAATTAGTTTTCCATTCTTCCCATGGCTAGCTCCTTCCCACCCTTCATATCTCAACTTGAAAGTTGTCTCCTTGGAAAAATCAGTCAGTCAGCCAACCAGTCAATCAATCAGTCATCCCCTGGGAAGGGCCTTCCCTGCCATTCTGTCTAAAGCAGGTCCTTTTCTTTTGGTTCTCTGACTTGGTGCCTTATTTATTTCTTACATAGCACCTGTGACAGTTTATAATTGTTTTATTTATTTGTTTATTTTCTGCTCCTTTACAAGATTATATGCCCCTAGAGGGCAGGAGCCTCATTTGTTTTGTTCTGTGGGCCCAGCTGGGTGCCTGGCATGTGAAAAGCAATCCATAATGGTTTGTGGGATATATAATGAAATGATGTCTCAGAGTTACCTCTAAACTCTCCATCCTGTGGCCAGCAGTGGCCCTTCCCCCTGTTATCTGTCCATTAGCAAAACCGGATCTTTCTAGTAGTGGTCAGTGTGCTTTTTTACAGTAAACGAAACTTCTCTGCCATGTGTCCTCCATGGGGTTACATTTTAAACTTTTGATCCCTTCTCTCTGCCTTCTGGGTGATTGCTTTTCCCTCCTCTCAAGTCAGTGCTCCTTGCATAGACTTTGCTTTCT
Organism: Macaca fascicularis; assembly: GCF_037993035.2. Lineage (NCBI taxonomy): Eukaryota > Metazoa > Chordata > Mammalia > Primates > Cercopithecidae > Macaca > Macaca fascicularis. The sequence continues at coordinate 192,880,004 of NC_088375.1, forward strand.
GAAATGTGAATTCCACTTCTGGATATTTATTGTGCACCTTTGAGTTCTGAGTTGGTTGCTTTTTTCCTCACTTCTCCCTTACGGCTATCATGTCAACTTTGATATGACAGTTTCGATCTCTTTTTTCCCCCATTCAGGTCATATTCTTCAGAGAACAAAATGTTGTTACTGAATAGCCCTTCTGTATTGTCCACTTGCTCATTTTTTTTCTCAAGAAAAGTTCTATCCAGGTTTATTATTTGGCCAAAAAATACATAGTATGGGCTCAGTGTGGTGTCTCACGTCCATAATCCCAGCACTTTGGCAGGCTGAGTGGGAGAATCCCTTAAGGCCAGGAATTCAAGACCAGCCTGGGCAATGTAGCAAGACCCTGTATCTACAAAACGAACTTGTTTAAACATTAGCTAAGTGCATAATTTCATAGCCCCAGTTACTCAGGAGGCTGAGGAGAGAGGATCACTTGAGTTCAGGAGTTCAAGGTTACAGTGAGCCAAGATTGTGCCATTGCACTCCAGCCTAGGCAACAGAGTGAAATGCTGTCTCTTTCTCTCTCCAAAAATATGAGTATGGATTTTTTTTCGTCATTGTTCTACTTGTTTATCTGAGCATCACTTGAATTCTCCTTTTGTACATGAGAGGCTGTACGTTTGTTACATCCTGCTGCTGCCTATGGACAGTGGGCAGCAGACGGAGCCTTCCAGTAGGCTACTCATCATCAGGACATTTTTTTTCTTTTGTTCTGTCTTTTTAATTAAAAACAAACCAAATCAAACTCCAGGAGCCCCTCAGCTGAGAAGGAGGTGGATCTGGTGTGCTGATGGCTTTTGAGCTCTGGCATCCCATCCCGTCCTGCTTGCTGGTGAGACAGCCACTTAGGAGTGTGCATGGCTTGTAGCTCTAGGGGTTTGGCTTACATGTGACTGTTTTTCTTTTTTCTCCACCCAGCTGCACCTTCATTGGTGGTTGCTTTTTTCTGTAAGACAGACAGTTAATCTTTGGTGGTTATTCCCCTATACCTTTTCTTCTCATTTATATTCCAGAAATAATATATATTTATGCATGTGTATGTGTATGTGTGTGTCTTCCTGCACATAAGGAAAAGGATAACAAACAGTGTGATCATGTTTTGAACTATGAGTATGTTCCCTACTTTATGTTTGCGCTTGTTAAATTTGATTTTTGTGCATTATTGATGTCTAGATCTTCTTGATTTGGATCGGTCATGGTTTCATTGCTGTAAGTAATTTTTGATAGGGCTTTAAATTTATAGTAGATATTAATAAAAACTGTTGTTAATTATTCTCCTTTTCTTCCTCTAGGGCAGGGGTCTGCTACTGCCCTGTGGCCTATTAGGAACTGGGCTGCACAGCTGGTGAGCTGTGGGCGAGCATTACCGCCTGAGCTCTGCCTCCTGTCAGATGAGCAGGGCATTAGATTCTCGTAGGGGTGCGAACTCTGTTGTGAACTGCGCAAGTGAGGGATCTAGGTTGCACACTCCTTTTGAGAATTGAACTGATGCCTGATCATCTGTGGTGGAACAGTTTCATCCTGAAACCATTTCCCTGCCACCAGTCTGTGGAAAAGTTGTCCCTGGTGCCAGAAAGGTTGGGGACCACTGCTCTAGGGACTCCCTCATAGTAGACTTTCATTTTGTTGGCATTTGTTTCATTCAACTAACATTTATTAGGCACCTACTCTGTACCAGGCAGAGCCTTGAGGATACCAAATAGTCCCTCCTTGTCTTTCAACTGGCCAAGACCTATTCATATTTCAACTTTTTAAAAATTGGCAGATTTAATAACATACCTCCTATTCTATCACCAATTCTGTTGGTAAGTAATTAACGGAGATGTTAAGTAGTACTGGGCAAGAACTGACCCGGTGGAATTACATTTGTTAAATTCCCCCAGGCTGACATTTACACTGACCTGTTAATCAATTTTGTCTTCACTGGATAAATAAATTATAGTTTCCCAGTTTCATGATGGGTAGGTCATACAAGATAAAACTGAAAGCATTACATAAATTCCTCTTTTTGAAGGACACGATTTATCAGATTTATTCCAGAAACCTGTTGATTTCTGCCATGGCTGTAGCTGTTCATCAAGATAAAGTAGGGCTGCACTCGTGTGTTCTGGAAGCTTTGAGTGCAACAGCAGGCAAGGGGAAGGTGAGAGGGACTCAGTTCCATCAATGCCATTAAACTGCTTTTGTTTGTGAGGAAGAAGAAAATGGAAGGACAAGGATTTTGTTACCTCTGAATCCCCTTTTGCATTCCCATTCTCGAAACTTTAGTTGTCACTCAGATGGATTCGGACCTTTCCAGCCCCTTTGATGTGGATGATGGATAAGGCTTCACTTTCAATGCCGTATGGTTGCTGTTAATTAAAAAAAGCAAACAAGGAGATCTTATAAAGTACCATGATAAAGAAATTGATGTTGGAAGCACATCCTTTGAAGTATGTTTTACAAATGGGATGAATATATGCCCATTCCCTCATGTTTTCATCTGCCACCTTCTCATTTGCAAGAAGTAAGCATTTCTTTACTTTTACTGACTCACCTCAGAAATATTTACTTCCCCCTCCTTTTAAATGCTAGGCAGCAGAACCCCTCTGCAGCCCCTGGACCCCCACATTTCAGCAGCTGTCCCCTTGGCCTGAACTTGCCACGTGACCGAAGTGCCCACACATTCAGTGGAGACTGAGATATTGTCTTTCACATTTTCCCTTCTCTTCCTTCACCTTTAAAAGTATGTAGAAGAGACAAAGTCCCAGAATGATGAATCCAGTGAGAGCAGTGAGAAGCTATATATATATATATATATAAAATAAAATGCAATTTCCTTTCTTTTTAATGTCTTACCTTCTCTTATCAACCCTCATTCTCTCATCAGTCCTCACCCAACTTTTTGCAGCAGGTAAAATCTCCACTTTACCTTGGAGGAGATGGGGTGGGAAAGTGGTGTGGTTACCCAGTTTGCGGAGGGTCACACAGCTAGTGCACTGCAGAGCAGGAAGACATGGCAGGCTTTGAGTCCAGCCGCCAGCTCAGCAGAGGTGGGGAGGCTGGATCTGACACACCCTGAGCCTCCCCACCACTTCCTCCCTCCTGCCCCCAACAGAGCCGGCTTCTCCAAATGTGACCCTATAAATGGGGTTTGCATTTCCCCATTTGCTTCCCAGCTCCATGGGGATGAAGGCGGAGTCCTTCTGGAATCTTGCCTTTATTTTCTGACAGGGTTCCTATAGGGCTATTTTGGGTGTTGTTATTTCGATGTTTTACCAGGCTGATGTGAATGGTGCCAAGCTCCCTGTAAGAGCTTGCTCCCCTTGGAGCCACGTACCTCCTTCTTCTTGTTTGCTTTCCACCCTCCTCGCTGTTCTCACAAGGGGAGGACTTTCCTTATCTCCTTGCTCCTGGGCGCAGCTTGCCAGAGCTTACCCACACTTTGCAGAAGCAAATCCTGATGTGTGCTTCTGAGCTAGGCCTCTCTCAAGCTTGCCCAGCCTTGCAGCGATACCCACTTTAGCCCTACTGGGCACGGCTTGCCCTGGTCTTGCCTTGCTTTCTCTCCTCCTGGCCCAGACACCAGCAGGCCCATCCTCCTAACATTCCTCAAGGAGTATTTGCTTGGCAGCAGAACCTCTGCTCCAAGGAGACTGTTCCTCTGAATTGTCTGTCAAGGGATTTATCCAAGAAGAAAACAGCTTGCTACTTCTTGTAGCTGATATGTGGGTTAGGGTTAATAAGCCTTGGTTGTTCTGAATCAAACAGCTCAAGCCATGGCCCTCAGATGGTTCCATTCACACCCTTTCCCCCTTTTAAAAACAGCTTTATTGAAGTATAATTTGACACCATAAAATTAACCAATTTTAATTGTATAATATAATGATTTAAGAGTTGTGCAGCCAACACACATTGCAGTTTTAGAATATTTACATCATCCCCAGAAAATCTGTTGTGCCCAATTGTAGGCAATCTTCATCCCATCCCCAGACCCAGGCAATCACTGGTCTACTTTTTGTTGCTATAGATCTGCCTTATTTGGGCATTTCATATAAATGGAGTCATATAATAAGTAGTCTTTGGTTCTCTTTCTTTTTGTTTTTTCACTTAGTAGAATGCCTTTGAAATTCATCGCATTGTAGCATGTATCAGTATGTTTCATTATACTGCCTACTGTATTCTATTGGGTGAATATCCCTTGTTTTGTTTATCCATTTGCTAGTTGATAGACATTTGCGCTGTTTATACCTTTTGGCTATTATGAATAATACTACCATAAACAGTCGATTACAAGTCTTTATGTAGACATATGTTTTCATTTCTCTTAGATAGTAGGGAATTGCTGGGTCACAGGGTAAGTTTATGTTTAACTTTTAAGAAACTGCCAAATTGTTTTCCCAAGTGGTTGCACCATTTTATGTTACTGTCAACAATATCAGAGGCTTCCTGTTTCTCCACATCCTTCCAATACATACCACCATTGTTTCTTAAAGGTTTGCTTCGAGCAGACACAAAGCCCTGCCTTGCTTCTTTGCTAGGCATTGCACCTTCACCAGACTGCGGATTCATTCATTCAGACCCTTCTGCTCCCCAAATGCAAGTCTAAAATGGCAATAGAAAATATGATTTTATAGTATTCATTTTCCTGCTCCCATAACTAGTAGCAGACTGTTTTTAGTTTCTTTCTTTATAGTAGATACTTTTTCTCCTATAAAGAAGGGAAGAATATCAGTTTTTCCCAGGTATCTATAGGGAATTTAGTAGTGCACCATGCAGCAAGGAAGGAGGGCTCATGTTAAAGTGTAAATGGGCCTTCTGAGTACGCAGAAATCAACCAGTGTTACTTTCAGAATGTGGCTCTTGCTAAGCCCTGAATATGAGATCACAAAAGGCTCAGGTGAGCTGATTCCCATTAGGCCAGGCAGGGGCTGATTATCGTGTGGTGCAATGATATGTTAAAAAAAGAAAAGAAAATAGAGTGAGTGACAGTAATAGGGAGAGAGAACAGGACAGTGGAATAGGAAAGGCCTGAGGAAAAAGTGTGCACTTTGGCCTTTTTGAGCCCAGATCCCATTACTTAGCTGAGAGCTTGTGAGCAAGTGACTAAGCCTCTTGGAACCTCAGTTTCCTCCTCAGTAAATGGGGATGAATTTCTCAACCTTGTGAGTGCTGATGGTCTTGGAGCCAGCATGTGGAGTGTCTCACACCAGGCCAGGCATAGAGAAGGCAGAAGCAGCAGATTGCTGCTGTTAGGAGGAGGAGGAGGAGGACAGCAGCGAGAACCAGGTTGTGGGTCAGGGTGAATGCCAGAGGGTGGGTAACAGTGGTTCTCAAACTTTCATCTGCCTAAGAATCATTTGGAGGCTTGGGCTGGACCCCAAGAATTTGTGATCCAGGAAGGTAGAAGTGGGGCCTGAGAATCTGTGTTTCTAACAAGTTCCTGGGGGCTGCTGATGTTGCCAGTGCAGGTGCCTTGTGCTGAGAACCTCAGGTGAAAGCAGGGGTGCTGGGGAATCGAGTCCCTGGCACAGGGAAGAGAGGATGCCTTCTTGACACTGCCTGCATCCCAGACTCAGTTTAAAAAGATGATGACACACTTCCTGTCCTCAACGTGTCAGTCTGATGCAGTGATCGTTGGGGCAGAGGGTGAGGGGCAAGGACTGGGAAGGTGCCTCCTGAAGTCTAAACCAGATCCTGCATGCATACCTTTTCAAACTCTACTTGTCCCCCGCAGAATATTCTAATATTGCATTTCAGGAAGGCTCCCATGCTTCTTCTCCTCCGTGGCTCTGTCTCTTTTTTGTGTATTGCTGTATTCTTGGTACCCAGAAGAGTGCCTGGCACTGAGTGGATGCTCATTTGCTGTGTGAATGAATGAAGGTTGAAAATTACCATTGGTATTCATTTGCTAGCAATGCTGTAATGAAATACCACAGACTGGGTGGCTTAAACAACAGAAATCCATTTTCTCGAAGTTCTGGAAGCTGGAAGTCCAAGATCAAGGTGTTACAAGTTGGTTTCTCCCGAGGCTGCTCTCTTTGGCTTGCAGATGGCCACCTCCTGTGTCCTCCCGTGGTCTTTTCTCGGTGCATCTGCACCCTGGTGTCTCTTCCTCTTCTTACGAGGACATCAGTGTACTGGACCCACCCTTATGTCCTCATGTAACCTTAATTACCTCTTTAAAGCCGCTATCTACAAAGACAGTCATATTAGGGGTTAGGGCTTCAACATATGAATTTGGGGGGTGGGGGGCACAGTTCAGCTGTTGCCTGCAGCTGCTGACTGGAGGGGGTTGTATTTCTCAGCTTGGGGATCCACAAGGGTTGAGAACTCCCAACCTAGTGGTTTCCTTAGGACCTTCCTGAAAGGCTGAGGCACCAGCCAAGTAAGGGAAGCTTTGGTTGTAAACTAATACATTCTGTAATTTAGACCAGAAAGTAAAGACATAGACTTGGGTCTTAATGGGAAAAAAAAAAAGTAGGAATAAAAAGTGTTGGCAGACACAGTTTCTAGGAGGAATTATTCAGTTCTTTTATTAGAGACATTGCCTATTGGTATGATCGATTCTTTTTTCCTTGACATGAAATTGTGTGAGGCGATTCCTCAGTTACGTGTTGTTCATAGACCTCACATCTTTGCATGCTTCTAAAGTTTGACTGTAGAGCTGAAGCGTCCACGTGAGGTGTATTACCCTGAGCAGGGTCAGGGAAAGGCAGGATTGCTGGAGGAATCAGACAATGGGACACACACAGCAGGCCAGTCTCACTATTGTGTCTGTGGGTGTTGGAGAGAAACATGGAATTTGTCACTTATGCTGTGGGTCTCACAGCACGTCGTCCTCTCACAGCACTGTCCTTGTACGTTGCAGCTTCTCAAGGAATATATTACGCCTCAGACCTCTGCTTTATTTGCAGATGTTCTGATGAATGAGTCTGACATTTTCTGAACTTCCTAGTCCTCTTCCTCTTTCATGCTCAGGTTTAATCATCAATCAGTCTGGGAGCTGCAGAAGAGATGGTGGATGTGACACTCACCTCTGCCTGCACCTGCTCCCTCCACCGGATGCTGGCAGGTGGGACCTCCTGAGGCTGAGAGGCAGGCAGGCAAGCAGCTGGGGGGTGGGGGAACGTGGGGCCACACCCCTCTCCTGGGATGGCTATATTCCCTCGTTTGGTGGTAGCAGCAGGTGCCAGCTCATACAAGGGAAGAACCACCTGGAGCCTCTAGATTGTGGAGTTGGAGGAGCCGTGGAAGGTAATAGTTCTCATCCTATCCCTTCATCTACTGCCCTGTCAAGTCCTATCCTGAACTCCCTTTCTGATTTTTGTTTTTACCTTGTTTCTCTCCCTCTCTCCACTGTAGTCCACTCACTCTGCTATAACACACTCCATAGGTCCTGACTCCTTCTCCCCACCACTCAGCTCACTTCTATCCTTTCACCGTTGGTTATAAACAGGTGATCACTATTAGGGTTTTAACAATGCAAACATTAGAGATATGTTGAGTACTGCTGTTGTATTAGTCACCCAGATTTCAGAACAAAGTACCACAAACCGGGTGGCTTAGAACGACAGCAGTGTATGGTCGCACAGTTCTGGAGGCCAGGGGTCTGAAATCAAGGTGTCCGCAAGGCCATGCTCCCTCTCAAGGTACAAGCGATGGTCTGTTCCACCCTCCCAGCTTCTGTGGATTCCTTGGCTGTGGCAGCATAACATGGCATCCTCCCTGAGTGTGTGTCTGAGTTCACATTTCCCCTTCTTATAAGGACACCAGTCATATTGGATTAGGGACCCACTCTACTGTATAATCTCATCTTAACTAATTACATCTGCAGCGACCCTAGTGCTATAACAGCAGTTCTGAATTACTATGAGAAATAACTTTAGATTTAGTCAGAATTGCAGTATCTAAGAACATACTTGAAAATAAATACTATAAATTTGTATAACATGCTTACTTTTAAGATAGCAAGATATGGAAATTGCATGTTATATACATTAGGAGGCAAAGAAAGGGGCGTCACACCCTCAGGTGTGAATTCTTAGAGGCAGAATTAGAACAGACAGGAGGTTTGTGAATCTTTAGTTGGGAAGCAGTCCAGAACAAGCTAGCCCAGCAAGGCAGGCTAAGGATTGGGAGTTCCGAGTTGTGTTTCTGGCATCGAATGGCTCCACCTGAGCCAATTGCTCATCCCTTCTGAGCCTGAAAGCACTCGTCTCAGGAGAAGAATAATAGTGCTTTAGAGAGAAGTGAAAGGAATTAATGAATGACGCCGCAAATGTACTTAGGAGATCCTCAGATGAAAGGTATGGCAAGAGTGGTGGTAAACTTTCAAGTCACACGTGGAATGGACACCAAAAATGATCTTCTCTTTTCTTTTCCATTGACTTCAGTGGGTCATAGCTCTAATCACAGATGTAGACATAGTGTGATTGACCTAGAGGGCAGATCAAAGAGAACATCAATCAGGTGGATGAAACCACTAGTTTTGAGATGAATTTCTGAGTTTCCTACGTGCTGTTCATGTTCAGGGCTGAGAACAGTTTGCCGTTAGGGGAGTGCTGGCTGGGTGTGCTTCCACTCGGGAGCCCACAGTAGGGCCCTTGATCTCTGAACATGCTTTGCTGGTTCACTCACTCCCAGATGGATCTGTCCTCCAGAAGCACACCTCTCCATGGACATTGGCCACCACAGACTGTCTTTACATGCTCCCTGGCAAGGTAAGTAGCACCAGCATTCTGGTCCATATCACCTGTTCTGGAACCTCTGCCTTCAGTCTTGGCTTACTTGGTCTGAAGAAAGGTCCTTTGAGAGCAGCCTTGGCATCATGCTTTCTTTTCTAAAAATAGCAGCAAAATTCAACTATACTATGCTCAGATAGACTCATCCTAACGGACCAATTGAATGAACTGTAAAAATTGTATAAATCAATTTTTTTGTACTTCTAAAGAAATACAGCACTGTAATTCAAACCAGATTCATTAAGTGTGTGTTGAGAGTCACAGGAAGAATTCAAGGGCTAAATGACCAGGTTGATTCATTCAATCAATATCTCCTGAAGGCCCACTATCTGCTACCATAGGGCCTGGCCTGGAAACATCGTGGTGGGCATTCCTGCTGCATTCCTGCTGTGGGGGAGTGATTTGGACGAATTCATTTGTGTGTATCCACTTGTCTCGGGTCAGGTTCCCTGGGAAACCAACTCTGAGATAAAGATTTGCAGGCAGGAGGTTTATTGAGGAGTGCTCTCTGGGTCAGCATCTGTGGGGGAATGAGGGAAGCAGGATTGGGTAGAGGGGGCAGTTGAGCTGTGATGTTATTCACAGCGAGGTCCCTGCTGATCCCACAGGAGGCTTGGAAGCATGGATGACTCCTCATAATTGTCCCAAATTGAGGCAAGAGGGCCAGGTCTTTGTATTCTTGCATCCCTGTGCCAATAAGCATTGGACCCACGGTTGCTCTCAAGAAGGGATGTGACCCTTGGGGAGCCAGCTCCTTTCAGTCCGGAGCAATGCCCGAAATGGACTCAGCTGAGAGCCATCAGCAGTGGAGAGAATTCCATACCTCAGCCCTTCACCTCAGTCCTGAAGGGCAGGTTGCATGGAGATAATGGCCATGCACCAGAGCATCTGCTACTTTCAATAAATGTGTGTGGAGCCAACCACTGTACTAAATGCTGAAGCTATGGTGACTACCATAGGTATGGCCTCTGCTCTCACAGAGTTTTCTGTCCAGTAGAAGGCCAGCAAGTAAAAAGGCAACTGCAATTCAGAGTTTACTGTCCTGTGTGATTACACAGTAGGAGTTCAGGAAGGCTTCCTGGAGGAGGTTACATCTAAGCTGAGGTTTGGTCGTGTGAAGTGGGTGTGAAAAGGGTATTCCAAGCAGAGAGCACAGCACACAGGACATCCCAAGGACCAGAGACAAAGAGCTTCACAGCTTTGAAGAATGATTAAGGTTCACAATGGCCAGAGGATACAGTGTGTGTGTGTGTGTGTATAAGGGGTGGAGTGGGGTTATGGATGTATGTGAAGCTGGAGAGGTGAGCTGGGGCCAGGTGTGATAGCATGCTGAAACCATGGGAATGGCCAAGCCAGCTTAGAGAAAGTGTTAGAAGGGAAGGAATTGGGCAGGAAGGGGAGGGAAGAGAGCCCACCGCTCCTAGGATGGGCACAGAGCAGAGCCGATAGCGGTAACTGAGGAGTCGGAAGAGGAGGAAAACCAGATGTCTTCTCCGTCCCTTCCAGGTCTAAATTCCTGTTATTAGTCTGCCTGAGCTCTTTGGGAATCTTACACAAAAATAGACATTGCCCTTTTTCTCTCTTGTGCCTTTGGCTCTTTCCAGTCTCCACTTCCACCCCCTGCCCTCCTTGCTGTGAACGCATCCAGCTCTCTTCCAGCCTAAGAATCTCTTCTTAAGAGGCTGCTCTATGCCAGCTCTTGCCTTGACTGCCCCTTTCTTTGAAGACACTAGTTTTCTATCTGTCCCCTCACCTTGCGTGCCCTCTGTCCTGCACGCATAATCTGGTTTCCACCTCCCTCCACTGAATTCCCTCCAGTGGCATCAGTGACATTTTCAGTGACCTTCTCTGCTGCAGTTGTCTCCTAGGCCTCCCTCCAGCATTGATGCTGGTGACTCCATCCTTTCTTGGATGCTCTTTTTCAGGGTCTCCTGACACTGGGGCCTCATGATAGTCTTACCGATTGCCCTGCCTTTGCCACTGGCTCCTACTTAGCCTCCTCTTCTTCCGATTCTTCCATTGGGCCCCTGGTGACCCCTGACTCCTATTATTCCTTGCCTATGGGCTGAACCTAGTGAACTGCTTTCAATGAATAAAAGAGAGAAAAAGAGATGGGATATCTCTTCTGTAATTGGGCTACAAAAGACTATAATTTCTGTCTTGCCAGAAGCCTCTGTCTCTGCCTCTGCCTCTCTTTCCATTGCTGAAGCCAGTTACTGTGTCAGAGAGGCTCACGTGGCAAGGAACTGAGCCCCTCAGCCCAACAGCCCACAAGGAACTACATCCTGCCAACAGCCTGTGAGTGCCGACAACCACTGAATGGTCTTGGAAGCAGATCCTACCTCAATCAAATCTTGAGATGACTGCCGCCCTAGCAGGTATCTTCGGTAAGGCCTTGTGAGAATCTCAGGGCCAAGGCCTTGATTGCAGCCTTGCAAGAGACCCTGAAGCTGGTAGTGAACACCCAGCTAAGCCGTGCCTGGCTTCATGACCCCACAGACTGTGAAATAATAAATGTGTGTTGTTGGGAGTAATTTCTTATTCAGTAATAGATAACTTATATACACCCTGATCTCTTTGTTCCTTACCAAGGTCCTTTACTCATCAGAACCAAATTCCATGCTATTTCCAGACCACACCGTGTGCTTTCTTGCTTTCGTAATTGTGTGTGTGTGTGTGCGCACACATGTGTGTTGTTTCTACTTTGCTTGGAATACCTTATTCTATCTTCTTTGCCTGGAAAATTCTTGCTCATCTTTTTGCCTTGAGCACTAGGAGACTTGCATTATATAATAATATTTCAATAAGTGTACATTTGAATTATTGAAAAGAGTTTCCAAAATAATAATTATTTTGAAGAATCCACTCAGAGAAAAAGTGCTTAAAGGTACTCAAAACTTTTCAAAGAATTTAAATCAGTAAATATTTATTTAGCATCTGCCTTTGCCTGGTCCTGTGGATATGAAGATGTCAAGAACCAGAGTGCTTGATTTGGAACATGGAATGCTCACTTCACACCCATTTTCTCTTCACTTAATTCCTATTTATCCTTTGAAGCTCATCTGTTACATGCCGCCTCTTCAAGGAAGCTTTCCATGTCTCTTAAAGTAGATCAGGTCAACTTATGTGCATTTATTGATGATTGTGCTTCTCTTTTGAAACGTAGCCCACCATTGTAATGAAGTAATCAATTGAGTGAAAGGTAGTTTAATGTCCATCTCCTTCACTGGGCTGTGAGCTCTAGGAGGGCAGGGACCCTCCTTGCCCATGTCTACCCTTGAGTCCTTATGCCTGGTCCACTGCCTTGCCTCTAGCAGGAGATCAATAAATATCTGCTCTATCACTATAGGCCCAGGTGGTTCCTAATGGTTCCTGGACCCTAGAAGACCACATTCTAGGTGAGGCAGCTGCAATGGCAGCCCAGCATGGCAAGGACCATGACATGGGTCTTGTTACTGGGTACAATGGGAGTATAGCAGAGGGGAAGTGGAAAGACATCACAGATGAAATGATCATTGGGCTGGGTTTTGAAGGATAAAAATCAGTTTGCAAGGTGGAGGAGTGGTGAACTCAGTGAGAGGTAGGACTTCCTTAATGAAAACAAAGGCAGTGTCCTACTACTATAATAAAATACTAGAGAATAGGTAATTTATAAATAATATTTATTTCCCACAGTTCTGGAAGCTGGGAAGTCCAAGATCAAGGCACCAGCAGATTTGGTGTCTGGTGAGGGCTGCTCTCTCTGCCTGTAAGATGGCAACATGTTGCTGCGTCCTCTGGAGGGGAGGAACACTGTGTCCTCACATGGTAGAAGGGACAGGAGGGGTAACTTGCCCCCTCAAGCCCTTTTACAAGGCACTAATTCATCCATGACAGCAGAGCCGTCATGGCCTATCACCACTGAAAGGCTCTGCCTCTTAATACTGTTATATTGGGGATTAAGTTTCAACATGAATTTTGGAGGAGACACAACATTCGAACCATCATAGGTCAGAGAAGGATTATAGTGGGTTAGAATAGAGCTTCCCAACCGAGTCGTGTGCGGTGGTATCCTGAGATGCTGTGAGTATGTACAGGTTTACCAATTTATTGATCTTTTTAGCCTTTGGGCTGCCAGGTGGGGTCTGGGGTGACTGGAGCTCCCAAGCCAGTTGCCATCAGACATGGCTTTGTCTATTTTCCCAGTGCACCCTCAAATATTATCTTCTATGTGTACCTTGACATGAAAACACTTGGCTGGGGGACACCAGATCAGCTCCAGATGGAACAAGGCAGGTGTGAGGGGATTTGGCAAGATGAATCTGGAAAATAGGCTGTGATCAGATTGCAAAGGCATTCCATGCTTGGCTAAGAGTTTGGATATTGCCCTGTAGAAAGTGGGGAGCCATTAGTAGTCTGACCATCTGTTTTCTGACCCCCTCCCCAATCCTGTTATTAATAGACTGTATACATTTTTATAGATGCCAGATTACTGTGGTCCAAGTGAATAACTTTTATAAATTCGATTTCAAATTTCTCTGAGGCACAATACAGAATATCCTGTGATGTGGCAGTTTTTCCAATTGTGTTGTGACCCACTGGTGGCTTAAATCAGTTGTAGCTGCATTGCAAGTAATTTATTGCAGCTAGTGAAACACTAATTGTTTGAAATTATAGTAATTTAAAAAAGTAACTCAGGTCTATATATTTTTTCTACATCAAATCTATATACAACAGAAACGTGTTGTCTCACAGTTCTGGAGGCCAGAAATCCAAAATAAAGATGTCAGCAGGGCCAGGCAGCTTCCTCTGAAACCTGTAGAGCAAGGATCCTTTCTTGCCTCTTCCAGCTTCTGGTAGCCCTAGATGTTCCTTAGCTTGTGACAGGGTTGCTCCGATGTTCGTATAGCCCTCCCTCTGTGCCGGTCTAAGTCTGTGTCCAAATTTCCCTTTTGTTTTTGTAAAGACGTCAATCATACTGGATTAGGGCCCACTGTAATGAGCTCATCTTCTATTTTATTTTATTTTACTTTGAGTTACGGGGTACTGTGCCAGATGTGCAGGTTTGTTACGTAGGTAAATGTGTACCATGGTGATTTGCTGCACCTATCAACCTATTTCCTAGGTATTAAGCCCAGCATGCATTCACTATTTTTCCTGATGCTCTCCTTTCCCCTGCCTCCGTCCCCTAAACAGGCCCCAGTGTATGTTGTTCCCTCCCTGTATCTATGTGTTCACATTGTTAGCTCCCACCTACAAGAGAACATGTGGTGCTTGGTTTTCTGTTCTTGCATTAGTTTGCTGAGGATAATGGCTTCCAGCTCCATCCACATCCATGCAAAGGACCTGATCTCATTCCTTTTTATGGCTGCATAGTATTCCATGGTGTATACGTGCCACGTTTTCTTTATCTAGTCCATCATTGATGGGCATTTGGGTTGATTCCATGTCTTTGCTATTGTAATAGTGCTGCAATGAACATATGTATGCATGTATCTTTATAATATAATAATTTATATTCCTTTGAGTATATACCCAATAATGTGATTGCTGGTTCAACTGTTATTTCTGGTTCTAGATCTTTGAGGAATCGCCACACTGCCTTCCACAATGGTTGAACTAATTTACATTCCTACAAACAATGTGAAAACATTCCTATTTCTCCGCCACCTTGCCAGCATCTGTTTCTTAACTTTTTAATAATCACCATTCTAACTCGTGTGAAATGGTATCTCATTGTGGTTTTGATTTGTATTTCTTTTGTTGAGCTTTTTTTCATGTTTGTTGGCCACATAAATGTCTTCTTTTGAGTAGTGTCTGTTCATGTCCTTTGCTGACTTTTTAATGGGGTTGTTTTTTTCTTGTAAATTTATTCAACTTCCTTGTAGATTCTGGATATTAGACCTTTGTCAGTTGGATAGATTGCAACATTTTTTCCCATTCTTTAGATTGTCTGTTTGCTCTGATGAAAGTTTCTTTTGCTGTGCAGAAGCTCTTTAGTTTAATTAGATCCCATTTGTCAATTTTTGCTTTTGTTGCAATTGCCTTTGACGTTTTCATCATGAAATCTTTGCCCATGCCTATGTCCTGAATGGTATAGACTAGATTTTCTTCTAGGGTTTTTATAGTTTTGAGTTTTACATTTAAGTGTTTAATCCATCTTGAGTTAATTTTTGTATAAGGTATAAGGAAGGGGTCCAATTTCAATTTTCTGCATATGACTAGCCAGTTCTTCCAGCACTGTTTATTAAATAGGAAATTCTTTCCCCATTGCTTGTTATTGTCAGGCTTGTCAAAGATCAGATGATTGTAGGTGTGTGGTCTTATTTCTGAGTTCTCTATTCTGTTCCATTGGTCTATGTGCCTATTTTTGTACTGGTACCATGATGTTTTGGTTACTGTAGCCTTGTAGTATAGTTTGAACTCAGGTAGCATGATGTCTCCAGTTTTGTTCCTTCTGCTTAGGATTGTCTTGGCTATATAGACAATATAGCCGTATGGATTTTTGGTTCCGTATGGATTTTGAAATAGTTTTCTCTAATTCTATGAAGAATGTCAATGGTAGTTTAATGGGAATAGCATGGAATCTGTAAATTACTTTGGGCAGTATGGCCATTTTCATGATATTGATTCTTCCTATCCATGAACATGCAATGTTTTTCCATTTGTTTGTGTCCTCTCTGATTTCCTTGAGCAGTAATTTGTAGTTCTCCTTGAAGAGGTCCTTCACTTCCCTTTTTAGCTGTATTCCTACATATTTTATTCTCTTTGTAGCAATTGTGAATGGGAATTCATTCACGATTTGACTCTCTGCTTGTCTGCTGTTTGTGTATAGGAATGCTTGTGATTTTTGCACATTGACTTTGTATCCTGAGACTTTGCTGCAGTTGTTTATCAGCTTAAGGAGCTTTTGGGCTAAACTGATGGTGTTTTCTGGATATAGGATTGTGTCATTTGCAGACAGACAATGTGACTTCTTCTGTTTCTATTTGAATACCCCTTATTTCTTTCTCTTGCCTAATTGTCCTGGCCAGAACTTTCAATACTGTGTTGAATAGGAGTGGTGAGAGAGGGCATCCTTGTCTTGTGCCAGATTTCAAGGGGAATAGTTCCAGCTTTTGCCCATTCAGTATGATATTGGCTGTGGGTTTATCATAAATGGCTCTTATTATTTTGAGGTATGTTCCTTCAACACCTAGTTTATTGAGAATTTTTAACATGAAGCGATGTTGAATTTTATCAAAGGACTTTTCCACCTCTATGAGATAATCATGTGATTTTTGTCTTTAGTTCTGTTTATGTGATGAATTACATTTATTGATTTGCACAAGTTGAACGAGTCTTGCATGCTGGGGATGAAGCCGACTTGATTGTGGTGAATAAGCTTTTTAATGTGCTGATGGATTTCGTTTACCAGTATTTTATTGAGGATTTTTGCATTGATGTTCATCAGGGATATTGGCCCAAAGTTTTCTTTTTTTGTTGTTGTATCTCTGCCAGGTTGTATCTCTATCAGGATTATGCTGGCCTCATAAAATGAGTTAGGGAGGAGTCCCTCTTTTTCAGTTGTTTGGAATAGTTTCAGAAGAAATGGTACCATCTCCTCTTTGTACCTCTGGTAGAATTCAGCTGTAAATCTGTCTGGCCCTGGGCTTTTATTGGTTGGTAGGCTATTTATTACTGCCTCAATTTCAGAACTAATTATTGGTGTATTCAAGGATTCAACTTCTTCCTGGTTCAGTCTTGGGAGGTTGTATGTGTCCAGGAATTTATCCATTTCTTCTAAGATTTTCTAGTTTATTTGTATAGACATGTTTATATGAATAATGTTCTGTGATAGTTGTATTTTTGTGGGGTCTGTGGTGATAACCCCTTTATCAATTTTTATTGTGTCTATTTGATTCTTCTCTTTTCTTCTTTATTAGTCTAGCTAGTGGTCTATTTTACTAAGTTTTTCAAAAAAATTGCTCCTGGATTCACTGATTTTTTGAAGGGTTTTTTTGGTATCTCTATCTCCTTCAGTTCTGCTCTCATCTCAGTTATTTCTTGTCTTCTGCTAGCTTTGGGGTTTGTTTGCTCTTGGTTCTCTAGTTGTGATGTTAGGATGTTGATTTGAAATCTTTCTAGCTTTTTGATGTGGGCATTTGGTGCTATAAATTTCCCTCTAAACACTGCTTTAGCTGCATTCCAGAGATTCTGGTGCATTGTCTCTTTGTTCTCATTAGTTTCAAAGAACTTCTTGATTTCTGCTTTTCATTATTTACCCAGGAATCATTCAGGAGCAGGTTGTTCAATTTTCATTTTGTTGTGTGGTTTTGAGTGACTTTCTTAATCTTGAGTTCTAATTTGATGGCGCTATGATCTGAGAGGTTGTTTGCTATGATTTCAGTTCTTTTGCATTTGCTGAGGAGTGTTTTACTTCCGTTTATGTATGATCAATTTTAGAGTAAGTGACATGTGAGGCTAAGAATAATGTATATTCCATTGTTTTGGGTGGGGAGTTCTGAAGATATCTATGAGGTCCACTTAATCCAGAGCTGAGTTCGAGTCCTGAATATCTTCATTAATTTTCTGTCTCAATGATCTAATATTGACAGTGGGGTGTTAATGTCTCCCACTATTATTGTGTGGGAGTCTAAGTCTCTTTGTAGGTCTCTAAGAACTTGTTTTATGAATCTGGGTGTTCCTGTATTAGGTGCATATATATTTAGGATAGTTATCTCTTTTTTATTGAATGGAACCCTTTTCCATTATGTAATGCCCTTCCTCGTCTTTTTTTTATTTTTTTGGTTTAAAGTCTGCTTTGTCAGTAACTGGAATTTGCAACCCCTGCTTTTTTTCTGCTTTCCATTTGCTTGGTAAATATACCTCCATCCATGTATTTCTAGCCTATGTATGTCTTTGCATGTGAGATGGGTCTTTTGAATACAGCACACTGATGGATCTTGAATCTTTATCCAACTTGCCATTCTGTGTCTTTTAATTGGGGCATTTAGCCCATTTACATTTAAGGTTAATATTGTGAATTTGATCCCATCACCCTGATGCTAGCTGGTTATTTTGCAGACTTGTTAATGTAGTTGCTTCACAGTGTCATTGGTCTGTGTACTTCAGTATTTTTTTTAGTGGCTGGTAATGGTTTTTCCTATTCATATTTACTGGTTCCTTCAGGAGCTTTTGCAAGGCAGGACTGCTGGTGACAAATTCCCTCAGCATTTGCTTGTCTGAAAAAGATTTTATTTCTCCTTCATTTATGAAGCTTAGTTTGGCCAGATATGAAATTATGGGTTGGAAATTCTTTTAGGAATGTTGAATATTGGTCCCCAATCTCTTCTGGCATGTAAGGTTTCTGCTGAGAGGTCCACTGTTAGTCTGATGGGCTTCCCTTTGTAGGTAATCTGGCTTTTCTCTCTGGCTGCCTTTAACATTTTTTCCTTCATTTTGACCTTGGAGAATCTGATGATAATGTGTCTTGGGGTTGATCTTTCCATGGAGTATTCTACTGGGGTTCTCTGGATTTCCTGAATTTGAATGTTGGCCTGTCTTGCTAGGTTGGGGAAGTTCTCCTGGATGACATCTTGATGTATGTTTTCCAACTTGGTCCCATTCTCTCTGTCTCTTTCAGGTACCCCAGTCAGTCATAGGTTTGGTCCTTTTACGTAATCTCATAGTTCTTGGAGGTTTTGTTCATTCCTTTTCAGTCTTCTTTTTCTAATCTTGTGTGCCTGTCTTATTTCAGCAAGATGATCTTCAAGCTCTGAGATTCTTTACTCCACTTGGTCTGTTCGGCTATTGATATACTTGTGGTTGCATTGTGAAGTTCTCATGTTGTGTTTTTCAGCTCCATCAGGTCATTTATGTTCCTCTCTAAACTGTTTATTCTGGCTAACAGCTTCTGAAATGTTTTATCATGCTTCTTAGCTTCTTTGCCTTGGGTTAGAACATACTCCTTTAACTTAGCAAAGTTTATTACCCACCTTCTGAAGCCTGCTCCTGTCAGTTCGTCCATTTCAGCTGGAGAGGTGTTGCAATCATTTGGAGAAGAGACACTCTGGCTTTTTGAGTTTTCAGCAGTTTTGTTTTGCTTCTTTCTCATCTTTGTGAGCTTATCTACCTTCAATCTTTGAGGTTGCTGACCTTTGGATGGGGTTTTGTGGGATCTTTTTTGTTGACGTTGTTGTTGTTGCTTTCTCTTTGTTTTTGTTTTAGTAGTCAGGCCTCTCTTCCATAGGGCTGCTGCAGTTTTCTGGGGGTCCACTCTAGACCCTATTCACCTTGGTCCCTAGAGGTGTCACCAGTGGAGGCTGCAGAACAGCAAAGATGGCTGCCTGTTCCTTCCCCTGGGAGCTCCATCCCAAAGGGGCACCAACCTCATGCCAGTGGGAATGCTCCTGTGTAAGGTGTCTGGTGACCTCTGTTTGGGGGAGGGGGGTGGGTCTCACCAGTCAGGAGACACGGGATCAGGGACCCACATAATGAAGCACTCTGGGTGCCCCTCGGCAGAGCAGGTGCACTGCTCTGGGGGGAATCCCGGTTGCCCAGACTGCCCAGACTCTTCAGAGCCTGCGGGAAGGAAAGAGTAAGTCTGCTGAACCATAGATACTGTGGCCACCCCATCCCCCAGGGACTCTGTACCAGGGAGATCAGAGTTCTGTCCTAAACCCCTTGCTGGAATTGCTGAAATTCCGGCCCGGTAAGGAGGAATGGATATGGATTCCACCTAAAGAAGCAGTCTGGCCATGATTTGCCACAGCTGCTGTGCTGCACCTGTGGGGAATTCCTCCCAGTCCAAACTACCCAGTCTCCCCGGCACCAGTGGGGAAAAATGTCAGTCTAGAGCCGCAGTGATGGCAGCTGCCCTTCCCCCCAGGAACTTGGTCATCTTGGGCAGTCTCCAGCCTGCTGCCAGTGGCCACCGAGCATCTGCACAGCTCTCTGCATGGGACCCAAGGCCCTGGTTGTGTGGGCTCATGAGGGGATCTCCTGATCCACAGGTTGCACAGATCTGTGGAAAAAGCATGGTTTCCCAGGTGGGGTAAGACAATCACTCACTGTCTCCTGTGGCTGGGGCTGGGAGCTCCGCTTTCCCCATGTGGCTCCCAGGTGGGCCATTGCTCCACTCTGCTTTTCCTCACTCTCCGTGGGTCACGTCAACTGCCTAGTCAGTCCCAGTGAGAGAATATAGATACCTCAGCTGAAGGTGCAGGATTCACTTGCCATTTTCATTCTTCTCAGTGGGAGCTGCCAACCGCAGCTGTTTCTAGGCAGCCATCTTAGCCCCTCCCCCACAAGTTTTCCTCTAACAACCTCATCTTAACTACATTTGCAAAAACCTTGCTTCCAAATAAGGTCAAATTCGGAACTACTGGGGGTTAGGAAGGATGTCAACATATTTTCTTGGAAGGACACCATTCAATCCATAACAACTTCATTTTCACTCACTTGCATTTTAATACTCTTTCTTGGGTCAGAATAAAGTGGTAGAGCTTATATAAGCTATAGTCTCATTATGTCAGACTCTGAATATGCCATGGGAGTGACTGTTTGTAAACTTGAATCTCTTGGGCAGAAAAAAAGTTTGGACCACTGCTGTAATATAAGCTTGTCCCGTTGGTTATCTGCTTACATCTCAAAGACATTTTGCTTCTCCTTCATCCTTAGGAAGCTGGCCCTTTAAGACTAGATTCCACCAATGAAGTGGTTATCAACTTGGAGTGATTTTGCCTCCAGGGGACATTGGCAATGATTGGAAAATCTTTTGATTGTGTTATCTGCAGGTGAGGAGAGGGTGTTACTGACATCTAGTTAGTAGACGCCAGGGATGCTGCTAAATAAACAACCTGCAATGCACAAGATAGGTCTCCATGATGAAAAATTATCTTTGTTCAAAATGTCACTTGTACTGTTGTTCAAAAACCCTGCAACAATGGGTTTTGTGTACCTCAACCTCTAGGGTGGCAGTGATAAAATGCTTGGCTTGAGTTTGGTGGGACTCTAGTACATCTTTCTTTCAGAATTTTTCTTTACCATTGTCTTTCCAAGAGACTTTGATATTCTCAACACCTATGCCACTCTGGTTAGTGTGATGAGGTGAATGTGAATGTAGAATCAAGTCAGTGTCCCCAAAGCCATTCAAAGATGAGTAAGAGTTCTAGTATCCCATCTCCAACTTTTTGAACCAGATAAAGATGCATAATAACTTTCATACACTCAAGGTCTAGTGATGTCCCAGGGGGTACCTAGTAAATTCACAAGTGACATGTGTTTTACGAAATTAACATGAAAATCAAAATATGAATTGTGGAGTAATTTGGTATGACATTTCCTTATTTTTCCCGATCAACTTGTATTCCATTTTTAAAAGACATTGGTGATAATTATTCTTTATATGCTATGAATGATTTTCAAACCACTGATCCCAGGAAAGTCAAGTCCTTATGGCTGAGGCTGACCTGGGTAAGCCCTGGTTTGAGGTCTGGTTTGATCTGGAGATCTGGGTCTGGCCTCTTTTCTGTGTTCTTGGTTTCTCACTTTGGTCCTAAGCATCCTTGGGTAAATGTTTATTGTCCTTTCCTCTTTTGTATTGCAGTTTATTTTCCTATATTTCTGGCTTAAGTGAATCTCTTGATGCTTTTTTACTTATAATCCTAATGTACTGCTTAGATGAATCAATACCCCTCCAATTTTTGGTGGGATTCCCTGATATTTTACCTCAGGTATTTATAAATTAATTCTTGGCTTATGGTGCCTCTAATTCTAGCTAATGTTTGCTGGGAATATTTTCTGTCTCTCCATTGTCTTCTTTTTGAGGTGCGGAAGGCACCTGATTAAGGAAAGCCTGTGAGGTCATTTGTCATACGTATTAAGGACCTTAGAAAAGGGACCAGTATTACTAATTGGAGAGGGATATTATTTTCCAGGATAGAGATGCTATTGGACAATGTTATTGATAACAAGCATAAAGCCCACCTAATTACAAGTTATGAAGTATCCTATTCTTGGAATCAGGGAATGTTTTCTCTTGCTTTCATATTTCTCCTTGTATCAGTTATCACCATAATGCTGCATAACAATAATGCAATCCCACACAATTGCAGTAGCATACAGTTATGAGCATTTATTTCTCATTTATGCATCTGCAAACCAGTTTGCTAAGGTCTGGCTGATCTGGGCTGGACTGGGCTGGCCTAGATTGCAGGTTTTTTCCAGGTCAGCTACACACATCTCTCAATTTTCTTGTACCAGTGTCATGCTTGTGCCAAGACACGCTTTTCTCATTGTGATGGCAGAAATACAAGGTGTAAATACTATTGACCCAAAACAGTCGTGTGGCGAAGCTCACTGTCATTGGGTGCCTTGGTTACTATTGCTGTGGAAAAATTTCCCTGGAATTTAGTGGCTTAAAATAATAGCAATCATTTTGTTGTCTCCCCTAATTGATGTGGATCAGGGATTCGGGGGGGGGTTCAGCTGAGTGGTCTGGCCCAGGGTCTCTCATGCAGTTACAGTCTGATGATGGTTGGAGCTGGCATTGCAGGGAGCTGCCCAGGTATCTCTCATGCTTTTCCATGTGATCCCTGCATGAACTCATTTGAGCTTCCACACAGCTTGGTGGCTTTAGGACTATGAGGCCACTTACAAGGCATGTTAGAACTTGGCACAATTGTTGCAGAGGACCAAGTGGAAGGTACCTTGTCTTTTATGACCAGCCATGGAAATTCACATAGCATCATTTCTACTAGTCTCTGTCGGTTGAAACAGTCACAAAAACCTGCCTACTTTCATGGGGGAAGAGACATGGATCCCAACTCTCCATGGGATGGATGTGAAGGTCACATTGCAAAAAGCGCATGAGGGATGAGAGATAGTGTTGCAGCCATTTTTGGAAAGTACAATCTGCCACAGTGGGGCAGGGAAGTATTTTCTGCCCACAGTGGATGGGGAGGAGAGTGGATATTGGCTAAACACCACCTCAAACTCTCATATGCCTTTAGCACTTCGTATGGGGCTGTAAACACTGTGGGCGTGCAAAAGTGGATCCTGGTTGGGCACCTAGAAACAGGGCCTAGATGGGAAGCTTGTGCAAGATGTTTATTAAGGGATTGCTCTTAGGAAACATCCTCCAACAGAGGGAGAAAGCAGTATAGGACAGGGAAGAAACTAGGAAGAAATGTGGTTTTAGGAGAAGTCTGGCTTCAGTTAATCCTGTGAGGCGCTCTAGAGTGTGAGATGCATCATACATTTGTCTTGAGGCAAGGGAGTTGAACTCTTATTCCCCTGTATCAGTCAGTCGCAGGTGACACTTTGCGGGGGAGTGGGGAACACACACCTCTCAGATGTCTCTAGCTAAGGCAACTGTTGCCTCTGCTACCATCTACTGTTTGTACCACTGAGAACCACTTGTTTCTCACTGTAATGTTACTCTATTTTCTCATAACTTCTGCAGGGTAGATCGTCTTGGTCAGAAGTTTTGCGTTAGTGGGACAAACTACAGTCTCCATGGTTGCACTAGGTCCTGAGGCCATACTGATACTCATCATCTTCCTTGTCTGCTACCCTTTCTAGACTCTTCTTTCTTGGCTAGCACATCTGGCTAACCAATGTGGCTAGTGTGGTGAACTTTCTGGCCCAACTTTCATCCTGAGGGGGTCTCAGCCTCTGGTTTCTATCCCCTGATCAGGCTGTGGTTGTTGTACTTGCCAGTTTATGAGTTAAAACTGGGTATTGAAGCACCAGGAGATACCCTAGTGGGTCACCCGTCACATGTATCATGTCACACCTATTCCTTCCTGCTCCCGTTAGGGAGAAGTCTCTCTACTTCCTCATATTGATCATGGTCAGACCCCCTTGCCAGTAAGACAACTCGGTTTTTTTTTTTTTTGCCTACTCTTAGAATGAAGAGGCTAAAGCAACCTGCAGGTAGCAGCTATAACTTAATTTTAACAAAAACTGTGTTCCTTGGTGGACACATCTCTAGCCCTATGGAGCGTAAGGTACTACATGTAGGAAGTGCAAATTCCCCAAGAAACACTGGGAGTCATAATGAGTGGGGTCACTCCTGCTTTGTCCCCCAGCCTTAGTTCCCAGACCTGTGCACTCTGTTTATTGGGAACCAGCCCCATATTATGGCTTTGGCTTAAAGTATATGCTACTTCCTGAAGGGCAGTGCCTTACCTGTACAGGGTGTTATGTCCAAGCTTGCCCCTTAACTATGCTTTTAAGAGTTGTTCCAATGCTCAACCAAGCCAGCAGCATCTGGATGGTGTGGTAAGTAGCAGGAGCAGTGGATCACATGATCATGTGTTCCTGTGCACCTTCTTTGCTGTAAGGTGGATTTCTTCATCTGGAGTGAATTTATGCAGGATCAGACTCTCAGCTATAGCAGTCAATTGGAGTCCTGGGATAGTAGTGGTGGCTGAGACCTGCAGGCAAGAAAGATAAATCCATACCTGCAATATTTGTCATTTCTGATCAGTATAAAATATTGTCCTTTTCAGGGTGGGAGTAAATCAACTTGTCACCATCAAGCCAATTGGTCTCCTCTAAGGATGGTGCCATCTCAGGGTCTCAGAATTGGCTTTTGTGGCTAGCGGCTTGAATGTGTAGCAGCATCGGGAGCTAGATCATCTTCGGACTTCTGGAGCTCCTGCTGTTGGGCCTGTGGGTAGCCTCTATCTCTGTCATCATGGCTGTTCCATTCATGAGCCATTGCGTAAGCCCTGGATGGCCAGGGACAGAGGCTGGCTGAAGTCTCCTGTCCAGTGGTAGTTGAGCACTTTTCTATCATCAGTGCTCACCGGTTGGCTTTAACACACAACACAGAGCTCATGTCACTTGGTGCCCACTCTCACAGGTCCAGCCACGTGCCCTTGGACAGACTTCCTTTTCCCCAGTCTTCTAATCTAGTTTTACCCAAGTCCCTGACCCACTGTCCAAGCCCCCGACCCACCATCCAAGCCTTGCATGACTGCCCATGAGTCTGGATACATCTGTCTTTACCATGGGCCACTTTTCTCTTCATACAAAATGGGTGAACAGGCCTGCTTCCTGAAGCTTTGCCTGTTGGGAGGCAAGCTGACCTATCTGTGAGCCACGCCAAGCCTTGGGTTTTTTCCTTTTCTGTCATCCAGGAATGGGCCATAGTTGTGATCTAGGAGAAAAGATGGGTTGCTGCAACAGTGGTGAGTGGCATGGTGGGTGTGGGCCTGGTCATCTGCCCCTGCAGCTTGTGCCCCCTGGCCCTGCTCATGTGAAATCTGGGGTGCACCTCTTCTACTTTATGAGGATTGTTGCTGGGCCCACTTTACCTTATGACTTGCTGGATCTGACTGTACCTAGTTCAAGATTTGCAGCTCTGCCCGTATGATCACTTGCCCGTATGTACACTTGTTGTGTTTCATGTTCAGACGTTCAGTTTTCACCAAGTTCCAATAACTCCCAGAATGGTATATAATCCTTTACTTACGATGGCATTGTCTCGCTCCTGAACCCTCAGGGTGTGCACTAAAATTCTCCTACGGGAGCTTGCCCAAGGCTCTACACAGCACCTTCATTCACCACAGCTGCCATCAGTGCTTGAGATGTGCCTGGTCACATGGTCCAAATGGCAAGGCTGCTTGTATTGCATCCTGGAGCTGCCGCAGCTCTTTCTTGCCCTGGGTGCCACTCAAAATGGGCAGTCTTCTGTGCTACCCGTTTTATAGATGAGACGTTTTGTGTTTAGAGAGGTTGAATAACTTTTCAAAGTCTCAGAGCTAGTTCCTGGTGGTTTGGGAGTCTATACGTGCCAAACTCTGCCGTTCCATGTTGCCTCTTTTACGCTTTCAGGCCTATTTCCAGGATATCTATGAATAGAAGGAAAACTCACCTGTGGTTGATTGCATGTGGGTGAATTGGCTTGTCCTTGAAATGCCAGATGTAGATCAGTTTTAGCTTTTCAAAATAGCCTCTGACTCAGGTAACTGCATTGTTCAAGGACAGGAGCTGGTGCCATGTCCTACCCTGACTCAGGGAGTGATTCAGACTGAGAGTTGGCTAAATCTGGAAGGATTTTTGGATTGCATTATAACCTTTTAGGTATTCATCTTATCCTTTAGCTAAGAATAGATCTGGACCATGAACAAGCCCTTCTGAAATCATCCTCCTCCACCAGAGTTCTGAACTTTCTTTCCGTGTCCAATCTAGACAGTAGGGATCACTGCACGTTGAACTTTTCTCGTTCTTTCTTCTGCCCAGTTTGTCCTTGTCCATGATGGCGTTCTCCCAGATGCTTTTGGGTTGACTAGAGCATAAAGGGCATGGTTGGCTCAGAAAGATTAATTTTCTTGCCAAAGCTATTTATGTGGAAGCCAGGACTTAACCCCAAGTGGTTCAGCTCCACTGTGTTAGACTAGGGCCGTACTCAATAGTTTTCTATTTACTGACAGCTATGGATGAGAAACTAACCCCTACTTGTTTAGCAGTGTCTTGGAGAATTATGACTTTGGGGAAATTGTATCAGGATGAATGTAGTATCAGTTTTGGATTTTATTCTACTTTATTTGATAAAATGAAGTTTTATTTGTATAAAGATTATTCTGGCAAAACTTTTAGTTTTTTTGGGACTCTGGACAGTTCTTTTAACTTTTGTTTATAGTGGCTTACAGATTAGTGGGAGGTAGACTTTAAGAAAGTATAGTAAAAATATAAACTACTGCCTTGGTGCTGTTGAATAAGGATGAAAAATAAATCACTGAGTCCTTTCAAGCTAATATCATTCGTTTCATATATTAATTTCACTACCAAATATGTGCCTCCATGTATATATTTACAAAATAAACATACAATTTTGACTAAAAGAAGATTTTAGGCTCCTTCTCACCTCTCCTAAGGTCTTTTAGACCATCCAATCTATTCACTTCTTGTCCACTCTGAGCATAAGACAAAGGAGTTTGGAGGATTTATTGAAATGAGCAAGATCTGAAAGTGAGAGCACCTTCCAGCCCCTTCTCCTCCATGGTTCATATTGTAGCTTCAATAATTTGCTCCCAGCGCTGTTCAAAAACCATATAAGCTTATATTCAAACAAAATTAAAACTGGATTTCAAACTTCATCCCTCACTTTTGGGCTCCTGTCTCTTTTTATTTTCATCACTGGAAATACTTTTGAGTCATACCTGCTTCTCCACATTGCTGAAGTGATTGCCTCTGTATTCTAGGAGGAAAGAGAGGGTAACCTTGGCCCTCTTCAAGCATCAACACAAGCATGGGAATAAGACAATAAATCGTAATATTTAGACCATCTGATATTTGGGATTAAGTTGTACTCCTGCTCCATTAGCATGGCTGATCTGAACTGACTTTAGTTACAGAAATTCTTGGAATAGATTCCTAGGTGGAAAGTGCTTTCTGTGGCTAGCGCTCTACAGAGGTCCTGACCTAGGGAGTATTGTATTTCTTGCTTAGGATCAGGCTCCATTTCTCCTAAGAACTCACAGCACCCTGGACCATTTCATTTCTAATCCTGACCATACATGAAACAGATAATGGGCCTCAAGTTTGCATGTGGACTTTCTGTTAACTACAACAGCCCCATCTCCAGTG
This sequence comes from Macaca fascicularis, assembly GCF_037993035.2. Lineage (NCBI taxonomy): Eukaryota > Metazoa > Chordata > Mammalia > Primates > Cercopithecidae > Macaca > Macaca fascicularis. The sequence continues at coordinate 192,907,315 of NC_088375.1, forward strand.
CGTGCTTGTGTTCCTTAGTTTCTCTCCCTGTCGGGCCTCAACAGATGCAAAATATTTCTGAGTTTGGGCTAAAGAGTGAAAATCCAGTGTGATGCTGCCTTTGCTTTTTCCCTTCTCCTGACTGTTATAATTTGCTACAAGAAACTTGTCCAAACCAAGAAGTAATTGACATTAGACACTTGTGGTGTTAGCACCAAAGGAGGTAATGACTCCCCTGGGGAATTCGGCCTTCACTGTTCTTCACCTTCTGCTGGAAATGAGTCCCGGCTACAAGCCTAAATCATTCAGGAGTGAAAGGAGAGGTCCCAGGTCGCCTCTCTATCTTTTGACAGTAGATGAGTTCCAGATTTTTCCTTCAATTTCCAGATCTTCCCCAGAAATAACTTAAGTCCCGGAGGCCCTTTTCTAAGCAGCCTAACCCGTGAGTCATTCCTGTGCTCCCCATCTCCCACAATGATTGTATTCCTCTGTCCATTCGCAATTTTAATTATGCCTCTGCTCAATGGGCTTCCCTTCTGGTTAACTTCTCTGGGTAACTCATTAAACCTCTGAGTCACACGTTCATTATTAAAGAGAGGACAAAAATGAAAGAACAAAAAGGAACTGTGCCCCGGGAGAAACGTAGGGGTGGATTACTGTGGTTAAGTGTAGCTGAGTAGCTGGAGGCCTTAGTTGCCTCTTCTCCCCTTTCAGGATGTGCCCTGCATGGCAGGACATATTGCAGGACTTAATACGGTGAGGTCATTGTTGTGGTTGGTTTTAATATGAGGGTTTTTTTGTGTGTGTGCTGTTGTAGGACACAGTTTGCAATTCTGGTGAAAGTACTTCCCTCCTATTTAACTATGCCCTCTAAACTTAGGTGGTCTCATAACAATGATGGAGCTACTAATTAAAAAGAATTCCAGTCTTCACTTGTGCCTCTGAAAGAACCTAGGAGGGAACCAATTCATAATCCACAGAGATACTTCTTAATATTCACTTTCCTTTTTCCATCACAATTTTTCTAAACCAGCTCCCACCCCACCCCTACCCAGTCTACCAGGCAATATCTTTCCTTCTTTACCTCTTTCCCAAGGTAAGTTACTTTATTCTTTCACCCTTGGATCTCCCTTTTGTAAAATGGGGTTCATGGTAGTACCTGACTGATAAGTTGTTGTGAAGATTAACTGAGATAAAACACGTAAATATTACCAACAGAGTGCGTGGAACATTGAAAATGCTCCTAATGATTAGATGTTATAATGTTCAATTCAGCCTCCCCAGCTTCAATTTTGATCTTCTCAGTGGAAACACTAGAGGAAAAAAAAAAAAAAAAACCTGGAAGCTGAGGAAATGGTTCCTAAAGAATAATAACAATGGATATCATTTACCGAGTGTGACTCACGTCCCAAGCTTGTGGAACCATTTCTGTGCATTATCTTTAATCCTTACCGCAACCCTGAGAGATAGGTAGATACTATTATTACCCCTATTTCACAAATGAGGAGACTCAGACTAAGAGCGATGAAGCAACCTGCCCTGGGCCACAGCTTGTACGCAGAGGAGCTGGAGTTCAAACTCTGGCCTGACTGACTTCCAAGTTCATGGTTTAATGGCTTTGCGAAAAGCTGCAAGCCAGTGGTGCAGCATCAGAAAGGCCAGTGTTCTCTGCGTGGGTTTTGACTCACAAGGGCCATGACCCCCTGCTCAGAGACATAGGGCCTTGATGACGACTGGCCTGTCCTTGCAAACAGCTGCCAGGTTGGAGCCAGACCCAGCAGGGTTGGGTGAAACCACCTGGCCTGTGCTGAGGTGAAGTCTCTGAAGGCCTCCTTGGTTTTCCATGAGAGACAGAGAGAAAGGTTTTGTTTTTTTTTTCTGCAAAGGTTGGCATTTATTTCTTAATAATCAGTTTTAAAAAATGTATGTAGCCTCCCTAATCAGCAAAACAAAAGCTTTCTGTACTTTTATGCATGCTAGAAATTACTAATGAGTTCTTGGGGATTTATCACTGACTCTGGAACAGAAGTAGAAGCCAGTATATCTGAAGTCAGTAAAAACAGGTTTTGCCAAGGTACTTCGACTGCAAGGGAACTTTTAAATATTCCACACATCCAGCGCTGCATCTGTCCTAGGGAATTTGAGGATGAACTGATGTCCTGCATAGGATGCCTGGTGCACACTTTTCTCTTCCATGTCCTGGAACTTTGCGGGTGGGCCCTGTGCAGTCCTTTTAGATGTGTCATCTCAGGTGGTCCGCCGTCTGAGGGTCTTCTTTCTGGGTAGAGAACCAGTTACACAACTCAGTTTCCCCAGAGGCCAGAATGGAATACTGAGCTTTGCACCAAGTGTAAGGGCCAACATACTCTGGGTTCTCAAGAGTTAGCAGAAAAAGGGGCTGCTTCAGCCTTGCGCACTGATTGATGTCTGTTTTTTTGTGCACACGAAAGTCAAATACCATTATTATTAGTGGCAATTCATTGGTATTCCTCTTCTTTATCCTCTTCTTCTCCTTCTCCCTCTCTTTCATCTCCTTCCTTCTTCCTCTCATCCTCCCAATTTTCCTCCTTGGTTTCTTTTAACAATAAAAGTATGTAGAGCAAGAGAGTATGTCAGGAAGATTTGGCAGATCATTCACTCATTCATTCATGTACTCATCCATTCATTTCTCAGACATTTATAAAGCACTTATTCCAAACTAAGCATGGGGTGGGGCTACAAATTCAAGTAAGAAAGCTTTCTTATGGGATGGGCACAGTCTAGGAGGGAAGAGGCAGACGTCTGACAATTACAAGAAGTAACATGTTCTGAGGACTCATTATGTACCTGGCATTGTGCTAAGTTACCTTTTAACCAGATCATCTCATCTAATCCTCATAGAAACACTCTGAAAAGAGTTTTAGCATTTTATCCTCTTACACATGAGGCTGAGGCAAAGACAGATTAAGTAATTGGCCCAAGGTCACACAGTTAGCAGGCCACAGATCTGACTTGAACCCAGGCAGTCTGACTCCAGAGTCAGTGTTATTAACAGCTCTGCCGCTGCCTCCCTCATAATCACAGCACACTGTGACAAGTGTCACCCAAGTGGGATCCAGCAGAAGTGAAATTTGAACCTAGTCTTGAAAAGTGAATAGGAGTTTTCAAGACTGAAGAAGTCAGGGAAGATCATTGCAGGCCTAGGGAACAATGTGAGCAGAGACAGGAACACAGAAGATCCAGTATCCACAGCCCATGACCAGGAGCAGTATCATGGACCCATGTGTCAAGGTTGGGGACAGGCAGGGGACTAGAGAAGAGACCAGAAAAACAGCTGGGCAGCTGTGCCTAGACTGCAAAGGACTTTGAGTTGATTGCTCATGAGAAGGACTTTTGTCCTATAGGCAGTGGAATGACTTGACACCTTCTAAGAAAAGAGGGGAATGACTTGACTTGTATATTAGAAAAGATGATCATCATTTAAAACTAAATGAAGAAAATATCACACAATCTTTGGGTGTCAGTAATATGAATAGTAGGATTTTTTCCCTTTTGTTACTTTATATATTTTCCAAATTATCTTTAATGAACTTGTCTTGCTTATTTAAATAGTGTGCATGTCCTTTACATGCACGTGCATATACACATGTAAAGGGTATGTGTGCTGGAGAAGAGAGTTGTGAATTGGCGGCAGTGGAGAGGGAGGAGTGAAGTTGGAAGGGAACTTCATGAGACTATGTAGAAAGCAACTGGGAGTGTCAAGGCTTTGGTGAAAGTCAAGGGCTTTGGTTATCAGGGACCAGATATAACTTGCTTCTGCTGATCCTTAACCCCACTTGAAGGGCCTCACAGGCACTACACACTTCACAATGAATGAATGAATGAACAAAAGAAAATGAAAGCAATGTGGTTGGAGAAGAGGGCATGAATTTGAGGAAGATTTTGGAGAGACAACTAGGAATCACATAGTGGTGCAGCGAGGATGAGATTTCTACTTTAAACATTGGGAAAGTTGATCACCCTCTTATCTGTGATAGAGAATGGGAGGAAATTCATGAAGTGAGAAGCAAGAGATGATGAAGATTTTGATTTTGAATATGTTGACTTAGGGGTTAAATTGATAAAACGAATTTAACTCTCTGTTGCAAAATCCAAATTGGATATAGAAGACAGATGAGCTAGAGAGAATGTATCTTCAGGGAAGACAGCCCTGAAAGAGAGCTGCTGCTGTATGGAAGGGCAAGTGAAATGCAGTTGAAAGCTGCTTTCAGAACCTTCCAGTCCAGTTTCTGCCACCTCCATTGTCAGGGAATGTCTAGTTGTCCACATAATTTATTTCTAACTACATGTTTTGGTTACTTGCTGTTTAAATATATTGCGTGCACACTGATATGGTTTGGCCGTGTCCCCACCCAAATCTCATCTTGAATTGTACTCCTCACAATCTCCATGTGTTGTGGGAGGGACCCAGTGGGAGGTAATTGAATCATGGGGGCAGTTTCCCCTATGCTGTTCTCATGATAGTGAGTGAGTTCTCATGAGATCTGATGGTTTTATAAGCATATGGCATTTCCCCTACTGGCACTCATTCTGTCTCCTGCTGGCCTGTGAAGAGGTGCCTTCCACCATGATTGTATGTTTCCTGAGGCCTCCCCAGCCACGTGGAATTGTGAGTCAATTAAACCTCTTTTCTTGATCAATTATCCAGTCTTGGACATTTCTTCGTAGCAGCATGAGAACGGACTAATACACACACCAAGTGCACAGATAGTAAGTTTACAGTTTGTAGAATTTACATAAAATGAACACAGTTCTCTCATCTCCACCCAGACAAGAAGAGATCACTCCCAATTTCAGCACACCAGAAATCTTATTTGTGCCCCCTCTTAGTTATTATCTGCTACCCATCAAACATAAACACTATTTAGGCTTATATTGCCATACTCTAATTTTGTCTGGTTTTAATCTTTATATAAATGGGATCATACAGCATGCTATCTTTTTGACCTTTTCCCCTAAACATTATGTTATGAACTCTATCATCATGAGTTGCATAGATGCAACTCCATCGTAGCTAGAAGTGTAAGCTTTCTTTCCATGTTTTAAATAATTCTTAGAAGGACATTTCAAATGCCCCCTTCTTCTTTCAGTATTTAATTGCTGTTATGGTCAAAGACTTTAATGTGTCTCACCATACTCTCTAAGTGGCAAGACAGAAGCAAAGCTATGTGTTAGAAATGTGGGGGTTTCCAGCACATTCAGGAGCAGAAACTAGGGGATTGCATTCTAATTATTTTTCTTCCTTAAAGTTCAAATGTGGTTAGAATTGTGACTAACTAGCTCAATATGCCTTCAATTTTTGACCACATATATTACATGTTTAAATAACATATCTCCCTGTTAACAAAGTATCATTTTTACTTATATGGACCAATACAACCATTTACTATAACAGCAACTCAAAGAATTTCAGATGCAAAGTTTTATTTTTTAAATCAATAGTCTTTATGTTTTTAGGGCAGTATGAGGTTTACAAAATATTGATCTGAAAGTACAGAGAGAGTTGCCACACATCTCTTTTCCCTCTTCATATAGTGTCCCCTATTATTTATATGTTATATTAATGGAGTACAAGATGCAAAGTTTTAAAACTGAGTCAGAGGTAAATACTTCCCAGGTGGCAGTAGCTCACAGCATAGTGATTTTTCCTGTGAGAATAGAGGGGAAGGCATGGACGGGATAGAGCATTCTACTCAGAAGCACAAATGCAGTTATTATGGATCCATGCCAATACAAAGCTTTGATTAGAAACAAACATCAGAATCTTAAAACACCTCTTAAATTAATCACCAATGTGTTACTCCTGATTATACAAAGCCCAAGGTGCAAAGTGTTCACAGGGAAGAATATTTCTGTTGGAAATACTCTTGGGACTGGTGGAGGAGGAGAGCGTGGTACCATGTTCTTCTTCTTCTTCTTTTTTTTTTTTTGCAAGATTTAATAGAGTGAAAACAGAACTCCCATACAAAGGGAGGGGACCCAAAGAGGGTAGCCATTGCCGCCTCGAATGCCTGGGTTTACATCCTGGTCATTGTCCCTACTGCTGTGCTCTCAGACAATAGATGATTGGCTATTTCTTTACCTCCTGTTTTTGCCTAGTTAGCATTTTAGTGAGCTCTCTTTACTACCTGATTGGTTGGGTTTGAGCTAAGCTGCAAGCTCCGTGTTTAAAGGCGGATGTGGTCACCTTCCCAGCTAGACTTAAGGATTCTTAGTCGGCCTAGGAAATCCAGCTAGTCCTGTCTCTCAGTCCCCCCTCTCAACAGGAAAACCCAAGTGCTGTTGGGGAGAGTGGCCAACGACTGCTTTAACTGCTTCCTGCTGAATTGGGGTGTAGTAGGGGTTGCGCTCTTGAGATTTCCTCAGGAGGAGTGCCTTCGATGTCATCAACATCAGAGCGTGGGCTAGCAGGCTGGTTCAGGGGTCCGCGGTAGATTTTAGTCATGCACTGCATCTGGGGCTCCATTTGAAGAACTATTTGTAACTTTACAGCTTTGATTCTGGAAGAGACAAGCTTAACAAGGAGGTTAAAGATACAGGGTCCAAAGAGGAGTAGCAATATTATAGCTGCTAGAGGTCCTAAGAGGGAAGGGGAGAATCCAGGGCATCCATTGGCTGAGGAGGCCCCAGGGTCCAGTGTTTTGAAGCTCTTCTGCTGTATGTTGTATTCAATCTCGAATTTCTTTAACTTTCTCAGTGACTATTCTGGATTGGTTAACATAATAACAGCATTCTTCCCCTAAAAATAAACAAGTTCTCCCTTTTTTGGCAGTTAGCAAGTCTAAAGCTCTTCAATTTTGAAGGACTACTGCTGCTAGGGAGTTAAGTTGATCTTGCAAGGTGACCAGGGAGTCAGTGACCTGTTCCATGTTACCATTTAGTTCTTGAGACAGTTTGTAGTAGAACTGAGTAGAGGTTGTGATACCGCCAATGCCAGTACCTAGTCCGCCTAGCACTCCTGCTCCAATAACAAAAGGAAGAATGGGTACTCTTTTGTTGTGGGGCTTAGGTACGACATAACTGTTTAAATCTTGTTCAGTGTAGATGGTCATGGGGGCACTAAGAATGAGAGGAAGCACACAGATTCTGAAGAGCCATTCAAACAACGATAGGCTGAGGTACCACACACCAAAAATATTCCTGAGGGTAGGCAGACTATTCGTGTGGGAGGAGTCACCCACCTGCTGCACCGGGAGTTGATTGTGCCAATCGTATGGCTAAATTTTATACAGGTGAGATTGGAGGTATGGGTTATTTCCAGATTGGAAACATGAGGCCCTACTCAAATGGAAGTAGTGTTTATTTCTGTGCTGAAGTTGTTCCATTGTTCAGGTACAGGGATTGAAATGTATGGCCTGAAGTGCAGGGGATTATTTCTTTGGCACACTTCACAGGCCCTGACTATCTGCTTGATAGTTTCGAAAAGGCCTGGTCCAGTAAATAATGATTTGGCCATCTGATGGGTGCTATCAATGCCTAAGGAAAGGTTTGGTGAAGGGTTTTAAGTAATTTCCATTAGTTAGCTGCTGGCAGAAATATTTTTCCTTTGTTGATGGCTAGCCATCCTGAGGGGAGGAAACTATGTCCTCCTGAGGTTCCCCATTCTATTTCTTCTTCTGAGTTCTGGGGCTTGGTTTCCCGGAGGGGGTTACCCCACACTAGGGGTCCTTCTATAAGCATTTCTAATGGAGGGTCCTGCCTTGCGGCTCTTTTGGCTTCAATATCCGCTTGGCGATTCCCTTCTATTTCGCTTTCCTTTCTGATGACTCCAGCATTGTAAGACTGTTACCTCTTTAGGTTTCTGTACAGCCAATAATAACCTCCTCATGGTTTCCTGATGTTTGATAGGTGTTCCCTCGGAAATTAGGAATTCCCTTTCTCTCCATGTTGCTGCATGGGCATGGAGGACTAGGTAAGCAGACTTAGAGTCTGTAATATTTTACCCTTTTTCCTTCTTCTAATTCTAGTGCCCGAGTGAGCGCTATTAGTTCCGCCAGCTGAGCACTAGTTCCTGGAGTAAGGGGATTACTTTCAAGTATTCCATTATCACTGACCACTGCATACCCCGCTTTTCGAAGTTCTTTTTCTACAAAGGAACTTCCATCAATATACAAGTTGAAGTTGGGATCAGTCAAGGGAACCTCTAAAAGGTCCCCTCAAGCGGCATAGGTTTGAACAATTACTTGATGACAGTTATGTTCTATCTTTTCTTCATTGGCTGGAAGAAATGTGGCTGGATTGAGTTGCACAAGTGTGCAGTCGCAACACTGGCCCTTCAAGTAGTAGAGGCTGATATTTAAGTAAACAGTTGTCTGACAGCCACAGGTCTCCTTTAGCAGCAAGTATGCCGTGCACATCATGAGATGTCCACATGGTAAGATCTCTTCCCTGTATTATTTTAACTGCTTCAGACACTAAGACTGCTACTGCCGCCACTACCCATAAACAATGAGGCCAACCCTTTGCCACTACATCAATTTCCTTACTCGGGTATGCCACGGGTTGCAAGCGCGTCCCTCGGACCTGTGTAAGGACTCCTAGAGCTATTCCTGTTTTTCCTGTGACATATAAAGAAAAGTCTTGGCCCATTGACAAGCTTAACACAGGGGCTTGGGTTAGGGCCTTCTTTAGGGCCTGGAAAGCCGCTTCTGCTTCAGGTGTCCATCTTACTAAATGGGTATTGGCTTTCTGAGTTTCCTTAATTAGTGTATATAATGGCCTGGCTATTTTGTCATACCTGGGGATCCATATTTGGCAGAAACTTGTTATGCCAAGGAACCCTCTTCGTTGCTTTAGGGTTTTGGGATGATAACCCAGTATAGGCTGGATACGTTCCTCACTGAGGGCCTTGGTGCCTTTGGATAATTTTAGCCCTAAGTATTTAACCTGCTGTGAGCAGAGCTGAGCCTTTGGTTTGGAAACCTTGTAGCCACAGGTAGCGAGGAAATTTAAGAGCGCTTGGGTGTCTTGATGGCACAAGGTTTCTGAACTGGCGGCTAAAAGTATATCATCCACATACCGAAGGACAAGAGTGTCCAGGTATGAGAATTGGCTCAAGTCTTGGGCTAATGCCTGGCCAAATAGATGGAGGCTATCCCTGAACCCTTGGGGTAAAACAGTCCAGGTGAGTTGAGACGGTGGGTTCGAAGGATCTTCAAAGGCAAACAAGAATTGAGAGTCAGGATGTATAGGGATGCAGAAAAAGGCATCCTTAAGGTCCAGGACTGGAAACCACTCTGCTTCCTCTGGTATTTGGGAAAGCAGAGTATAAGGGTTGGGTATAGCTGGGTATAGAGGGACAGCAGCCTCACTGACAATCCCGAGATCTTGCACTAACCTCCACTGTCCATTGGGTTTGTGTACTCCTAAAATTGGAGTATTGCAGGGACTATTGCATGGTTTTACTAGGCCTTGGGTTTTTAGGTCCTTAACAATTTTTTGAGTCCTTGTTGGGCCTTGGGTCTAAGGGGGTACTGCCTTTGGTAGGGAAAGGAAGTGGAATCCTGTAGTTTAACTTGAACAGGACGGGCATTCTTTGCTCATCCATATTGTCCTTCTGTTGCCCAGACTTCAGGATTAATTCCTTCCTCAAGCAGGGAACAACAAACAGGCGTTCCTTTTCCTCTGTTTGGGTGTATAATGGCCCCTGCTTTTTGCTAGAATGTCTCTCCCTAACAAGGGAGTGGGGCTTTCAGGCATAATTAGAAAAGCATGTGAAAAGAGTAAAGCTCCCCAGTCACAACTTAGTGGCTGGGAGAAGTATCTAGTGACTGGCTGTCCTAGAACCCTCGGATAGTGACAGATCTGGAGGACAGTTGTCCGGGACAGGAGAGTAACACTGAGAAGGCCAAGCCAGTGTCCAGGAGACAGTTTACCTCCTGGCCCTCAATGATCAAGCATACCTGGGGCTCTGTGAGGGTGATGGCATGGGTTGGTGCTTGCCCCAGGAACCCTCAGTCCTGTTGCTGGATCATCTGGTTAGTGGCTGCTGACTCAGGGGACCTTTGTCTCCTGGGGCAGTGGGCCTTCCAGTGATTCCTTGACATAAGGGGCATGGATGAGGGGGCAGCTTACTTCTACTTGGACAATCTTTTTTAAAGTGTCCTCGTAGACCGCACTGGAAGCAAGCCCTATTAGGCATTCGATTTGCCCAGTTTTCCCTTTTGCAGAGCCTCCAAAGTCCGCTTGCCTGAGGGCCGTGACTAAAGCTGTGGCCTTTTTAAAATCCTGTTTGTCCCGTTCCGCCTGCTCCTCCTGATCTCTATTAAGAAAAACCGAGGTTGCCAAGTTCAGTAGGGTTTCTAAGGTTTGCTTTGGGCCTAAGGTGGACTTTTGAAGTTTTTTTCTAATGTCCGCAGCTGACTGAGTGATGAACTTATCCTTTAAGATTAGTCGGCCTTCAGTAGAGTCAGGTGACAGGGAGGTATGCTTCCTCACTGCCTCCCTTAGTCTCTCCAGAGAGGCGGTAGGATTTTCTTCCCTTCCCTGTGTTATAGTGGACATCATTGAGTAATTCACAGGCTTCTTCCTAGTTTTCCTTAGTTCTTCTAGCATGCAAGTTAGCAAATGTCTGTGACACCAATCTCCATGTCCTGATTCTGTGTCCCGATGAGGGTCTACACTGGGAACTGCCTACCGGCCTGTGGGGAATTGTTCTCTTTCCTCTGTTGTCATCCCATCATTGACCTGACTGAGATACCAGAGATCACCAAACTCTCAGGCTGCAGTTATGGTGGCACTTCTCTCATGTGGGGTTAGTGTCTGATTTAGCAGTAACATTATATCTCTCCATGTCAGATCAAAGGATTGTCCTAACCCTTGTAAAACATCAGTATAGCCATCAGGGTTATCTGAGAATTTACCTAGGTCTATTTTAATTTGCTTTAAGTCTGAGAGAGAAAAAGGTGCATGCACTCTGGCTGGGCCGAATTCTCCTCCCACTGCTTGGAGGGGGCATAATCGGGGAATATTGGCACTCTGGTTCATTGTTTACCCCTTTGTCTATCTCCTTTTGGACTGAATGGGTTGTAGGGGAGTCCTTATTAGTTGGGGAAGGGGTCGGGGGGCGCTGGGTTAGGGAGGAGACTCTGAGGGCTTCCTGTAGGGCATAAATCACACTTTTTACATAATTGCAAGTTGTCTCTTAATGAAAAGAAAGTTTGTACGTATGGCACTTCACTCCATTTGCCTTCTTTTCTACAAAAGAGGTCTAGCTGTAAGATGCTGTTATAATTTATACTTCCCTCAGGAGGTCAGGTTTCTCCCCCTTGGAGGATATCGTGGCCAGGCGGTACTGCAGAAGAATGTAAGTCATTTCTTTCTTAGCGTCTGAGGGTCAAATTGGTCCCAATTCTCCAGAATACATCTTAGGGGCATTTTTGCCTTGGGGGTAATGTTTCCCATCTGAAGAAAGAACATAGGGATGCCAGCACCCCTAGTCATTTTCCAATGAGCATTAGTCATGGAGCATCCTCTGTGGTCCTAATGCTTATTCCTTTCCAGAACGCATAACCACCTATGGACTTCTGCTTATCGGATTAGTGATGCTCACCGATGTAGGAGTCCTGCACCCCTTTTCCCGCCTTTCTTGACCACAAAGAAAGGGGTCCAGGCTGCTGGATACTAGTGGTCCTTTACCAGCATGCCCAACATTGCCTTTGTGCTCAGGGGTGAGTCCTAGAGCTGGGCTGAGTTCCTGAGTATTTCATAACAACCCAGTTGCCCCATCAAGATGCATCCCCATAAACAACAGCTCCTATGCAAATTCGTTTCAGAGAGCATATAGGTAATATGGTACCATGTTTTAAGCAAAAAGCCGTCTCTTCCCTAGGTGATCCTTAATGGCTCTGGAGAGGATAGCTTTAGTTAAAACTTTGTTACATTAATAAAATGAGCCAATAGTAAAAGATATTCCCAAATGTCTTGTTTTCCTTGTTAATTTTTTTTAATTGTTGCAAAATACACACAACAAAATTTACCACTTCAACCATTGTTAAGCATACAGTTCAGCAGCATTTAATACCTTCATATTGTGCAACCTGGTATTATCCTTCTCCAGAACATTTTATATCTTACAACATTAAAACTGCACTTACCAAACAATAACTCCTACTTCCTCCTCTCCCCTGCCCAGTCCCTGGAAACCATCATTCCACTTTCTGTCTCTATGAATTTTATTACTCTAGGTACCTCATATAAGTGAAATCATACAGTATTTGTTATTTTGTGACTGACTTATTTAATTCAGCACACTGTCTTTAAGGTTCATCTGTGTAGTAGCATGTGTCAGAATTTCCTTCCTTTTTAAGGTTGAATAATATTCCATTGTATGGATATACCACATTTTATTTATCCATTCATCTGCTGATGGATATCAGATTGCTTCAATTATTGTCTCTGTTTTGTAACTAGAAAGTTACTCTTTAGCCAGATATTTTACCTATTATCAAAAAGCTATGGCTTCCTTGCATTCTTCAGAATAAACATAAAATTTCCTGCCAATAACTTTCAGATGCCATAATTGTACTAATTTATGTTATGGTAACAACTTTAGACACTGAGAATTTTAGGTTTCAAAAATAAATCAGAGGTAGATTCCATCCTCAAAAAAGTATGGTCTAGCTGGCAAAATAAATTAGGCACACAGATAATGTTAATAGTTTGTCTGTGTGTAGAGAAGATGGGGAAGGGGGCCTCAGAAAGTGATATGGGAATATTTGACTGGGCAGACTAAAGAGATCATTGAATTCAGGCTCAGGAATTTGGACTCAAGATAGGTAGTGGGAAGCCACTGAGGATTTCAGATTGTTTTGATTTTTATGGATTACTTTGTTTCTTTTCTATTTAATTTTTTGAAAAATTATGTAAAACATTTACATGCTTTTGAACTTAAAAACTATAAAATATGATACATTCAAAGAGATCCAGCTTCACCTAAATCCCCTTCCCATTGTTCTTTCCTTTCTCCTATAGGTAACCCATTTTATTAATTTTTGGTTTATCTTTCCATTTGTTCTTTTTGAAAATATAAGCAAATATGTGACTGGGCACGGTGGCTCACGCCTGTAATCCCAGCACTTTGGGAGGCTGAGACGGGTGGATCACAAGGTCAGGAGATCAAGACCATCCTGGCTAACACAGTGAAACCCTGTCTCTACTAAAAAATAATAATAATAAAAAAATTAGCCAGTTGTGCTGGGGGGCGCCTGCAGTCCCAGCTACTTGGGAGGCTGAGGCAGGAGAAAGGCGTGAACCCGGGAGGTGGAGCTTGCAGTGAGCCAAGTTTGCACCACCACACTCCAGCCTGGGCAACAGAGTGAAATTCCATCTCAAAAAAAAAGAAAAAAAAAAAAAAGAAAATATAAGCAAATATGAATATGTATTTTTCTTCTTTATATTAAAAAAGTAGCATATTATGTTCATTCTTCTGAATTTTGTATTTTCACTTATATTCTTTCATATCAATATATAGAGATTTTCCTCACTCCTTTCTGTGTCTGAGAATTATTCATATTATTCTCAATTTTATGAATGCATCATAATTTATTCAACTAGTTGCCGATTGATGGACACTTGGGGGTTGTTTTCAGTTATTTACTGTTACAAACTGTGTTTTGATAAATAGCTTTGTGCATGTATCATTTTATATATTGGTAGTGTGTTTTTGGGATAGATTCATAGCTTAAAGGATCAAGGCTTAGGTAATTTGGCCATACATTGTGACAAAAATTCCACAGGAGTTATACCATTCTGCATTCTTGCTAACAATGCATGCAAGTCTCTGATTCTTCACAGTCATGCCAGTAGGGTATGTCATCAAACTTTTGGATGCTTGCATATCTGATAAGAGGAAATGGTGTCTTGGTGTAGTTCTAATTTGCATCCACAGAAACTACTGATATTTTAGGGATAAATCAGTGGGCCTTAACAATTTTAAATGTGGAGGCCAATGAGAATGAGAAGAGTAAAAGGATGAAAAGATCCAGGAGAGCAAATATAGGTGACAATTTATCATTTGAGTTGCTCATGGGACACCCATATGGATGTGTTAATTGTGCCTTTGGATCTAAGAAAGACATCATACATCCACATAAAGATGGTGGTTGAAGTTGTGAGACTGCATGAGACTACCAAAGCTGGAAATGTAGATGAGAAGAAGAGCAAGAAAATATATTTCTAATACAGCCACAGTTGGATAAACCAAATCATCTTCTTTCTCTATGTCCTTCCTCCCTTTTTATATTATTTTTGAGATTTTAATTTTTATTATTAATATTATTTTCAGACTTAGAGGTGACAGATCTGCTGTGTCCTCTACTGAAATACTTGAGAAAAGAATGACAAAGGAAATTGGTGGATTACACTTACCACTGAAAGTGTGGTCCAGGGATCCAGTAGCAGGGAGATCACCTGTGAGCTTGTTAGAAGTGCAGAAGTTCAGGCCCCAGCCCAGATCTGTGGCTTAGAAACAGTGTTTTCTCAAGATGTGCAGGCAATTCATGGCTTCTCCATGCTCTTTTGATCAGCTGGACTTTGCTGGACAAAATAAAAAGTTGTCTGGTTGTGCCTTAAATTTATAATTCCAGATCATAACCGGGTGCTCTGTATTTTCTACTATGTTTCTCTAGTGGGCCACCTTTCACAATCCCGAGGTTATTACTTCACACTTTTTCCCCATCTGCAAATTTCACTTACCCTCCCTGCTTATTCTCAAACCATGTCCTTCCCTATTTTATGTAGAAAACTGAAGCCATCAGATGGGAATTCCCTCATACTGCCACCACCAAATTTATCACCATGCTGGCATTTACACCCCCTTTCCTTCTTCTCTGTAGTGTGATGGAAGAAGTGTCCCTTCTTAGATCATAGACCACTCTTCCTGTGTGTGCCAGGATTCTATTCCCCTTCTCTAGGATCGGCTCGTTGGCCATCCTCTTCCAGTGCCATCAATGGCTCCCGCTTTTCTGGATCATTCCAATCAGTAGACAAACCTGATGACATCAACTGTCTTTTTAAAAACCACCTCTTCCTTGACTGCTTGCCCTACTCTACCCACTGCCCCATTCCTTTGCTTCCTTTCACAGTAAAACTTCTTGAAAGAGTTGCCTTCATGCTGTCTGCCTTCTATCCACTATGCAGTACGTTTCATACTGGCCTCTAATTCACCACACCATGGAAACTGTTCTTGTCAAGGTTATCAGTGACCTCAATGATGTCAAATCCAATAGATACTTTCAGCAAAATTTGACACATTTAACCATCTTGAAATGTTCCTTCTTGTGGTTTTTGGGACACCATACTCTGCTGGTTTTCCTCTTCTACCTGACCTTTTAGTGTTAATGTTTTCTCTCTCTCTCTCTCTCTCTCTCTCTCTTTTCCCCTCCCTCCTTCCCTTTCCTCCTGTCCTCCCCCTCTCTCTCTTCTATCTTTCCCACTTCTCTCTTTATCCTCTCTCTTTATGCTCTGCTGTTATACTTGTGCCCTCTCACTTCCTCCACCTTCTCAAATCTTTCCTTTCATTCTCAATTTTTTTCTTTAGAGGGAACATTCATTTTATAGCTCCCCATAACTTTCCCATTCCCTGTTGCCTTGTACACAACGTGTTCCATGCATTTACATTCACTACCTGGCCTCTGTGGCCATTTGTATTTGGGATCACTCTCCTAAGCCACATATTGTAGATATTTATATAAACATTTTTCTCTCTTTCTTGATAGTATGTTCTCTAAGAGTTCATTTCACCTCCAACAGTGCCTAGCATAGTGCCTTGAGAATAGTAGAAATAAAATTTATTGAATAAAATAAATAAGCAAATACATATATACATGCAACGATTCTTGAAAATCTGAAATGTAAACATTTTCACTTTAAAGAGGGTGCATAAGAAAAATGTCTGGAACAGTGTTGGGCACCTAGTGGGCATTTGGGGTTTTTGGTTAACTAATTGAATGTTAGCAATCTGTAGACTTCTGATATGACAAATAACTTAATGACTCACTCACCATTTAGAAGTATTCTGAAGTATCTTAATCTTTAATTTCTTAAAATTCAGCTCAATTATATATTTCATTAGAAGTAGAAATATGAGGCAGAGAATGTCAGGATATCAGAAAAATGTGATTGAATATTTAGTGACTTCTGACATAAATGCTGTTAAGAATAAAACAGGCTGGGTGCGGTGGCTCAAGCCTGTAATCCCAGCACTTTGGGAGGCCGAGACGGGCGGATCACGAGGTCAGGAGATCGAGACCATCCTGGCTAACCTGGTGAAACCCCGTCTCTACTAAAAAGTACAAAAAACCAGCCGGGCGAGGTGGCGGGCGCCTGTAGTCCCAGCTACTCGGGAGGCTGAGGCAGGAGAATGGCGTAAACCCGGGAGGCGGAGCTTGTAGTGAGCTGAGATCTGGCCACTGCACTCCAGCCTGGGCGACAGAGCGAGACTCCGTCTCAAAAAAAAAAAAAAAAAAAAAAAAAAAAAAAGAATAAAACAAAGTGTTTTACATTAATGTGAATGTATCTTTTATGTATGGTTCAAAAATCATTTTTAAATTAATATTGCTAAATGAAAATACAGCCTAAGGCTACATGCCTCAGACTAAAGTAAAATAATCAATAATGTGATCAAGTTATCAATAAGAAAAATATATTAATAATGAGAATTGAAAATGGGAAATAAAAAATAAAGAAAAATAAAAAAAGAAAAATGGGAAATAAAAACAATGATTTGGAGATGGCAGACATATATTTAGCTTAATAACCTCAGGCAAGTCCTGTGTCTTGGTTTTCTTAGGTCTGAAACAAGAAGATTGGATTTAGTTATCTCTACATTCTTTTCCAGCTATAAAATCTTTGCATTTATGTAATAAATAAAGGGCTGCTAGTTATATGATCCTGTTGTTTACTTTTTCAATGCATGTTTGATTCTGTTCAGAGAAAATACCTGGTAAGCCCTAATGGAAACCATCTGTTAGAAAAAGAAGGAGACAGAATTGTGGGGCTCTGTTGACTTCCCTGGTCTTACCAGCAAAGAGAATAGGTGTAGTAATTTTTAAAAAGGAAGAAAGGAGAGAGATCAAAGTGGGAGAAGGAAAAATAAAAAGAAGAAAAAGGACTAAGCACTCTCCTCTTTCCTCTGAGAGACTGTGGTGGCTCTCCCACCTTTCCGGAGACTCATCAGCACCTGTCTGGGGGACAGCACCACATTTCTAAATTCTAAGGTTCTAACCCCTCTGTTCCCAAATTCGGAGTTCACTAACAAAGTGGTTTGCATTCTTTAAAAAAATGAAATGAGATCCCATTTGTCAATTTTGGCTTTTGCTGCCATTGCTTTTGGTGTTTTAGACATGAAGTCTTTGCCCATGCCTATGTCCTGAATGGTACTACCTAGGTTTTCCTCTAGGATTTTTATGGTATTAGGTCTAACATTTAAGTCTCTAATCCATCTTGAATTAATTTTCGTATAAGGAGTAAGGAAAGGATCCAGTTTCAGCTTTCTACTTATGGCTAGCCAATTTTCCCAGCACCATTTATTAAATAGGGAATCCTTTCCCCATTTCTTCTTTTTGTCAGGTTTGTCAAAGATCAGATGGCTGTAGATGTGTGGTATTATTTCTGAGGACTCTGTTCTGTTCCATTGGTCTATATCTGTGTTTTGGTACCAGTACCATGCTGTTTTGGTTACTGTAGCCTTGTAGTATAGTTTGAAGTCAGGTAGTGTGATGCCTCCAGCTTTGTTCTTTTGACTTAGGATTGTCTTGGAGTTGCGGGCTCTTTTTTGGTTCCATATGAATTTTAAAGCAGTTTTTTCCAATTCTGTGAAGAAACTCATTGGTAGCTTGATGGGGATGGCATTGAATCTATAAATTACCTTGTGCCACATATACACCATGGAATACTATGCAGCCATAAAAAAGGATGAGTTTGTGTCCTTTGTAGGGACATGGATGCAGCTGGAAACCATCATTCTTAGCAAACTATCACAAGAACAGAAAACCAAACACCGCATGTTCTCACTCATAGGTGGGAACTGAACAATGAGATCACTTGGACTCAGGAAGGGGAACATCACACACCGGGGCCTATCATGGGGAGGGGGGAGGGGGGAGGGGGGAGGGATTGCATTGGGAGTTATACCTGATGTAAATGACGAGTTGATGGGTGCTGACGAGTTGATGGGTGCAGCACACCAACATGGCACAAGTATACATATGTAACAAACCTGCACGTTATGCACATGTACCCTAGAACTTAAAGTATAATAATAATAATAAAAAAATGAAATGAAACCAAAGAGGGACACACAGAGGGCTTCCAAAATAAAATGCTAGATCTTAAATTGGGTGCTTGGTTTATGAATTATTTTGTGTTGATCAACTTTCCGTTATAAAATAAATGAACTAAAAATATATATTATAATAAAACAAAAAGAAGAGCCATTCTCATTTAAAGAGAGGCCTTATCTCCAGAGAAATAATTAGAGGCTATTATATATCAATCCTAAAGGGTTTCAGTAGAAACCCTTACTGCTCCCTCTGAGGTATAAGGTAAGCAGAGGTAAGCAAGCAGGGTAGTGGCAAAGATCACATGTGAGAAAAAGAATGTGAAGAGGAAAATAGAAGGGATCTAGATATTTGATGAAGTCCAGAAAGGCTGACTTTGATATGAACAGCAGCATTTCAGTCAGGCTCATGAGAAGCTCCACAATGCAGAAGTCAAAGGATATGATCTTTCCTTTGAGCAGAGTCTGATGAAAATTCCTAGAGTGGGACTCAGATTCCCCCATATTTTTGTATTTAGGTTATGAGAATGAGACTAAGAACCAGATTGTCACTAACAGAGAGCAAAATCTCAGCATAATTTTCATTGTGTGGAGTTCAGAAATGCATTTGAACTGCAGGCTTCATCATTTGTATCTCTGACCCATTTGCTTTTATGCCTGGAGGAAGGTCCAGGCAGCCACTAACTGCTCAGATCCTTCCATTCTGGACTTGCTCTTCCTCTGTCAGTTCTCATCCTTACTTTCTTTTTGAGTGTTCTAGATGGCATTAATAAACATTCATCAGTGGCTTGGTTACACTGAATTATCTTGGTTCCCTTCCCACATTACTTCATCTTCCCCTGACCTTACTCCTTCTCCTGGACTCATTAACACTCATTCTTGGCATTCAGTAGATGTTGACTGAGAACTTCCTATGTGTTAGTTACTGTTCCAGGTGCTGGGGACAAATGGGTGAACCACATATACATGGCTTCTGCATTGATGCAGGGTGTGGTATGGTGGGGAAGGAGAAAGTAGATGTTAAACAGCCTTCTACAGAGGTTAATACATATTTTAGTCCATGCCATATAGAGAAGATGTGGTGCTATGAGAGACAATATCGGGGGTGACCTACTCAAAATAGAGTGGTCAGGAAACTCAGCTGTGAGGAGGTGGCATTTAAATTGCATACTGACTGACTAATGAGAGGGAGCCAGGCAAGTGAAAGAGAGGAGAGCGTGTTCCATGCAGAAAGTAAAGTAGGTGCAAAGTTCAGGAGAAGAAGACTGTGGCACTGGAAGACCTGAAAGAAAACTGGTGACACACCCCAGACACATACAGTGGTGTTAACAGATAAAAAATATGATTAATTTGTTCACATAGGGGATACTTTGTGCAGATCTGAGGACACTACTCTTAAGGTGCTGGCATGAACAAGTGCTCATGATTGGTTGTTCATTCTCAAATGTATGGCATGACTCTACATATACAATGTACCAGTTAGGATTCTCAGTTGCAAGTGCTAGAATGCCCAATCAGAACTTTCTTAAGCAAAATACATATTTATTAGTTGACATATCTGAAAAGTCCATGACCAGGGATACCCTCAGGCCTGGCTTTATCAATGGTTCAAATGTTTTAGACTGGCACTGTCCACTAGAGATAAAATGTGAGCCATATACATCATCACTTCAACATGTAATCAAAATAAAAATTATTGGTGAGATATTTTACATTCCCTTTTCCTTCTAAGTCTTTGAGATGCAGTGTGTCTTTTGTACTTACATCACATCTCTGTATTGGTCACATTCCAAGTGTTCAATAGCTACATATGGCTAGTGGCTACCATTTTGGACAGTGCAGGTCAAGGCCTTCGATCTTCTCAGTTTCAATTTGATAATTACCTAGATTGTCTTCATAGAAGTCTAAGCAAAAGTTTCTTTGTGTCTCACTGGCTCTAAAAGAGTCCTGTGACCACCTTGAACCAACATCATGACCAGGAAGAAAGTGCTGTGCCCAGGGGTTTAGAACCAAACCGCATGCTGTACCCCAGGACTGCAGGAGAGGGGTAGGCTCTGTGTGAACTCTGTGTATAGAATATATATTTATTATTTTTGGCCACCCAGTATCCATTTATCTGACTTTGGATAATAATGTTGGGGGATCAATTCTCCCCACATAAAGAGGACTGGCAAGAAGACTATTAATGTATTAATGGAGGTTATCTCTGGAAAGAATTATTCCAGGGGTTATAAATGGTACCACTTTTATTTTCTGTTTTATAGATTTGTTTTTAGTTTATTGCTACTAGCATGCACTGTTTCATTTTTACTTATGCTTTTAATGAACACTATAAACATAGCTTTCTTTCCTGTGAAAAGGTTAGGACCAAATAGGGGGAATGATCTAATACTGGGGTGACCAAATGTCTTGGTTTTCCTAGGACAGCCCTGGCTTATACCAGTGATTATAGTGTAATTATTAATTGAACTCCTTTTACCTCCAGCGTGTCCCATCATAAGAGCATATGGTCATCCAATATAATAATGCCTTAAAACCATCATGGGTACTGATATGGTTAATTCAGACTTCACAAATACCTTGAGATAACAGAATGATTTGATAGATACACCTTGAACCCCAATAAAAGACAGAAGAGTCACACCTTGTATTTGTGCATCGTCAGGAAATGAGGCACTCCAAGAGTTAATTTTTCTAACTGAAGCTTGCCCTCTAAGCATCAAAATGTTTTAACATTTAACTACTTTTAATGGAAATATTACTCTGGGATATTTTATATTTTCCCACCTTCTTAAGTGGAGTAGACCAAACATAATGGAACTACTTCTTGTTGACACAAGTTATTGCAGAGCTTTCCACCTGGTGGACAAAAGCTCACTGGTGTGTTATGAATGGATTACAGGCGTGTGGAAATATGATCCCTCCATCTCCACCTCTCAGGGAAGCCAGGCTGGGCTTGAGGGGTGACAGAAGCCCCTGGATCAGTTGCCTCTGGCTGTTTTCCTCCGTGAGTCATCTGAATAGATTCATTTTCTGTATGCATCTTGACTTGCAAAAGGTTGGGAAGCATTAGTTACTGTTTTGTGTTATGGTTCAGAGATTCTGGCAGGTCACCCTCCATCCTGGGGTTACAGAGGGTGATTTACATTTACCCTTGAGCTGAATTTCCCTGAATTGACTGCTTCTCTTTGCTCTTTGTAGCACTCTTCCTTTTTACTTTGCAGGCAATTGCCATTGCTTGTTACTGTCTTTTCTATGTAGTCTGCTCTCTTATTTTACACAGGTTTGTTTAGGTTAGGTGAAATATACTTGAGTATAGCTCGACTCCCCTAACTGAAGATTTAGTAGTAGCTGTTCACATTGTTGTCTTCTAAACTCATTGCTGTGCTGTTGCTATGCTCCAGGTATCTAAGATGATCTTAGAATATCACGTTATGTTTCCTCATTAGAGATGGCAGAAGTCTTATAGAGGGCTCTTTATTCTTAGAGTTAGTTGTGGTTTATTTTATATATATATATATATATAAATATATATAATCTTGAAATTATATATATATATTTATATATATAAATAGAAGACTAAATTGCTAGATAATACAGTATTACTGGAAAGAAAATAATGTTTTACACAAACACATATTTACATACATATATAGGTATACAGAGAGAGAGAGTGAGAGAGACATTTATAAAACATGGAGGACAGTTATGCCCTCTTTGCAAACCAATTTCAGAAAGGTCAGTTGTCATGTTCACTCAACAAATAGTCCCTTGTTGCCATTCTGAAACTGAATGTCCTTCTGGCTGGACAACTGGACTCAGCCAATAAGGCATTTCTGATGCTTTTGTGTTCTTATGCAAGGATGGACCTTTTCCAGCATTGTAAATGACAGCAGGAAATACTCAATGGGCCACAGGAAATAATTGACATCATCTGGGATTGTCTGGCTCAGAAGTTAAAAGTAAGGACTTTAAAATCTGACCTGGGATTGAATTCTAGTTCTAGCATATGTTAATTCTGTGGATTAGACGAGTTTTGTAATCCCTCTGAGTCCCACTTCTCTCACTGAGTTGTTGTGAAGATGAAATGAGAACATGTTTGCTGTTAGCTAAGCATAATCTCTGGCTAGTAGTGAGTGGTCACTAAATTGTAGATTCATTATCATTTTTACTAATAATAATATATGGAGCAGTTAATGATTAATCACAAGATTTACCTTTGGGGAAACTAGAATAAATAATCAAACATAAGTATAATATTTTTGTCACTGGCCTAATTTTGAGTAATTAGTTGCCTATCATATTTCTAACTAAGTAGTGACATGTATGAACAATTCTTAAATTAAATGGACTAGAAAGCCTCTAGAATTATTTTATTCTTCACTATCCATGGTGTTTACTATGTGGCATCATATTCTTTGCCAGGCAATTGCAGGCTGGTAGATGCTTTCAGCAAGACAGCTGTCCTGGATTATAACTGACTGATAGTTTATACAGATTCTGCCCTCCACCTTTTGAAAAATTGGTACATTATTTGTACTTTACTTAACTCCTATAGGATTTTCCCCATATATCTTACATTTCTCAAAAACAACATATAGAGGTGTTTTTGGAACATCTGTCATTCCTAAAGCTCTTTAAGCAAGTTTCCAAGAGGATAGTGATTACCCTGACCAACTGCTATACCTTCTTCTTTTTTTTAAAATTTTTTTTAATTTTTATTTTTTTATTATACTTTAAGTTCTAGGGTACATGTGCATAACGTGCAGGTTTGTTACGTATGTATACTTGTGCCATGTTGGTGTGTTGCACCCATTAACTCATCAGCACCCATGACGTCATTTACATCAGGTATAACTCCCAATGCCATACCTCCCCCTACCCCTCCCCATAATAGGTCCCGGTGTGTGATGTTCCCCTTCCCGAGTCCAGGTGATCTCATTGTTCAGTTCCCACCTATGAGTGAGAACATGCGGTGTTTGGTTTTCTGTTCTTGTGATAGTTTGCTGAGAATGATGGTTTCTAACTCCATCCATGTCCCTACAAAGGACACAGACTCATCCTTTTCTATGGCTGCATAGTATTCCATGGTGTATATGTGCCACATTTTCTTAATCCAGTCTGTCACTGATGGACATTTGGGTTGATTCCAAGTCTTTGCTATTGTGAATAGTGCCACAATAAGTATATATGTACATGTGTCTTTATAGCAGCATGCTTTATAATCCTTTGGGTATATACCCAGTGACGGGATGGCTGGGTCATATGGTATTTCTAGTTCTAGATCCTGAGGAATCGCCATACTGTTTTCCACAATGGTTGAACTAGTTTACAGTCCCACCAGCAGTGTAAAAGTGTTCCTATTTCTCCACATCCTCTCCAGCACCTGTTGTTTCCTGGCTTTTTAATGATTGCCATTCTAACTGGCGTGAGATGGTATCTCATTGTGGTTTTGATTTGCATTTCTCTGATGGCCAGTGATGACGAGCATTTTTTCATGTCTGTTGGCTGTATGCATGTCTTCTTTTGAGAAATGTCTGTTCATATCATTTGCCCACTTTTTGATGGGGCTGTTTTTTTTTTCTTGTAAATTTGTTTGAGTTCTTTGTAGGTTCTGGATATTAGCCCTTTGTCAGATTAGTAGATTGCAAAAATTTTCTCCCATTCTGCAGGTTGCCTGTTCACTCTAATGGTAGTTTCTTTTGCTATGCAGAAGCTCTTTAGTTTAATTAGATCCCATTTGTCAATTTTGGCTTTTGTTGCCATTGCTTTTGGTGTTTTAGACATGAAGTCCTTGCCCATGCCTATGTCCTGAATGGTATTCCCTAGGTTTTCTTCTAGGGTTTTTATGGTATTAGGTCTAACATTTAAGTCTCTAATCCATCTTGAATTAATTTTCGTATAAGGAGTAAGGAAAGGATCCAGTTTCAGCTTTCCACTTATGGCTAGCCAATTTTCCCAGCACCATTTATTAAATAGGGAATCCTTTCCCCATTTCTTGTTTTTCTCAGGTTTGTCAAAGATCAGATGGCTGTAGATGTGTGGCATTATTTCTGAGGACTCTGTTCTGTTCCATTGGTCTATATCTGTGTTTTGGTACCAGTACCATGCTGTTTTGGTTACTGTAGCCTTGTAGTATAGTTTGAAGTCAGGTAGCGTGATGCCTCCAGCTTTGTTCTTTTGACTTAGGATTGTCTTGGCAATGCAGGCTCTTTTTTGGTTCCATATGAACTTTAAAGCAGTTTTTTCCAATTCTGTGAAGAAAGTCATTGGTAGCTTTATGGGGATGGAGTTGAATCTATAAATTACCTTGGGCAGTGTGGCCATTTTCACGATATTGATTCTTCCTATCCATGAGCATGGTATGTTCTTCCATTTGTTTGTGTCCTCTTTTATTTCACTGAGCAGTGGTTTGTAGTTCTCCTTGAAGAGGTCCTTTACATCCCTTGTAAGTTGGATTCCTGGGTATTTTATTCTCTTTGAAGCAATTGTGAATGGAAGTTCATTCATGATTTGGCTCTCTGTTTGTCTGTTACTGGTGTATAAGAATGCTTGTGATTTTTGCACATTAATTTTGTATCCTGAGACTTTGCTGAAGTTGCTTATCAGCTTAAGGAGATTTTGGGCTGAGATGATGGGGTTTTCTAAATATACAATCATGTCATCTGCAAACAGGGACAATTTGACTTCTTCTTTTCCTAACTGAATACCCTTGATTTCTTTCTCTTGCCTGATTGCCCTAGCCAGAACTTCCAACACTACGTTGAATAGGAGTGGTGAGAGAGGGCATCCCTGTCTTGTGCCAGTTTTCAAAGGGAATGCTTCCAGTTTTTGCCCATTCAGTATGATATTGGCTGTGCATTTGTCATAAATAGCTCTTATCATTTTGAGATACATTCCATCAATACCTAATTTATTGAGAGTTTTTAGCATGAAGGGCTGTTGAATTTTGTCAAAGACCTTTTCTGCATCTATTGAGATAATCATGTGGTTTTTATCTTTGGTTCTGTCTATATGCTGGATTACATTTATTGATTTGCATATGTTGAACCAGCCTTGCATCCCAGGGATGAAGCCCACTTGATCATGGTGGATAAGCTTTTTGATGTGCTGCTGGATTCAGTTTGCCAGTATTTTATTGAGGATTTTTGCATTGATGTTCATCAAGGATATTGGTCTAAAATTCTCTTTTCTTGTTGTGTCTCTGCCAGGCTTTGGTATCAGGATGATGTTGGCCTCATAAAATGAGTTATGGAGGATTCCCTCTTTTTCTATTGATTGGAATAGTTTCAGAAGGAATGGTACCAGCTCCTCCTTGTACCTCTGGTAGAATTCGGCTGTGAATCCATCTGGTCCTGGACTCTTTTTGGTTGGTAGGCTACTAATTATTGCCTCAATTTCAGAGCCTGCTATTGGTCTATTCAGGGATTCAACTTCTTGCAGGTTTAGTCTTGGGAGAGTGTAAGTGTCCAGGAAATTATCCATTTCTTCTAGGTTTTCTAGTTTATTTGCGTAGAGGTGTTTATAGTATTCTCTGATGGTAGTTTGTATTTCTGTGGCGTCAGTGGTGATATCCCCTTTATCATTTTTTATTGCATCTATTTGATTCTTCTCTCTTTTCTTCTTCATAAGTCTTGCTAGCATTCTATCAATTTTGTTGATCTTTTCAAAAAACCAGCTCCTGGATTCATTGATTTTTTGGAGGGTTTTTTGTGTCTCTATCTCCTTCAGTTCTGCTCTGATCTTAGTTATTTCTTGCCTTCTGCTAGCTTTTGAATGTGTTTGCTCTTGCTTCTCTAGTTCTTTTAATTGTGATGTTAGGATGTCAATTTTGGATCTTTCCAGCTTTCTCTTGTGGGCATTTAGTGCTATAAATTTCCCTCTACACACTGCTTTAAATGTGTCCCAGAGATTCTGATATGTTGTATCTTTGTTCTCATTGGTTTCAAAGAACATCTTTATTTCTGCCTTCATTTCGTTATGTACCCAGTAGTCATTCAGGAGCAGGTTGTTCAGTTTCCATGTAGTTGAGCATATCCAGCCAAACTAAGTCTCATAAGTGTAGAAGAAATAAAATCCTTTACAGACAAGCAAATGCTTAGAGATTTTGTCACCACCAGGCCTGCCCTACAAGAGACCCTGAAGGAAGCACTAAACATGGAAAGGAACAACTGGTACCAGCCATTGCAAAAACATGCCAAAATGTAAAGACTATCGATGCTAGGAAGAAACTGCATCAACTAACGAGCAAAATAACCAGCTAATATCACAATGACAGGATCAAGTTCACACATAACAATATTAACCTTAAATGTAAATGGACTAAATGGTCCAATTAAAAGACACAGACTGGCAAATTGGATAAAGAGTCAAGACCCATCAGTGTGCCGTATTCAGGAGACCCATCTCACATGCAGAGACACACATAGACTCAAAATAAACGGATGGAGGAAGATCTCCAAGCAAATGGAGAACAAAAAAAAGCAGGTGTTGCAATCCTAGTCTCTGATAAAACAGACTTTAAACCATCAAAGATCAAAAGAGACAAAGAACGCCATTACATAATGGTAAAGTGATCAATTCAACAGGAAGAGCTAACTATCCTAAATATATATGCACCCAATACAGGAGCACCCAGATTCATAAAGCAAGTCCTTAGAGACTTACAAAGAGACTTAGACTCCCATACAATAATAATGGGAGACATCAACACCCCACTGTCAACATTAGACAGATCAACGAGACAGAAAGTTAACAAGGATATCCAGGAATTGAACTCTGCACCAAGCAGACCTAATAGACATCTACAGAACTCTCCACCCCAAATCAACAGAATATACATTCTTCTCAGCACCACATTACACTTATTCCAAAATTGACCACATAGTTGGAAGTAAAGCACTCCTCAGCAAATGTAAAAGAACAGAAATTATAACAAACTGTCTCTCAGACCACAGTGCAATCAAACTAGAACTCAGGACTAAGAAACTCAATCAAAACTGCTATACCTTCTTCTGTTTGCTGTTGCAAAAGATGCAAAAGTACTTACAAGAAGGTAGTGTTCTAGTTTCTTCTCAAAGATGTAGAGAGCTGGGAAGGATTGTTCCTAAACTTACAGTGAAAAAAAAACCTTTATGAATAGTCCTAAGGTTGTTGGGTACCCAGGAGGCCCAAAATCGAGGAAGAGCTAGGTATCTTCAGGGAGAAAAGAGATACGAGCTCTGACTTATCTGAGCAAGAAACATACCTGTATGAATTCAGCTAAGGTGGTTGTTGAATAGGTGGAATCTGGCTTAATGCACTCTAGTAGAACAGGGCAAAGCCCTAGGGATAATAAATAAAAGGAGATCAGACTTTCTTGTACTCATTTCTCTATGAACCACATCACAGGTTCACAGAAATGGTTGGGAGAGTCTACAGAAAATCTCCCTTATAGTGAATTGCTGGAGGAGAGGAAAAGAAACTGCTATGAGAGAGGTGAGAAAATCTATCTGGACCCTTCTTCCCTACCTCCCCTACGAACAGAAGCCTTAATTAGTGTGACATGTATGTAGAAGGGAGCAAACATTATCACTCTTAGGATACTGGTGAAATCCCATTACATCTGAGATAAGGGAACAGGGAAAAAAATCTTGACTCCTGGTGAAATGATGGGTATACATTCTGGATTTAGAAGTGACCCAGGGGAGGGATGGGATCACTGGGAAGGCTGCTGCTTCAGGACTTAGTGATATAGTGCTTGCCTAAGACTACAGCTTAATCAGAACAATAGAAACCATTTCCGCCCCACACCCCCAAACCAGGCTAACAAGAGAAGGCAGAAAAAGAAAAGAAAAGAAAAAACAGAAGGAACCGGAAAAAAAAAAAAAAAAAAACAGCTAGCAAAATAGATTTTAACTTAACCATATCAATAATCACATTAAACGTGAACGGTCTAAACATACCAGTTGAAAGATGGATTGTCAGATTGTATAAAAAATTAAGAACCAACTATACACTTTCTATAAGAAACCCACTTTAGATATAAAGACAGATAGGTTAAAAGTAATAGAATAGAAAAAGATATGCTGTGCAAACACTAATCAAAATAAAGCTGAAGTCTTTATTTTAATATCAGACAAATGAGACTTTTAGAACAATGATTATTATCTGGGATAAAAAGGAACATTAAATAATTTTAAAGGGCTTAATTATCCAAGAAGACATAACGATACTGAACATGTATGTACCTAACAACAGAGTTTCAAAATACATGATGCAAAAGCTGATAGAATCAAAAAGTGAAATAGATAATTTCACAATTACAGTAGAAAACTTCAGTGCTCCTTTTTCAGTAAATAATAGAACAAATGGAAAGAAAATCATCAAGAATGTAGATGACTTGAGCAATTACCAACCAACTTGACCCAGTTGATATTTATAGAATACTTTACACAACAACACTTCTTTCTAAAGTGCATATGAAACATTCTCCAAATGATACTATATTCTGGACCATAAAGTAAACTTAACAACCTGAAAAGACTAGAAACCATAGAAAGCATAGTGATGAACTATAATGGAATTAAGCCAGAAATCAATAATATAAAGATAAGTGGAAAATCTTCAAATGTATGGAGATAAAACAACACACATCTAAATAAACCATATGTCAGAGGAAGTCTTAAGACAATTAAAAAAGCATTTTGAACTGAAAGAAAAAGAACTACAACATATCACAATTTGGGAAATGAAGCTAAAGTAGTGTATAGATGGAAATTTATAGAGTTAAATGCTTACACTACAAAAGAGGAAAGGTCTTCAATCAGTAAGGTAAGTCTCCACCCTAAAAAGAAAAAAACTAGATAAAGAAAAACAAATTAAAACTGAAGCAAGCAGAAGGAAGAAAATAAGAAGAGCAAAAATCAATGCATTTGAAACAAAAAAGCAATTTGGATATATCAATCAAACCAAAAGCTGGTTCTTTGAAAAATCAGCAAAATTAGTGAACTTCTAGGCAGACTGACCAAGAAAAAAGAAGATACAAATTATCAATATCAGAAATGAAAGAAGGGACATCACTCGTGACCCTACAGACATTAAAAGAATAATAAGGTAGTGCAACAAACAACTCTATGCCCATAAATTTGACAACTTAGGTGAAATGAACCAATTCCTTGAAAGATAGACATACTCAAGTTCATTCAAGAAGAACTATATATCTTGAATAGTCCCATATCTTCTAGGGAAATTGAAGTTATAGTTAAAAGCCTTCCAAAAACAAACAAACAAAAACAAAACAAAACAAAAATGCAAGGCTAGTTCAACACAGGAAAATCAACCAATGAAATTAAATATATTTACAGAACTAAAGAAAAGAAAGACCACGATCATCTCAATAGATTGACAAAAGGCACTTTAAAATTAATCATCTATTCATGATTAAAACTATCTGCAAACTATGAATAGAAGGCAACTTTCTTAACCTCATAAAGCACATCTACAAAAGGCTACAGCTAAAAATACATTTACTGGTGAAAAATTAAACACTTTCCCCTTAATATAAAAAACAATGCAAGATGTTCTCTCTTATGACTTCTATCTGACTTCATATGGAAAGTCCTAGATAGTACAATAAGGCAAGAAAAAAAAAATAAAGGCATAAAGATTTAAAAGGAAGAAAGGAAACAATGTCTTTTCACGTGTAACTTTATTGTCTTTGTAGAAAAACCCGAAGGATCATTAAAAAGTTTCTAGGACAATAAGTGAGTTTAGTAAAGTTGCAAGATACAAAGTCAATTATATTTCTTCATGCTAGCAATGAACATACGGACTTTGAAACTTAGAGAGCAATTGCCTTTACAATAGCACCAAAACCCACAAATTCTTAGGTATAAATCTAACAGAAATAATATTCAGGATATGTATGCTAAAATCTAGAAGATCCTGGTGAAAGCAATTAAAGAACAGTAAAATAAATAGAGATGCATACTGTATTCATGGATTGGAAGACTCAATATTGCTAAGATGTCAGTTTGTCCCCATTAAAACAAATCTGAAAAAGAACAAAGTTGGAGGACTCAGACAGTACCCAATTTTGAGACTTGTTACAAAGTTATAATAAGAAAGTGTAGTGTTGACAAAATGATAGATACAAAAATCAGTGGAAGAGAATTGAGAGCCCAGAACTAGACCCACACAAATATAATCAACTCATTTTTGACAAGGGTGAAGAAATGATAGTCTTTTCAGCAAATGGTGTTGGAACAATTGGATATCTATATGCAAGAAAATGAACCTCAACACATACCTGACACCTTAAAAAACAACTGAGAAAAAGATCATAGATCTAAATGTAAAAGATAAAACTACAACACATCTAGGAAAAAATCATAGGAGAAAATATTTATGACCTTTGGTTTGGCAAAGAGTTTTTAGATACAACATTAAAGGCACAGTCAATAAAAGAAACATTAATGAATTGAACTCTAATGAAATAAAAATTTTGCTCTGTGAAAGACAATGTTAAAGGAATAAAAAGACAAGCCACAGATTGTGAGAAAATATTTGCAATCACATATGTAATGAAGGACTTGAATCTGGAATATATAAAGACCTTTCAAACTTCAGCAAGAAAGTAAACAACTCTATAAAAAATGGGCAAAATATTTGAACATATGTTTTACAAAAGAAAGCATATGATAGCAAATAAGCATATGAAGACACACTCAACGTTATTTGTAATTAGGGAAATAAAAGTTAAAACCACAATGAACTATCATGCATATCAATTGGAATAGCTACAATTAAGAAAAAGCAAACCTGACAACACTATGTGCATGCGGGCAAGGATGCAGAGCCACTGGAACTCTTTCGTGTTCTTGTTAAGAATGCAGAATGGTACAACCACTTTGGGAAGCAGTTTGGCAGTTTCTTATAAAATTAAAGATATACTTATTATAGGACCCAACAATACCACTCCTTGGTGTTTACTCAAGTGATTGAAAACTTGTGTTTTCACTTAGAAACCCATACATGAATATTTATAACAGCTCTACACATAAACACCCAAACTGGACACAACTGAGATGTTCTTCACAGGCGAACAGAAGTGATATACCCATAAAATGGAACACTATTCATCTGTAAAAAGGAACAAGTATTGATTCATGCAACATCATGGATGAATCTTAAATCTGTTTTGCTAAGTGAGAGAATCCAGACCCAAAAAGTTCATGTTTTACTATTCCATAGGATACTTTAGAAAAGGCAAAACTATAGCTATGGAAAATGCATTGCCAGGGGTTGGGGTTTTGGGTTGGGGTTGACTGCAAGGGAGCAGTATGAGGTAACTTTGTGGCTGATGGAAATGCTTTATATGGTACTGTGCTGGTGGCTACAAAACTCGATGTATTTGTCAAACCCATAGATCTGTACACCATAAAGTGTAAATTTTGCTGTGTGCAAATTAAGAACAAAATCAGTCAGGATACTGAGGAACCCAAGATGTAATGCAGAATATGACAAATGAATCTAAGTGCATTGCACATGTATAACAAACTCATTGAAGAGGATGAGGAAGAAGGGAGCTGACCTAAATAACTTTGGAATCCTATAAGGCTAAAGACAAAAAAAAGAACTGTACACAGACACTGTACTCGACATGATAAATTTGTCCTTCACCGGGGTATGTGTTAACCATCTAAAACTATTTTACATATATACTAGGAATGAACAAATAAGCAAATATATTATTGATAATAAGACCCAGGTGTCTGTCTGAGAAAGAGTTACTAATAAGCAAAGCAGAATGATGGAGTGAATCCATGGTGTTTGATTAGAGTCAGCGGTATCAGTATTAACTCATGTTTATACATATACATATACATATACATATACAAACACATATACACACTCTCACACATATACACTGATAGATATGGAAATATAGGTGTGTATTCATGGATAAATATACATACATATGTTTCCTAGCTCTGTCTACTGAGATGGCATAAAAGCAGTGACATCCCAGTAGCAGTGAGCACATCAGGTTCCCTGATCTTGGTCTGTAAATGCTATTATTTAATAAAAGGAGCCGGGACTCCTTGAAAACATAGGCTCCAGGACTGGGTAGGAAAATTACAAGATGAGCCTGGAGCATCTTCTGGTGCTACAAAGTAAGAAAGTACTGAACAACAACAACAATGGGAATATGCAGAGTACAGGAACCAACCTGAAAAAACTCTTATTGGCCAAAGCTGGGTCAATAAGATAAGCAAGGATATATTGGGTTATAACTCAAAGAATAAAATAACTATCCATGAGTCTGTGTTGATAAAAATAAAAGTTGAATAAACTGATTATTTGATGGGGAGAAAGGACAGTTCTTCCTTACCAGAAGAATTCCAATGAATAAATAGAAGTGGGGGAAATAGAAAATCACCCCAAGAACACTGCAGTCATAGTTGCTGCAGACAGTTCACCTGATAGCTGTTAAACTAATGGGTATAAGTTTGAGAAACATGGCATTTGCATAGTCTCAAAGTATTTGAGACTCCCAATATTTATCAATTACAAAGGGAAAAATAGTAACTCCATAGTGGAGAAACCTGGCAGATACCACCTTACCCAAGGGATAATGTGGGGTCTCACTAAATTGCTCAGGCTGGTCTGGAACTCCTGGCTCAAGCAATCCTCCTGCCTCAGCCTCCCAAAGTTCTGGGATTACAGATGTGAGCCACCTCATCCAACCAGTAAGACATATTAACAGCATGTCTCCCTTCCCCAGTTTGATGCACTGAGAAGGGTGCATCATTTCTGTGGCATTCTTGCCAAAACTGCATAATCCCAGTTTAATCATGAAAAAACATCAGACAAACCCAAATTGAAGGACTGTCTACAAAATACCTGTCAAGTACTCTTCAAAGTATCAAGGGCAAGAAAGAAAAGGAAAGACTGAGGAATAGTCACAGATCAGAGCAGACCAAGGAGAAATGACAACTAAATGCAATGTGGGATCCCGAATTGAATCCTGTAATGAAAAAGGACATCAGTGGAAAAACTGGTAATATTAGAGAAAATTCTGTAGGTTAATTAATAGTATTGTACCAATCTCAATTTCCTAGTTTTAATAATTGTACTATGGTTATGTAACATGTTTCTGTTAGTGAAAACTGGGTAAAGGGTATATGGGAACTTGTACAATCTTTACAAGTCCTCTATAAGTCTAAAATTATTTCAAAATAAAAAGAAAAATTGTAGGGAGAGCATTTGATGAAGTAGCCTGAAGGAAAGATGAAGAATCCTCTGTATATAAGGGACACTTAAGACTGTGAATGAGACTTGTGGGAGAACATTTTGCATACCACCTGCGTACTCCTGTAACCCACTGTAGTCTTTGGACTATAATTTGAGAATTACTGTAATAGGGTCATCTGACCCAACTCATTTAAAGACATCTTGTTTTTAGGGATGTTGTTTAACTCTTTCTTTAAAATTGCTTTAAAAAGCAATACATGCTTTTACAAACCTTTTTTTTAATTTGAGACAGAGTCTCACCCTGTCACCCAGGCAGGAGTGTAATGGTGCAATCTTGGCTCACTGCCTCCTGGTTCAAGTGATTCTCCTGCCTCAGCCTCCTGAGTAGCTGGGACTACAGGCACGCGCCACCATGCCTGGCTAATTTTTTTGTATCTTTAGTAGAGACAGGGTTTCACCATGTTGGCTAGGCTGGTCTCGAACTCCTGACCTTGTGATCCACCCGCCTCTGCCTCTCAAAGTGCTGGGACTACAGGCGTGAGCCACTGTGCCCAGCCTACAAGCCGTTTTTAAAAGATAATTATTTCATCCTTCTAAGAGAGGTATGAAGTTTTTTTTCTCCTTGCTTTTATGGACTGTGATCATTGGGGGAGAAGGGTTGCAAACTGGTGGTCCCTCTTCTGATTCCAGTTGTTTTTAGCTACACAGCTTTCATCTTTTTTCATTTTTAAAAGGTAGATATGTAGAGAGGCATGAACACTCCAGTTCTCTTTTGCTTGTGCCAAGCTACTTTGCACACTTACATTATTTGATTGGCCCTGAAGGCACATAAGTTTTTTAGCCCAGGTGAATGTAATAAATTACATGTGATTTGGGGTGTTTATTCACTATTCTCTAGTCACAGCTCTTTTCTAGTCTGACAAAACTTTCTAATCCTGTCAGTGTGGTTCCTTAGATTCCTCTTTGGAGTTATGGCCTTAGATTTCCTTTTTAATGACTTTGCTATGTTTATCTTGCAGCATTTTTGGGTAGACTATGGGTTGCCACAAGAGAACTCCACCCCACCCCCAAAACACACACACATAGAATTTGTTTAGCCAGAATACACAAACTAACCAGAAGCCAGGTGGCCTGTCTCAGTGCAGGATTGGGTGGCTCCCAAGGGTGCCCATTTGGGAGATGTCAAATGGGTACCCAAAGGAGGATCTCACCAGATCAGAGAAACTCATTTGTGCTACACCATACTCCTTTTGTACCAGAAGCTTACAAGACTGAGGGAAATACTCCAATCACTTTGCTTAATACTTCCTAGAAGGGAATTCTTACCAATGTCAGACTCTCCTAGTTCTTGAACCCAAACAGCCTGATAAGGCTATATCCTCGCCTGAGACAGAAAGCTGAGTCAGACTCCAGAAGCTGGTAGCTGAGCAGAGTCTCTGCCTCCAACTTTCTAGTGTGCTAGAAAGCTGAAACCCACAGTGGCTTATCACTAGGGTTGTCAGAATTAGCCATGGAGCCTTAAAGATACACGTATGCCAAGACCCTCCTGTAGCAACTTGAAAGCATCTATATTTTCCCTAAAACTCCATAGGGTTTTTGATACACAACCTCAAATGGACATTCAGGCTGCAAGAAACTTTAGCTAACGTATTTTTAAAATTTCTCTTAATATTCCTTTTTTTGGTTCCCAAATTTATGACTAGTCCACTTAAGGCACTAATGGGGGCAGTTAAGGCACTAATAACTTCACAATGCGGGAAGTTCCCAGCACAGTGACTAGAACATAGTAAGCTCTCCATAACTGCTCATCTCCTTCCTTTCCTCCTTCTACTTCATTTGGACCTTATTTTGATCTGCTGTTTCCTTCCCCTACAAACTGAGGTCATAGCCTCCCCACTGCATTATACTTAATATTGATCAGGTGTTTTGATGAGCACTGTGTTTAGCTTGAGTGCCACAAATAAAGTGCCTTTTGAAGAATGATGTGAAATTACAAAGAATAGAAGCTAGTTTGGGTGACAGAATTGGGTCCCAGATGTCAGGGCAGAATGATGGGCTGATTCTAATATGAAACATAATAGGGCTAAATGTAAGGTCTTGTAGTGGGGTCCAGGAAATTAACTGTGTGAGTGCAGGTCAGGGGAGGTGTGTGGCTTGGTAGCTGCAAATATAAAAAGTACTAGGAAGTTGAAAATGATAGTTGTATGGCTTAGGGCACAGATTCAGTTGCTGTCACAAAGACCTAATAGAACAATGGTTTAAATAAGCTAAACGTTTAATTCCCTCTCACAGATTGAGAATAAACAGTATGGGGTGAAATGGCATCACCAGGGATAAGATCCTTCTATCTTGTTGCTCTGCACCACTCATCCACATGGCTATCAGGTCCACATTTCAGCCAATGGCAAAAGGAAAAAGGAAGGGAAGGCATGATCTTTCCCTTTAAGAGTATGGCTGGGAAATTATACATTTCACATCTGTTTACATCCCATTGGCTAGAACCTGTCCTTCTGGCCACACCTTCCTATAAGAGGGGCTGGGAAATGTAGTCTTTGGCTGGGTAGCTATGTTCCTAGCTAAGAATTTTATTAGTAAGAAGGGGAGAGGGGAATAGATACTGACAGAAACATTTGTAACCTTACAGTTAAGACAGTATGTACAGTCATGCAATTTGATTACCAGAAAGTTTTGGGCAATATTCTATTGCATTGATACAAGAACAGTATCTTCCAGAACAGGAGTTGGCAAGCTTTTGCTGAAAAGGACCAGATAGTGAATACACCTGACCCTTGAACAACATGAGCTTGAACTGTATGGGTCCACTATATGCAGATTTTCTCATGCCTCTGCCACCCCTGAGATAGCAAGACCAACTCTTCCTCTTCTTCCTCCTCCTCCTCAGCCTACTCAATGTGAAGACCACAAGGATGAAGACCTTTATGATGATTCACTTCCACTTAATAAACAGTAAATATGTTTTCTCTTATGATTTCTCTTAATATTTTCTCTAGCTTACTTGTCAGTATACAATATATAATACATATAACGTACAAAATATGTGTTGACTGTTTATGGTATCACTGAGGCTTCCAGTCAGTAGTAGGCTATTAGCAGTTAAGTTTTGGGGGAGTCAAAAGTTATACATGAAATTTTGACTGCATGAGAAGCCAGAGCCCCAACCCCTGAATTGTTCAGGGTCAGTTGTATTTTAGGCTTTGCAAGCCATGTATAGTCTCTGTCATACATTGTTTTCTGTTTTTTTGTTTGTTTTGTTTTGTTTTTACAATTCTTTAAAAATGTCAAATCCATTCTTAGCTTATACACTGTAAAAATTAGGCTATACCAAGGGCTGTAGTTCACAGACCCCTGTTCTAGAACAAGCATGGTGGTGAGTCTGGAGTCACATCTTAAGATGCACGAGAATGTGTTCAGGGGAGGTGACCAGGTTAGGGAAGGGACTCCAGGTGAATTTCTAAGAACAATAATGATTGGAGGCATTGGTTACTTTTAGCCTAGAGAAGCTCAGACTCTTAATGACCTGATCAATGGCTTCAGATATCTGAAGGACATTCAGGTGGTTTGGAGATACCCTTGTTTTGTATGTACCCAAAGAGAAGAACAAAAATCAGTGAGAAAAAGCTCTGGAACAGAGACTGCAGCTGCATAAGGACTTTCTCATGATCACTTATCATGTATGGAACCCTTATTCCCAGGCACTGTTCTAAGCACTCTACATAGATGGTCTCACTTTATCTTCAACAACCCCAGTGGGTAGGTACCTTTCTTACCTCTACTTAATAGATGGGAAAAAGTCAGCATTAGGAGGTTATATAACTTGCCCAAGGACATTTTGCTGCTAAGTGGTAGGGCCATAACAACTCCAACTCCCACACCTCCTTGCATGTGACTTAATATAAATAATTTAGCAGTGCCAGGCACATAGCAAGTTTTGTTTTGTTGGCAATAATAATAATGATAGTTCCTAGGAAGTATATGTTTCTCATCATGGTGGTTGTAGTTTTCTACGGCTGCCATAACAAATGACCACAAACTCGGTTATTTAAAACAACCCATTTCTCTGCTTACAGTTTTAGAGGCCAGAAATCCAAAATCAGGGTGTCGATAGGGCTATGTTCTCTCCGGAAGCTCAGGGGAGAATCCATTCCTACCTCTTTCTGCTTCTGGTGGCCTCTGGCATTCCTTGACTCGTGGCTGCATCACTCCAATCTCAGCCTCTGTGGTCACGTTGCCCTCTAGCCCATCTCCTACCTTGGTCCTATAAGGATACTTGTGATTTCATTTAGGGCCCTCCTGGATAATCCAGGATCTCTCCTCATCTCAAGATCATTAATGTAATCACATCTTTTGCCATATAAGGTGAAATTCACAGTTTCCAGGGATTAGGGGGTAGATATCTTTGGGGACCAGTAATTAGCCTATCACAGTGGTATCTAAGCATAGACTGGATGACCACGTGCTTTTCTTTCCACTATTAGAAAAAAAACTTCATAGAATTCTATGATTTACAGTATTGGTCAATCATAACACCTGTCTTTTCCTTGTGGAATTTTTGTGTATGTGAAAATAGTATTTCAAAAGCCTTATTTTATTTTTAATTGACAGATAACACTTGTATATATTTATGGGGTACAATGTAATGTATCAATACATGCATAATATACATTATGGAATGACCAAATCAGGCTAATTAGCATATTAATCACCTCAGATATTTATCCTTTCTTTGTGGAAAGAACATTTAAAATCTTCTCTTTTAGTTACTTTGAAATACACAGGACACTATTATTAACTGTAGTCACCATGCTGTACAGTAGGGTACCAGAACTTATTCCTCCTATATAACTGAAACTTTGCTCCCATTGGCCAATGTTGCTCCTTTCCCTTCCCCCCAGCCACCTCCCCCAGCCTCTGGTACCACCGTTCTACTCTCTACTCCTATGAGTTTGACTTTTTAAGATTCCACTTATAAGCTCGCTCACACAGTATTTGTTTCTCTGTGCCTGGCTTAATTCATATAACATAATGTCCTCTAGGTTTATCCATGTTTTCACAAATGGCAGAATTTCCTATATGAAAATAGAATATATTTTTAACAAGATGTCAGTTAGAGGTAAAACTTTTTTTTTTCAGATACATAGCCACAGTCCAACACTATTTATTGAGTAACACATTGTTTCCTCCACTGATTTAAAATTCAGTTTTTATTACTTAACTACCATGTAATAACCATTATAGCTAAATTTGCTCCTTGACTTCCATCAATCCACTTTGTAGGTTTCTGCATTTGTACTGTGCCATTTTGTTTACTGTAGCATTAAAGTATATATTTCTAACTGATGAATTGTCCTCCTTTATTATTCTTTGTCAATTTTTTTGATCAATGACTCTTTTACTGTTT
The DNA here is from genome assembly GCF_037993035.2 of Macaca fascicularis. Classification (NCBI taxonomy): domain Eukaryota; kingdom Metazoa; phylum Chordata; class Mammalia; order Primates; family Cercopithecidae; genus Macaca; species Macaca fascicularis. The sequence goes on from NC_088375.1 coordinate 192,946,266, forward strand.
TTGTTTTGTCATCATCTATTTCAACTTAAAAAAATCCTTATTATCATTTTAATGTGGTCTTGGGAAGAAGAGGAAAAAAGATGGAATTATTGGTCTGCCATAACAATCCTCTCTCTTTTCTTTTCCTTTTATTTTTTTCTCTCTCCTTCCTTCCTTCCTTCCTTCCTTCCTTCCTTCCTTCCTTCCTTCCTTCCTTCCTTCCTTCCCTCCCTCCTTCCTTCCTTCCCTCCTTCCTTCCTTCCTTCCTTCTTTTTTAGTGATTTTACCTGTTTCCATTGAGATTTTCTATTTTTTTATTATAATTATATGGAAGCTTAATTCCAGGCACATATATGTAAGAGATAGATATACATATGAATTCAAATCTGGAATAAATGTACATATATTCTTATCTTTCAAGACTTCTAACAATTAAATTTTACAACTATATTCTCAGTTATTTTCATATTTAACTACATATTTTATTGGCTTTATTCATTACATTTTTTATATAATATATCTTCTCCTTTCTTGAATTCGTTATCTTGCCTTATTTTTTTCCTCAGCTGGTCTTCATGTAACCTTAAATTTTTTTTAATAAAGGGTGTTTGGGTGATATAATTTCTGTGTCTTTGAACATACCTGTCTTTTGTCATTGCATAAGAGAAATTACAGTTTGGCAGCTGGCAGAATTCTTAAATTGCGATAACGTTCCCTTAGAATTGTACAGAAATTGTACCAGTGTCTTTTAGCATAGTGTTACAGATGAGAAGTATGATATCAGTCTGATTTTCTTTCCTTTTAAGTAACCTGATTTTTCTCCTTTATGAGGAAGCTTGTCATTGTCTTTGCTCTTGGAGTATCAGAGTACGTCTGGAAGTGTGTATTCTTTCAGTAGTCCTGCTGCCTAGCACAGCATTTGATCTAAGGCCTAAAGACTTTCTTCAGGTTAAGGAAATGTTCTTCTGTTATTTCCTTGATTATTGTTTTCTTCTGTCTTCTTTATTAATGATGTCTCCATCTGGTACTCTTATTAGACTAATATTGATTGGATATTCTGGATCTCTCTGTTATATCTTATGTTTTATCTGATTATTTAAATCTCGTGTGTGTGTGTGTCTGTGTGGTGTGTGTGCACTTTTTTGGGAGGGGCAGTGGCGTTTCAAAAGGAGCTGATATCCTGCCCCTATTCAACCTTTGGCTTCTATTATATTTGGAACAAACCTGTCACTTTCCAAAGAAGCTGTGGACCTATTTCTGTGTCCATCCATTCTGTGTGGAGAAACTGACCATATTCCTGATGTCCCTTAATTTGCCTTTAAACTGCTGCCTATGATTCTCCTCCAATCCTGATTCTCTGAGTTGGGGATTTTCTAAGACTGTTTTCTGGAAACCTGTACACTTACTTCTTAGGGGTCTGTACTAGTCTGTTCTCACACTGCTAATAAAGACATACCTGAGACCAGGCAATTTATAAAGAAAAAGAGGTTTAATGGACTCTCAGTTCCACATGGCTGGAGAGGCCACACAATCATGGCGGAGGTGATGGAGGAGCAGAGGCATGTCTTACATGGTGGCAGGCAAGAGAGCATGTGCATCAGATCTCATGAGACCATCAGATCTCATGAGACTTATTCACTATCACAAGAACAGCATGGGAAAAACCTGCCCCCATGATTCAATTACCTCCCACCAGGTCCTTCCCACAACATGTGGGGATTATGGGAGCCACAATTCAAGGTGAGATTTGGGTGGGGACACAGCCAAACTATATCAGGGTCTTTGCAGAATCATGAGCTTATCAGTACGAATTAGTTTTTCCTCCCATGTCCCATCTACTTTGTATCTTCCCATATTATTCAAAATGTCTGCTTTATTGATGGCGTCTTTCCCTGGTTCCCAGCATTGCCAGTCATGTTTTGGTCATGTAAATCGTTTTTGGGGGTAAGGAATGAAAGGGAGTAAATATATGAGCCCAATTTACCATTCCCCAGACCAAAAGCCCCAATGTGGAAATAGTAGAGAGTTCTGACACATCATATGGATAGCTGGACCAAATGACCTTCCAGCCTCATCTAACTCTGGGAGGCTTTTTCTTTAAAGCAGCATAATTAAAGGGTTGAGAAACAACTTTTACTGAAAAGGCCAGAGAGATAGAGTTTAGTTTACTCAGGAGAACAGAATAAGGTGAGACTGAAATGGTGAGTCACACTAAGCCTGCTGAAGATACAGCAGGAGGGACTAAGATTAAATTACAGCCGAAGTGATTCATATTGGTCACTACAAAGATCATTTAACCCTTAAAAAGTTGTGTGGCATCATGATACATTGCAAAGCCAAGTCACAAAGCCTCATTTTCTGGAGCTGTTCTCTTTAAAGGTAAGAGGATGGACTCGAATCACCTTCTGAATTATCTGACAGCCCTGTGACATGATTATACCTTGGTGCCTGAGATGTTAGATGGGAAATAAACAGCAGCATCTAGTAAACTCTCCTGGGGTAAAAAAGAAAAAAAAAAATCGTCTTGTTTTCACCCAGTCTCACTGAATTTTTTTTTTTTTTTTTTTTTTTTTAGTGTGAAGAGAGAATGTTTTTGTCAAAAACAAGTTCTCCAGATTTGTAAACCTGATTGGAGACATCTTTAGTTTCTTCTCAAACATGCTGGGAAAAATAGGAATGTCACTGAGACTCCTTCACCATCCCCTTGCAGCCCCTATTCCCCGGGGCTGGGTAGAGGGCGAAGCAGAGGGCAGGGGCTGGACCAGGGAGAGAGTGACAGGCTCTCTGTGGTAGGTCTGTGCCTTGTCACAGAGCCTCCTGGGCTCAGGTCTGTGGTGGCCGCGGGAGAGCCAGCTCCGCGCTGTGTGGCTGGTGACATTTCCGGCTGCCAGGGCCCAGCCAATCAGTGATGGACCCAGCTTGCTTGGGCGATGACACATGAAATATGATAATTTTCTGCCAAACGGCTGGAAGAGGGGAAGGAAGAGAGTGTGTGTGTGTCGCTGGGAGGGGTCCACAGTGGAGCGCCTGCGATGAGGTGGGAGGGTGACAGTGCACTTGCTTTCACGGTTTGCCTGGCAGGACTAGGCAAGGGAGGGAATGGGCTGTGATGCTGGAGCGGCGGTAGGAGCGCCCCTGTAGTTCCCGAGGTGAGCCACTGCCACTGCTCTTAGGCGGGAACCAGCGGAGAAGCAGACAGCGCCATGCTGGAGCTCTGGGGCTGGGGTGAAAAAAAGAAACTGTCAAAGGCATTTGCCTTCTTATCACACATGAGCAAGGTTAGGACTCTTGTTTCTTCTCAGTGCTACCTCTTTAAAAGCCAGAACAAAACTGCAGTAAACACCATCTGGGTGGCTAAAGCACTCGAAGAATAATTTTTTTTCAAAAAAATTTAGGCTGGAGGTTGTCTCTCCCCCTATCCTGTTTTTCTACCTCCATACCTTAAAAGTAAAAAACAAAACAACAGAACTCAATTACAAAATCTTGAAGAAGGGCCTAAGTCTGAATCGTAAACACTCTAACTAAGGTTCAGGTGGTAGTTCTGATTCGTGATTCTGGTTGAAAGAAAGTGTGTCTTGGAATGCGATGTGGCTCTGGATTATGTTCGAGTTTAGCAATAGTGGCAGAGCTATTCTTTGGTTTGTGGACATGGACCCTGAGCCTGCAGAGCAAGGCAGGGCAGGGCAAGGAGTGCTTATGTTGAGCTCTCAGGTGCAGAGGCCCCACTCCCTTCAGCCACTGTTGAGGCTCCCTGGCCCCTGATCTGCAGCCAGAGGCTGGTGAGGTGTGACACGCCTGCTGACAAGTGTGCCCTGTCTCGTCTGACCTGTGAACATGGGTGTTCAGAAGTGAAGGATCATAGTGTTTACATAACATGCCGATTAGTCACTGAGAAGCTCATCACTGCAATAAATATTTATGGCTTGCATTTGCATTTTTCTCTCTCTCTCCACGTATATATGTATATGTGCATATATTATACATATATATTGTTTTTTAAAAAGCACCAATAAATGAAATCCTTATCACTGCGTGCAAGCCTACTGTGGCTTTAGGCATGGGACTGGCTTCCTGCGCTGGGAGTGACAGCTATTCCGAAGTGATAATTGGTGTACTGTGTCTTTAAAAGGTTAAAACCCCTTTCAAAAAAGGTCTGGACTCCTAGTGGAAAAGACAAGCGAGGCATGGGTTGGCTCTGGATTCAGAAAACAGCTGCTGATTAGATTCTGTGTCTGCGGGCTGAATTTATTCCGTGTTTTTCAGCAGCAGGAATTCAAGAGGGATGCTTCTGTTTGGGTTTCTGATCGTGATTTATATTTATTCAGAGGAATAACAGAGGGTGGATCTGTTCCCGGCGCGAGCATGCTCACAACCAGCCGACTCTCCCATTATCCAACTGCCTAGTTTGGTGCTTCTATGTACATGGCTATTCCGTGTGCCTATGTGTGTATACAAACACGCATGCATGCCTGGATGGACATACGTTTGCACAGGTTATTTTTTAAGGACAATTCTTTCAATAAGGTCTTTACCCCTTACTTGAAACAGGTGTTCATGAAAAAAATGCACAAAATCCTGCCTGGCCGGAATAATTCATGAAGAAGGGGCTGGATCCGTGGGTCAGAGATCACAGGACCAGTTTGCCATCCCAAGGCCGAAGGTAGGGGACTCTGGGTTTTTATTCGGCGGATGGATTCCTTGCGCTGTATTTTACCTTGTGATTGTGTTTTTGCCTGCGGCCGCACGGAGAAGCAAAATAACGAGCTGCGATTCCATTTTGTGGCTGCCTTTCTTAGGCAAGGTGTCCGGCTGCCGAGGCGCAGGGGCTGGCCGGGTGGGCTGCGCGTGGCGGTCGGTGCCCCCGGTGGGCTGAGCGCGCTGCTCGGCCTGGTGCTGGGGAGCGGCGCGAGCCTCAAGTGACCCCCGCGCGTCAATCACAGGCAGCGGCGGCGGCGGCGGCGGCGGCAGCGGCGGCAGGGCTGTAACCCTGTGCGCGCCGTGCGATCCAGCGCTGCTTGCAGCAAGCTCTGCTGGGCTCTGCACTCGCACACTGGCGGGCCTGCTCCCGAGGAGCCTGGGCTGGGGGGCATAGGCATCGCGTCCCGTGGCACCTGCGTTTTTTTGTGTTGCCTTGGCTGCTGCTCCGGGATTGTTTAGGCGGACTCCAGTAGCCTGCTTGGTTGAGAATGAGATTCGTATGATGCTGGCTGCTGAGACAGAAGGGATAGCTTTCTCTTCCCTACTAATCCTAGCCCCCTGAAAATATTCCTAAAGCAAAATCATCTCCCAACCCCCAACCCGACCCAACCAAACCAAAACCAAACTCCTATTCTATTGGGGCTTCTTGCCTCCCTGCTAGCAGAGAGAGTGTCCCCTCCAAGTTATGCCCCACATTTTACCATCTTTTAAATGGAAACACTGATGGTGCCGAATGGTCCCTGATGATATTGTCCAGGCTGCTGAGGACTCATGAGTGTGGCAGTCCCCTGAACCCGCGTAGATTGGACAGAGAGTGGTGGTGCAGAGGAACTTGGAGGCCCAGCATTGGTTTCCTTTAACGTAGCTGGTTTGGTTTCTGTTGCAGGTCAGGAATATTTCTGTGGCTAGGCCCTTCCTTAACTTTGGGGGCAGTGGTTGCAGGAAGAGGGTCTGCAGGTCTGGTCGCTGGGTGAGCAGCACCCAGGCCCTCTTTCTGGTATACCCTGACATTTCTGGTAGCCCTTGGCATTGTAACCACAGCAGCCAGGTGCCCACTAACTACCTGGAGTGCTTGGGTTTTGTTAACTCTGGTGTGCATTTGGGTGTTGCAGGGGGAGGGAAGAGGAAAGAGGGAGGATGAGGTGTTTGCTGAACTGATCTGCATGTCAATGTTCTCCAGCCCCTGTTTGTGTGATTATGTAATGATCAGACGTGTGCCCAAACAGCTCCCCACCATCTCCTGGCTCTCCCCCAGACTGAAGAAATTGGGTGCTACAGTTGTTTAAGATATCTTTATGTAATTATGTGTGTGCTGGGGGCAGGGAGAGAGTGGGGGCAAGGAGGAATAATTCGAGCCACTTCAATGTGAAGAGCACAGGTCAATGATCATGTGTCCCTCTGAGGATGGTGTGGTATTAGCTCTGGGTCAGTGTTGATCTGAAGACCCTCCCATATCTCTTTCAGCCAGTAATTGCTTATCTGAACTTTCATTTGGTAATTTCACCCTTCTTGCACCCTGGAGACAGTTGGACCCAGGAGAAGGACCCCTGCAGGGACTACAGTTTCCCAATTCCAGGCAGAAAATGAATCCTGAAGCCAGGGTAATAGGCCAGGTCCCAGCTGTTCTTCATGGTCCTGCTGAGCAGCCAGTGTGGGGAGGAGTTCCTGTTCATCAAGGTGTCACTTGTGCTCTGGGGTTGGGCTATATACTGTGGGGCTGAAGAGTACACCTCAGATGCTGTCTGAGCTGTTTGAGATAAGCTCTTTAAAGTTGTGATGGCTTGCAGAGGCTGGAGGCCCTTTACATCCTTGCATTTAAAGATCGTGGGAATTTTTTGCAAGGAAGGAGAACAGCTGTCCAACTAAGATACCTGCAGGCAGGAGGAGAGGGTGTGTGTGACACTTAGCTCTCTCTGCTTCCTCCCTTCTCAGGCTAGTTAAGGCATCCACAGGATACAGAATTGTTAAGAAGGGCCCTCCTGTCACACCCCGAGCGCCTCAGCCTGGGGCTATTGGTTAGATTTGTTAATTTGATGGCAAAGTCTGGCCCCTTAAAGCTAAGATTGTTTTTTTGCCCTCAACACCCCAGTGGGTTTGCTTTGAGGGCCAACTACTACTGTGAAATCTGTGGCAGTGGATCAAGATGTGCTCAACTGGCACTATTGTTGAGCTGTCTCCGCCCATTGTGTTTTAGTGGCAGCCACCCTCCTTGGAGTGGAGAAGTGTGTGCTGCCTTTGGGCCCTTGCCAAGTGAGCCCTTGAGACATTTAGCGTGTGAAAGGTACAGGCAAGAAGAAGATGCATTTAGTCTGAAGTCCTGGCAGGTTCTAGGACCCGACTTGATGAAAGATAACATTAAGAAAGCTGTTTGATAACTGGATAGCATTTAACTTGCCTCTCACTCCCTACTCTGTGAGTTCCCCGACGTCTTTAAGGCTCTTTTCTGCCCTCCATGCTGAAAGCATGACATGCTGTTCTCCATCCTGTTTCCTGGGGAGTCAAGTGTATTTACAGATCTGCAGATGCACTGGGAGGGCAGGGCTGGAAAACACTGGCTGTATCAACAGGCAGCACTGGCATTCTGGGTCAGACTTGGCCAAAGCCCGTGACCAATTTTCTTCCTTATCTGTAAAGTAGGTGTAACCATCATAACCTTACTAAGACCACTGAACTATGTTGCAAAGAAAAATGAGATACATTTAGTGACATGTGCACTGTAGTTGATGGGTACTAGGATAATACCACAACAATTTGGAACTCACATTTACATAATTTCACTTATCAAGTTGGGACCTAGATGGCAAATCAAAAGAAAGGTCATAAGTCCATGAGCTACAGTTCATGAATTTTGATCACTGGAGGAAATTTTATACCCTCTTTCAGGCCTCTGCATTTACTTCAAGTTTTAAGAGGCTTGGTTATTAGTTTGTCAAATACACCTAGCAAATTGGAAGCAACTGATACTGTACTGTGCAAGGATTATTAAAGATCTTTTATCAAGTATCAGTAAGAAGTAAGAGTAACACAAGAAACAGGAAAATTAAAAAAAATTTAAAAGGCCCAAGAATTCAAGGCATGGCATTCTAGAGCTAATATGAGCATTTAATGTAAGGAATTCAGTGAAATTTTATGTATTTTGATGGATCTTTGGTATTCTGTTTTATAACATAGTAACTGATGCTCACAGTGACCCACATGTATCAATAGAAGTTCAGATTGTATTTTGTTCATCCAATTTAAAAAGACATGAGAGTTTTGAAGTATCCCCAAATGATTTTTTCGCCTGATTCTTAGAGAAAAAACTGCAGCTATCCATGATAATGGCACCTGCGAGGTTTCTGGACAGCCGGTGGCTTACTGGTCAAAATTGTATTACAACTATAAAGCCCTGCTGTTGAAATTGAGAACTTTATATAATCTTTTGTCAGAATTTATCAGGGAACTACTATGCTACAGTTATTATTAGTGGTTATGTTCTAACATTTGATGCTAAAGAAAATACTCCTGAACCTCAACCTGTCTTGTTATGATCAGGAAACACACTCAGAGTTCTTCCAACTTGATGACTTTAATTCTGGAGTTGGAAGAGACCTGATGATGGAAAAGATGGAGCGGGAGAGGTAGACCCTAGTGCCATCTGTTTCTTACATCTGTGTAGCAAATGTAGACTTGCCACTACCCGGATGTTGTTCAAGCTGTCATGGCCACACCTTTATGCTAAGCAATGGTGTTTTTCAGTTCAGACATCGTGCTGGAAACTGGAAGGTAGCTGAGATACACGAGCAGTGCTCAACTTGGCTTGACCCTCTGACAATGTGCTCAGTTAAAATTTGCTCCAAAACAAAGGCAAGAGGAAAAACAAAAGTAGGGGAAAAGAAATGTAGACACTTTTAAAATAATATTTTAAAAATTCAGTACATATGTGGAAAATGAGAGGACCTAATTAAAAGTAATGGAAGAGTATTTCTCAGTTTCTAGATGCACATACATTCACTGTTTTGGTAACTTACTTGAAAAATTCTTTAACTAAAAGAAACTGTCAGTAACAGGTTATTGAATATAATTGCAAGTGCTCAGAACTCTCCAAGGGTTCCCTGTATCTAATTGTAATATGATGGAGAAAAGGGTATTCCCTGAAATCCCAGGGGCTTGGAAGGCAGAGGAGGTGGGGTGTGGTGGTGGGAAGTGACTGGACCACACTATCCAGAGGGCTGCCCTGTTGGGAGGCTTCACCTCCAACCTGTTGGGAGGTTGGAAATATGTGCTTGGGAGGCAGGACAATGATGGAAGTGGTGACTTCATGACTGATGGGACTCCCCTCCTCATTATTAACTGTTTTTGAAACGCCAGGTGCAGCTGGAATTCTTGTAGATAAAGGGGGAAGCTTTATAGCTAAATATGAAGTAGGGGTGATCTGAAAATGCCCTTCAGATTTGGGGAGCAAAGCCAGGGAGAAGCATAGGGAAGCTAGTCTCAGAAATCTGGAGATCTCTAATTATCGGTGGACCCTTGCATTGGGGTTTGGGTTCAACTTTTTAAAAATGTGTTATGTATGAATAACTGAGATCCAAAGAAAAGCTAATAAACAAACAGTAGAAAGATATGGAAAAAATAAAAGCGGTGTTATAAATACATGATGTACTCTGCCGAATCTCAGTCACCAGTTTTAGTCTATTGAGTCATTCATTGGACTTCCAGGCTTAGCATTAGATGTTGAAACTATCTTAAGATCAGAGGAGCTGGATACAGTGGCTCATACCTGTAATGCCAGCTACTCAGGAGGCTGACACAGGAGGATCACTTGAACCCAGGAGTTTGAGATCAGCCTGGGCAATGTAGCAAGACCCTGTCTTAAAAAAAATAAAAGTAAAATTATCTGGACATGGTGGCTTACACCTGTAAATTCTAACTACTCAGGAGACAGAGGCAGGAGGATCACTTGAGCCCAGGAGTTTGAGTCTACCATGAGCTATGATCACATCACTGTACTCCAGCCTGGACAATGGAGCAAAGACGTCTCTTAAAAACAAAAAGATCAGAGATGCCCTATAAACATGAACAGATTTAATTTAAATAGAAGAAGAATTTTGAAATCCTCCTCCATCAAAATTCTATACAGTATACCCTTGACATTCTCAGTGGATCCATCTCAAGCCCTTGGCAAATCCCCAAGTTTGCAACTGCAGAAATACTTGCATAGGCTCTTGACTTCCTCCTGAATCAGGTTTCAGTCCAGAGTGAAGAGGTTCCTATGACTATTCACAGGCTACCAATTATTTGCCTTTTCAACTTGCACTCAAAGAAATTAAGTTTCTTTCACCTCCAGAGTTTCTGTTTCCCTGGTGGCATCTTGGGATGGGGAAACTGGACCTTTGAGAAGGTTCCCTCTCTAGCTAAGTGACTTGTTCTTTTCTGTGGCTTTGCGACATACAGTTCACATTTGTGCTCCAGAGAAAAGACAAATTGCCATGTGGTGTGGCTATTAGGGGTTGTTCACAAATAACTGAAAAAGTGTTGAATCTACAAGCATCTGCTTGGTTTGCTAAAAAATTGCACAAGTGTGCAGCCCCTCAAACTCTCCCCAATTCCCTGGCCCTCAGTATACACTTAATACAGTGTTAGAAACTTCCCCTGACTGTCAGCAAATCTTGATGAGGGGAATTGGGGATCGCACAGCTGAAGCGTCTGGTAAAGAACTTAAAATGAGAGCATCACCACTGAAAGCTTAGCAAGAGAAGCAGAATGTAGTCATTTGCTCCATGCCCTCATTTTGAAGATTTCAAAATTTGAGAAAAAAACCCACTATGATTATGATTGTATTAAATAAAGGAGCCAGAGCATAATGTACCCTGGAGGTTGGGCCTTGCTGTACCTTGCTGGAAAGATTCTCACAAGAATGTTTTGGAGTGGTTTGGGGAGAAGCTCATAGAATTTTAAGTGGGTTTGGAGCACACCAATTACAATTGAGGACAGCATCTTTGCCCAGCAACTAGAAAAGATACGGCAGGAACTGCAGCAATTTGGTATGAGAGTTTCTTATTAAAATTTGTGTGGTGGCCATCTTTTGAAATAACTTTAATGAAATAGCTCCTAGATGCAAATGAATGCTTATAAACTGTGTAGAAAGGTCTAAAGAATAACATTATATACTTATATACTCACCAGTTGATTTGAGAAAAAGAATGTTAGCTGAACCTTTGACGTCCCCTGTGTACCTCCCTCCACCCCATCCCCTTCCCTCTCTTCTCAGGGATTACCATCTTCTGGACATTTCTGTACCTTTTATTCCCCTATGCTTTTCTTTATTGTCTCATCCTCCTGCATTTGTATCCCTAAACAATATATTGTGTAGTTGTGTGTGTTTGTGAACTTCATGTAAATGGAATCACACTGTTGTATTCTTTTGTTCTTAATGCTCACGTTTAGTCCATGCACACCATACCAGTAAGGCTCACTGGTTGACAAACAACTGAAATATTTCCATATCAGTTGGTAAGTTGCTGTTTACCTGATCCTTCCCAGGTGCTCCTATGGTACTTCTCCAAGTCCGCCCCTTTCTAAAGGGATTACATCTGGCATAGCAGGGGGTCTTGGGTACCAGCTCTGGCACTAGGGCAGGGACTTCATTTGTTTGGACACTGTGCCAACTGGTTGTTAAATGTTTCGTCCTGGATTCATTCACATTGTTGGGTGTAGCTGAAATTTTTTCATTTTGCTGAACCATAATATTCCACTGAATGAATATATGGCAGTTTATATGTCTATTCTATTATTAATGAACACTAACTTATTTCCAGTATTTTGCTATTATAAATAGTGCTGCTATAAACATTTTTTTTTTCAAGTTCCCTGCTAAGTATGTGTGTAAGTTTACTTAGGGAATACACATAGTAGTAAATTACTGGTCATAGACTATGGGCATTTTCATTGGTGCTAGGATAGTTCAGAATTTCTATTGTGTCATATGAGTTTCACTTTAATCAAAAATTAATTTACAGTGTGTTTAACCAATATCTATATCCAGCTGCAATTGCTCCTACTGCTCTCTAATCTTGCAAACACTTTATATTTTCTAGGATATTTTCAAAAATTTTTGCCAGTCTGATGGATGTGTAACAGTATCTAATCTGGTTTCAATTTATATATGTTTGATTACTAAAGAGGGTCAGTATCTTTTCATACGCTGTTGACCTTTTGGATTTTCTTTTTTTGTGAAGTACCTTTTTAAGCCTTCTGCCCATTTATTTGAAAATTGGATAGTTTACATCTTTCTTATTTATTTGTAGGAGTTCTTTATATATGCAGGAAACTATTTCTCTGTGTTGCCAAAATACCTTCTCCTTATTTGTGATATTTTGTTCACCATCTTTTTTAGTATCTTTACAGTGGCAGAAATTCTTAATTTCAATGTAATAAAATTTATCAATCTTTCCTTTATCATTGAACATTTTGTGTCTTTTGAAGGACATCCTTAAAAACAATTCTTATATTGTCTTCTAAACATTTAAGCTTTGCCTTTCATGTTCAACATTTTCCCTTGAGAATGATGTTTTTTATGGATTTGATATTCCTTATCAGGATGAGGAACTACTATTCTGTATTTGCAAAGAGCTTTTTTGTCTTTCAAATTATATACATGGAGGTTTATTAAATACTTCCTTTGCATTTATTGAGAATATTTATATAATTTTTTCTTTAATTTGTTAATATCTGGTAAACTAATTTTCCAAAGTTAACTTAACCTTGCTTTCCAAGAATAAACCTGACTTGGTTGTAATGGGTTCATTTCTTATACTTTGCTAGGTTTTTTTGCTAATAAAATTTAGAAGTTTTACATCTATCTTCATGAGTGTGTTGTACTATAATTTTCACTTCTTATGTTATCCTTGGCAGGGTTTTGTATCATGGTTTTGCTGAATTTGTAAAGTAAGTTATAGAATGTTTCCTCTTTATCTGTTCTCAAAAAAAGATTATATGAGGCTGGAATTCTTTCTTTCCGGAAGACTTTCAACCTCTGATTCAATTTCTTCAATAGATAGTGGGTATTCAGGTTTTAATATTTTTCTTGAATCAATATTGGTAAATTAGATTTTTCTAGAAATTTATCCATTTTATCTGAGTTTTCAAAATTTTTACCATGAAGTTACTTATAAGATGTTGTTATTTTTTGATGTTCTGTAGGATCTGTGGTTATGTCACCTTTTCATTTGTAATACCTTCTATAATGTTGTTAGTCTTTTAATAATTTTCTCAATGTTATTAGAGACTATCTCTAATTCTTGACTTTGTGATCCTCTCCATCATTTGTTTTCTAGTTTATGAATATCTATACTAATTTTTATTTTCTTCCATCTAACTTATTTACATTTGAGCTATTTTTCTTTCTTAACTTCTTAAGGTAAATGTTTGACTTTTTAATTTGCAGGCTTTTTTCCCCATTATGAGCATTGTGAGCTATACATATTTACTCTAACTTCATATGTTTTGATATGTAATATTTTTGTATAATTTGTTTCTAAGTATTTTATAATTTTCATTATGATTTATTATTTGACTTATGATTTAAAACTGTGTTTCTTTTTAATCCTCTTAATATTTGTTTATTTTTCTTATTGTTACCTTTTTGTTACTAATTTCTAACCTAATTGCTTCATGGTTGCCAAATATTATTTGAGTGCTACCCAGCCTTTTAAATTTATTGTAAGACTTGATATGTGGTCTCTTTTCATAATGTTCTGTGGATCCTACCATTGTTAGATGCAGTGTTCTATGTAACTCCATTAGATCAAGCTTCTTCACTGTGTTGTCCAAGTCTTTTATATCTTTACTGATTTTTGCATGGTTGATCAATCAGTTACTGAGAGAAATATAATCTCCCACTATGATTGTAGATTTTTCTCTTTCTTCTTATGGTCTGTGAGTTTGTGTTTTATATATTTTGAGCCTTTGTTATTAGGTACCTATAGGTTTGAATTGTTTTATCTTTCTGGTGAATTGAATCTTTTATAATGAAGCGAAACTTGTTTCCCTAGTAATTCTTTTAGTCTTAAAGTCTATTCTGATTAATATTAACATAGGTCTACCAACTTCATTTTGGTATTTTCCGATAGAGCCTGAAGTACAGCTTTTAGAATTTTCTTTATTGAGAGTCTGTTGGTGATAACTTCTTTGATTTTGTTTGCTTGCAAATACACTAATTTTCCCCTTGTTTTTGAGAGAGGTTTTTACTGGATAGAATTAGGGTAGAATTCTAGGTTGTCAGTTATTTTCTCGCCAACACAATGAAGATATTATTCAACTGTCCTCTGTTTCCATCGTTTCCTCTAAAATCTGCTGTCTTGTCTACAGACAAGACTCTCTCCTTTGAGAATCATCTGTGTTTTCCTTCTGGTTCCTTTAAATTGTTTGGTGTTCTACAGTTTCGCAAAGCATATCTAGGTTTATATTTATTTTTATTTCTCACACTTGGTATTCATTGGAGTTCCTGGATCCATGTGATAGTATCCTTTATGTTATGGGAAATTCTTATCCTGTCTCCTCTTCCCATGAGGCCACAAAATATAAAAGTGAAGGTCACTTTGTTGGCTAATGTTTTCAAGCTAACTTCAGGGATTGGCACTTATTCTGGGCTTCAGATTTTGCTTAGTTAATATGTCTTACTAACTTGCCAGCTCATTTCAAAAGATGTTTTTCTATAGTTTCCAGTTTGCTTAGTGTTTTCAGTAGAGTTGGCTACATATCGAATCCACCATAGTTCAGGAAATGAAAGCCTATAAGGTTTTCTTTAATACCACAATAATCCTTAACACTTGAAACCATGAAAGACTATACCAAGTCTATTAACAGAATGTATATATCCACATGTATTTATTACAGTGGCCAGTCTATTTAATGATTCATTCAATAGATATGATACTATGTTCTTAGCAATGTAATTCATACATGTTTCTTCCAGGCTAAGGTAGAAGACAAGTTGGTGCTAGTGGGTTGGGTAGGGGTGCTTTAAACCTGCCAATAAGAGTCTTACTGGAATAGAAGCGAATGATATTGAGTAGATATAGGTAGTTTAGCCTTTAAATGCAAAAGTATATCAGGTACTAGGGAGTTAATTATTATTTCTTAGTAAATTGAGAGAGCTGATGGATTTTTGGCTGATTTTCAGTTCTACACACTGGCAATTCTACTTTAACAGGCTATTTCTCCCTATATAGCTTTTATTTCAAACCTGGAACAGAGTGAGTTAGGATTAGAGATGGTCTCTTTCCTCTTCCACTTACTAGATGCCCAGAACCGCTCACTTTTTTCTCTTATGGATGCCTGTTGTTTTTTTCTTTTTGCTTTTTTCTGTCTTGGGCCAGAGTTGTACCTTCCTATCTCTTTAATCTCCATTTTTTATAGAATTATAGGCTTCACTACCTGCAGACCAGCTCTCTTTTGGAGAAATAAAAAGTGAAAGCATCTAGTTCTCCAATACTATCTCTCTCAATTTCCAACAAACAGGACTTGGTTGGCAGCTGGCATCCCCAGGTCCCCTTCCACTGCCCATGTGTCTGAGTTGCGCTTGGCTGAACTCAACTTCCATGCCTCTTGGCCAAGGGACTTTATAAACTCTCTTTGTCCAAGAGGTTTCCAACTGATAACTCTGATGTGGTTTACTGCCAGGTCAGTGGGTCCTGCTGCTCACTTCTTGGTGTAACTTCTGCGCAAGGGACAGTTGGGTTGTCATTGTTCTCTTCCTTTCCTGTGAGCCTACTAGTGGTGGGGCATAGCAGATGGACATTCTGGCTGCCGTGGGCCTCCTGCAGGCCCAGGGGAGGGAACCGTGCCAGTCTCACGTTCTCCTCCCATTACTGCTGCCTCTTTGCCCTGTTAACCTCTCTGTTCACTTTTCATCCGGCGAGAACGGGGATGCACCTCATATGGGGGCTGTCTTAGGTAGGCATGTTGGCACTGGTTGGTGAAGGGTTCCCTCTTTTCCCATCTTTCCCAAAATTCAAGGTGGTAAGAGCTCACCTTGCTGCCACTACAGAGTAGTATGGCATTTGCTTCCTCTGTCCTCTCTAGCTCCTTTTCTCTCTGACTGTGGCCCCTCTCCCCTACCCCTGTCCCTAACTATCTTGGAGAAAACAAAAACAATTCAGGGGTTATTAAGGATTACAAGGAAGGGACATGTTTTTCTTGGACAAAGACAAATGACCTCCTTCCCTCCCAAAGCCGAGTAGTTTTTGGAAAGACACTTCCTCTTTTTTAATCTAATATATGCATGCTTTCTACCTGGGAGGCAGAAGCCACGGAGGGGTCCAGTGAGAGCCTTGCGGGCTTGCCAGTCTTCTCTGTGGGTGGGTCACTGGCTGGTTTTGTAGAACATCTGCCCCTCTGAAGCAGGCTGAGGACCAGTCTGCCTGGGGGTCTGATCATTTCCACTAATTTGTAATGGCAGTGCTGGAAACGCATGCAGCTCAGGGGCCTGTCACCTAGGCTTGGCTTGGAAAACGAGGTGGTAGACTTTGAGGAGAGACAGAAAGGAGGGTGGGAGGGAGAGAGAGAGAGGGAAAGGGGGAAAGAAAGAACAAGGAACAAAAACAAGTAAAGGGAGCAGAATGTAAGTAACTCTCACTCTTAGCTTCAGAGCACAGCACTTTTTGGTTTCGACTGCATGACATCAAGTCTCTTGTTAAAATGTTTTCTAAATTGAGTATAATTTACATGTAATAAAATTCACCTTTTGAAGTGTACAATTTAATAAGTTTTGACGAGCGTCTGCATCAGTGTAGCCATCACCATCATCAAAATATAGAACATTCCCATCATCCCTTAAAGTTCCTTCATGCCCGTCACAGT
The DNA here is from genome assembly GCF_037993035.2 of Macaca fascicularis. Taxonomy (NCBI): domain Eukaryota; kingdom Metazoa; phylum Chordata; class Mammalia; order Primates; family Cercopithecidae; genus Macaca; species Macaca fascicularis. Next base: position 192,962,784 of record NC_088375.1, read on the forward strand.
TAGTTCGTCCCTCCCACCCCCATCTCCTCGCAAAACTGTGTTTTCTAAAACTAGAATTTTGACTTTCCTAGAATTTCATATAGATAAAATCATAAAGTATACACTCTTTTTGCTTCTGGCTTCTTTCTCTTAGCATGATGCTTTTGAGATTCATCCATGTTGTATAGATCAGCAGTTCATTCTTTGTGTGGCTGAATTGTATTCCATTGTGTGAATATGTCACAGATTTTTTTTTTTCTTTTTGAGATGGAATCTTGCTGTGTCACCCAAGCTGGAGTGCAGTGGTGCGATCTCGACTCACTGCAACCTCCACTCCTGGGTTCAAGTGATTCTCCTGTCTCAGCCTCCTGAGTAACTGGGACTACAGGCGTGTGCCACCACGCTCGGCTAATTTTTTGTATTTTTAGTAGACACGGGGTTTCACCATGGTGGTCAGGCTGGTCTCAAACTCCTGACCTCATGATCCACCTGCCTTGGTCCCTAAAGTGCTGGGATTACAGGCATGAGCCACTGTGCCCGGCCGCCACAGATTTTTTTATCCCTCCACCTGTTAATAGAAATTTCGGTTGTTTCCGGATTTGGGCTGTTGCAAATGAAGCTACCGTGAACACTCACATGCAGGTCTTTGTGCCTCCTCAGCTCTCCCAGGTGAAATCCTCCAGGTGCACATTCTGCCTGTTCTTGTGCCTGCTAGCCTGTCACCAGGTGGGTTCTTCTGTTTTTCTTCCTACGAGTGAGCATCAGATAAGAATGGAATTGTGGATGCCACCACCTGTGCTAGTCCCTAGCACTCACTTAGACTATACTCTATTCTAATTGTCTGTTGACCTGTTTGACACCCTCACTAGGCTACAGACAATTTGGCATAGGAATTAAGAGCACAGGATTCAAATCCCAACTCTGTCATATACTAACTGTGTGACCTTGGACAAGTTACTTAACCTCTGTGTGCCTCCGTCTCCTCAGCTGCAAAGTGAGGATAACAGTACCTATGTCATGGGGTTGTGAAATCAGATAGATAGACAGACATGCTTGGTCTATAGGGAATACTATGTTGTTGAATGACTGGACAAGAAGTAGTATCAGGGTCTGGAATGCACACGTCAGATCTCCTTTTAGCAGCTCATAATGGCACTGGAACTGTCTCCATCAACTGCTCTGTTGCCTGGCACCCAGGCACCCCAGTTCCCACTGGATGACAAGCACTGCCTTAACACTGCATGGAGGGTGCTTGCTTCCTTTGTCACCTGCTAGCTCTTCTTCCAGCTTGGATACTGGCTGCCCCCTCTTACTGCTTGAGCTAAAGTTCTGTTTCTGTTTCCCTGAATGTGTATTACTCTTTGAAAAACATAACTATAAACTGTAAGGGATCCCACCTGTTTGTTTTGTTCCTTCTCTCAGTTCTGGGTCCAGATACATCAACTATCTAGGAAGCAAGGCCTGGAAAGGCCCCACCTACACACTCTTAAATCCTTATACCCTAGTTCACAAAAATCTTCATGTTCCACAGGGCTGAAAGCCCCATGTTGACTAGAGACATAGCAAAGGAACCTCAGGCTCAGAAATATTTGTCCTACAAGAATGTAACTGTCAGGGCAGCCTTCATCATAGCCAGGGTTGTAGATGCTCATCCCGCTTCTGCAAGCCAAGGGCCAAGGACCCTTGTGGATGGCAGCTCTCTTATTAGGATGGGGGATTGGAGGCCCATGAGAGCAGAGTTGGAAACAAAGATTTAGCCTCACAGCCCTTAATCCAGAGAAGCACTTCCTGGGTCTGACCCTTTTCTCTCTGAAGAATAAGATGATTCTGGACCAGGGTGATCAAAAGAACTAGAGAAATCAAAATGCAGGATTGATCTTTGATACTCACCAAAGTGGGGCATAAAGTACAGTGAATAAAGTTTCAAGTACAACCCTCTGTGGGCCTGTGGGAGGTGTTTCTAGAGTCTAGGAACTCCGAATGGTACTGCGTCATGGTCTCCTTTTATGTACACTCTGTGTAAAGCATGGTGGTAAGCACCTTCCACGGATAGTCTCCCTTAATTCCACTTCTGGGAGTAGAAGATAATATTTTCCCTTACAGCAGTGGATCTCATCAGGGGGTTCTGATTTTGTTGGTCTGGGGCGAGCCCTTGGTATTTGGACTTTTAAACACTCCCCCAGTGATTTTAATGTGCAGCCAAGGTCAGGACCTGTTTTACAGTCAAGGGAATTGAGGCTTCAGAGGTCAAAGTCACTGGCCTGGGGGTCACCAAGCTGTGTGGGGAGGCGCAGTTAGAGCATAGGCCTGTGTGACTGCATTGTTTGACCTGGGACCCTTCTTCTGCTGCCAACCAGAAAACGGTCAGGACCAGGCACGGTGGCTCAGGCCTGTAATCCCAAGACTTTGGGAGGCCGAGGTAGGCAGATCACTTGAGGCCATGAGTTCGAGATCAGCCTGGGCAACATAGCGATACCCCAACTCTACTAAAAATGTAAAAATTAGCTGGGCATGGTGGCACATGCCTATAATCCGAGCTACTCAGGAGGCTGAGGCACGAGAGTCACTTGAACCCAGGAGGTGGCTGCAGTGAGCCAAGATTGTACCACTGCACTCCAGCCTGGGTGACAGAGTGAGACTGTCTCAAAAAAAAAAAAAAAAAAAAAAAAAAGGAGGAAAATGGTCAGTGCTGGCTTCAGGGTGCTGGGCAGGAAACGGTCAGTAGGGATGCAAAGATGCTGATGGCTTTCCCAGTGCATCCCTGCTGACCCAGCACTCTCTAAGAGGCAAGCATGTGTGTGCTCTGAGTCTAAAAGGCTCCCTGGACAGAAAGCCATCAGCCTTAGCTCCTGGCCAGCTCAACAGAGGAGCACACCCCCCAGCTGCCCGTCAACTGTCGGTCCAGGCTTAGCTTGGTTGCATCGGGCTTCAAGAAACAAGGACAGATGCTTTTTGATTTCTTTTCTAGTGTCAACTCATAGCCAGGCATAAATGTCTTGGTCCCTCCTGAGGAGAGAAGGGTAGGACAAGTCGGGCAAGTATGGTCTTTTCCAGCCTCACCTCCAGTAATAACTGCAGAATAACAAGGCCTGAGTGCTCACTGCATTCATCAGCACCACACTAAGGACCTTGCACACATCACCTCATGTTGCCTTCACAGGTAAGATGAGTGTGACGATCTTGTGAAGTAAAGACTCTTAGTATCTCAATTTTTCAGATGGGGAAACTGAGGCACAGGGCATCTGGCAGCAGAAATGGGAGTGATCCTAGGCAGTTGCTGAGCCTGGCTCAACTCTTAATCATCATCCTACGTGACCTCCATAGGTCTGTTTTTGCCTTGTTCTTGAACTGTTTCAGGAGCCCCATCTAGTCCCCAGCCTGAAAAATCAACTTTGAGCAAGGGAGATGCTGCTTCATTTCTGGCACAGAGTTGGGTCCATAGCAGGGGTTCAGTAAATGGTAATTGGTGGATGTATTTTATTTTATTTCAGTTGATTTTATTTCTCCAGATTCTACAATATCACAGTACTGTGATAATAATAAACTTATCCCAGGAATGTAACCCAAGTTATCCAGTTTTTTTTTATGTTTTGACTTTTAAGTATTTCTAAATACTCTCCGTACTCTCTTAATTGTGTCACATTCAGTTTTAGTAGCTGTGCTACGTTCCCACCCTATAGTTGTCCTAGAAGAGCACCTCTCTGCACTGTAAGAGCCTCGGTGTCTTTCTTTGAAGGATTCTTTACCGGAATAGAAACTGAAACGATTCTAAATGGTAGCTATCTCTGCACCATCCAGGCCCTCGGAATGAAGTTGTTTGTTTGGTGGGTTCTTCCAGGGTAATCCACACAAAACTCTATCCCAATTTAGTAGCAGACATTGCCGGCACTCTGCTCAGATGGCCTTGGATCACTTTGGCCACTTCTGTGTGCCCATCCTGCAGCTTCTGTCGCCTCTGTTTCTAAAGCTTTGCCCCATTGCCTTCTTCAAAGGATTGCCCTCTTGCCAAGAGAGTTGGAGTGGCTGGGAGTTTTTGTCCCCGCCATGACAGTCGGTAGCCAGTATTAATTAGAGCGGGAATATGAAAGGTCAGCCACCTTGCCCTAGCAGCGGGGTATGGGGGTGTACAAACTCGGAGGAGGTTCCGTTTACATTCCAGGACCCTCCCTGGGGTCAGGCTGAGGCAGGGATATGGCCTGAGGTCATGCTTGGCTTGGCCTCTCCCCTCTCTGTCCTGCTTCTCCACTCACCTACAGACCACTCTGGGGACATTTCTTCAATGAATCACTCATCTAGGAATCCTTATCTCAGGGTTTCCTTTTGGGGAACATGACCTAAGTGAAAGCAATGTGGGCCGGATGTCTTTCAGACCAGCAAATGCCCTGAATTCTCTTTTAAGCATTCCTTTGAGTGTCCAGGATTCTGCCCTAAGCCTCCACCTAAGCTGGGGGTCCCACTTCCCAGGAACACTAACCCAGCCCTCCTTCTCACCACTGGCTCATTCCCGTGGGTAGTTTCTGGACTTTCCAGCTCTCCCTCTCCTCAGTTCTTAGCCAGACTTTACTCTGCCTCTGTTTCATTCATTCAATACCCAACAGGTATTGAATCCCTGTTCTGTGCCAAGCATCCTCCTAGGTGCTGGGGTACAGCTGTGAATAGAGCAGACAAGGAGCTTGCCCTAACAGACCTTAAGGGAAGAAGGCAATTCACAAGTAAACAAAGAAGCAAGACAGCACACATTAAGATAATGGCTGTGAAGGAAATAGGCTAAGCAGGTGATGGGGTGCGAGTGAGGCAGCCTCCTGGGCTGTGTGCATGGTGTCACCTCCCTCCTCCTCTTCAGCCCTTGCATGCCTGGCCATACTTACTCCTGAAAAGAGCCACTTCTGACATGCGTCTTAATAAATGCCAGTGACATTGTGCTATCTTTGTCTTTCTTGCCCTCTGAGTGGCATTTTGTGAAGTTTAAAACTCTGCGTCTTGTTTTCTTCCCTAGGCTTCTGAGGCACCAGCCTCTCCTGGTTTTCTTCCTGCTTTTCTGGCTTCTCCTGCGTAGCCTCCTTTGCTGCCTCCACCACCCCTCTGCTTGGCTATTGAGGATCGCAGCTCCCTAGACTCGGTCTGAGGATTTCTCTTCTTACAATGTAGTCTTTCCCCTGGGTGAAGGTGTCACCTCCCCTGGTGTCAGTTTCCATGCATCTCATCTGGACCCCTCTTTGGAAGAACCGACTGTAAATGCAGCCCTCTTCTCAACATCTCCACTTGGATGACTCAGCACATGCATAACTTGGCTCAGCACCTTCCTACATGCATGACCAACCCACACCCCAGCCCCTGCCTCAGCCTGTGAGTCTCTCTTCTTCAGATGCACCCTGTCTTAGGAAGGGGCATCACTGTCCCTCAAGCTGGTTGGGCCAGAAGCTGGACTTCACCCTCTCCTCTCCACCACCTGATACACCTAAGCTGTCACCAAGTCCTGTCCATTCCTCCTCCTAAGGACAAGTGCATGAATCCATCCACTTATCCATCCTGACGTCCACTCCCTCTCCAGGCCACCATTGCTTGACTGCTGCAGGAGATTCCTCACGGGTCCCCCGCATCCTGCCTTGACTCTTCCAGACTGTTTGCATGGGCCCTGGTCATGTTTGTAATTTCTTGCTGAACTAAAGATAATTGAAAATTCTTCCCAAGGTATGCACCACCCCAGGCGATGGGCCCTGCCTACTTCTCCAGCCTCACCTCCAGCCACTCTTCTTTCTCCCCCTCCTTCAGCCTTCCTAACAGACATTTCATTCCCAGTTGTGGCCTTTCCACATGCATTTCCTTTTCCCTGGGAAGCTTTTTAGGGAGGCCCATATGTGTGAAGGCTGCTTTCTTTTTCCCTGAAGTGGCGTGATCACCACTGGGATGTGGGATGAAAGAGACCACCACTGCCTCTCTATTCCCTCTCTACTGGGAAATTTGGAAGAGGTCTAGGTGGGAGCACAGAGAGTGGGGAGAGGGAAGGGGTAGACAGGCCCAACCCAAGGACAGGCAATAAGGAGTACGTTGTCTGAAGACAACATAAAAGCAATAATGTAATCAACGAAGTCTGTTAGATTTTGACTCTCGCCTTGCACCAAAAATTCTAAAACCTGTTGATGTAAAATACTCTACCCCCAAGGGAGGACTGCTCCCTCCTCTTCCCTCCACTGGACGTGGGAATAACTCTTGGGAGCCTACCAAGTAATAGCAGCAATCATTGTCATTTGCTGACCACCCAGTGACAGGCACTTTGTTAGATATGTTAGGATTCTCATCACTTTAAATCCTTATAGCAGCCCTGTAGGACAGGGCTTGTGGGACCCACTTTAAAGGTGAGGAAACTGAGATTAAAGAGGAAAGCTGGCACAGGCACATCTTGAACTGCTGGCCAGGAAATCCTGCCCGTGGGCAGCTATTCTTGAGCAGGGAGCTGACTGCATTGGCCTGGGCAGAGAAGACTTTCTGAGATATATATAATATATATAAAATACATATATATATATATATATTTTTTTTTTTTTTCCCCCTCCGAATAGCTCTCACAAGCACTGAACTTCCAATAAATCTGCTTTAGGGCAGGGCTTTGTAATTCAACATGAACCCTGAGATGCTCCAGATTCTGCTGACAGGGGAGAAGATCACGGCCTGAGAATATTTTGGTTCAGGGACAATAATGTAGATTTGGATAAAGATCAAGCTGGACTTGAATTCTAGACCTACTACTTACAGGATCTTGGGCAGATTATCCTCAGAGCCTCAGTTTCCTCTTCTGTAAGCTGGGGGGTAATAATAGTACTTCATAGAGCTACTAGGAGGGTTAAATGATGCAATGAAGGTGACACTTTCATGAGCGTGCTTGTTAGGTGATTAGACTCTATAATGCGTATTAAACTCATGGCAGATTAAATGATGTGTAATGGATATGTGACAATCAGCTGACATGAGGAGTTCAAGACCAGACTGGCCAACGAGGTGAAACCCTGTCTCTACTAAGAATACAAAAAATTAGCCAGATGTAGTGGCGGGCACCTGTAATGCCAGCTACTCGGGATGCTGAGGCAGGAGAATTGCTTGAACTCGGGCAGGGGAGGTTGCAGTGAGCTGAGATTGCACCATTGCACTCCAGCCTGGGCAACAAGAGCAAAACTCTGTCTCTAAATAAATAAAATAAACAATAGATATGTGACAAACGTTTGTTTTCTTCCACATAAACATCATCAGGAGAGTATAAATGTTAATTTTTCTTTTTAGGTAGACATCCTACTCTTCAGGGAGTCCATTAAATAGACAAGAGACACTGAAAACACCTAGAGGTGAATAAACCACATCAAATAGGAGCCCACATTTCTGGTTTAAGTTATTTCCTAGTGAACGAGTTATTTCTTCAGGAACAATCAGTAAATGGATACATTTCCTGGACATAACATCTGGTTAAAAAGGAGCTTGCTGATATAATTCAGGATATAGTGGCAGAGGTTTCATTTGTAACAGTTTTGTTTTATTTCCTCATTGATGCTACAAGGAGACATCCGAAATGGCCATAGCATGTGTTCACCTTCCGCATCTTGTGCAGACCTCAGTGGCAAAGATGGCAGCCCATGGGGCTGAACTGCTCTTCCTCTTTGCAAGGAGGGAGCAATTGGTGTATTAATTAAGCAGTGGATTTTTACTGCTTGCTGAATGAATAGATCTGGTCTGTCTTCTAGCCTGGGAACCAGCGCTCTTAGATTTTTATATTATTTCTTCAAAACAATAAATTCTTACAACCCTCTAGTGAGAAAACAAAGCCTCCACTTGCTTCAGCTGGAAGGAAGCTCCATTTGTCTCTCTTCCTACCTGGAGAGACACTGCTACCTTCAGAACTCAGACAGAGGATGACTGTGTGCTGATGGCAGCCAGGTGCCTTCGTAAATTCTTAGAGAGGACTTATTCCACCTCCTTTGTACCTCCAGCATGCAGAGGTGGTGTGTGTGTGCGTGCACGTGTGCATGTATGATCTGTTTACCTGTGGACAGGCTGACCTGAAGATACATCTCAGCCCTGAGGGTCCTTGCCTGAGCCAGGACAGGGAGGTAATGGTAAATGGCAGAAATCCTGTGGATAGAAGTTATGAACCTTGGCTCTTAGGCTGTGGGAGGCACTACTTAGAGATGAGTGCGAGATGATGATGCGTTTTGGTGATGGTGTTGTCAGCAGTTCTTCTGAGACTGGATTCTAGATCACTTCCTGCCCCTTCCCCCTCCAGGGAGACTTCCAGGAAGCAAGGACCTTCCCTGCTGCCCTGTTGGCTTTGTGTTGATTGATGGTGGCTAGAGGAAACTAAGTTTTTCTTATGTTGGATAAAAAGAACCTAAATTAGTTTTGTGTTCATACAATGAGAACTTTGGTTCTAAGATGCACCAAGACTGAAACAAACAACAAACAGATGAAACCAATATTTCCTGCCTCCAGGATGCTGGGAGGTTAAGTGACTGCTTTATTGTGCAGCGTGCAGGGACCCTCTGAGAGCAAAATGATGCCAGTGGGGATGGTGGGCTCTGACTTTTTCCTGGTCTGCCCTTTCCCTCCACTCTGGGTCCTCCTTCTCTCAGCACCTCTCTCTCTCTCTCTCTCTCTCTCTCTCTCTCTCTCTCTCTCTCTCAGGCCTTTCCTTCCACCCTGGGTCCTCCTTCTCCCAGCACCTCCCCCGCCACCGCCTTGCTATCTCTCTCAGCCCTTTCCTTCCACCCTGGGTCCTCCTTCTCCCAGCACCCTTCTCTCTTTCTCTCTCTCTCTCTCTCTCTCTCTCTCTCTCTCTCTCTCTCAGGCCTTTCCTTCCACCCTGGGTCCTCCTTCTCCCAGCACCTCCCCCCCCACCACCTTGCTGTCTCTCTCAGCCCTTTCCTTCCACCCTGGGTCCTCCTTCTCCCAGCACCCTTCTCTCTTTCTCTCTCTCTCTCTCTCTCTCTCCCTCCCTCCCTCCCTCCCTCCCTCCCTCTCTCCATCCCCCAGCCCTTTGCTTCCACCCTGGGTCCTCCTCCCAGCATCAAAGAATTAGGTCATTCAAAGCATCTCCTCTCCCTAAGAGTGTGGATCTCACCTACCACATGCTGTCCTTGATGTGGGACCTGACAAAGATTCTCTCCATGACCAGACGTTAGGCTCTTCTCAGCTTTTTTTCAACTAGGGGTCAACTTTTGAGCTTCTGTGTTTGTGTCTGCATTGTCCAGTTGTAGCACGAATCTGGTTTAGACAGAATCCTCCATCCTCAATATCTGATCACCCTTGGTATCTGATTGGGTTCCTCATCTGTCTTATGCTGTTCCTGCTGCTATAACAAAATACCTTAGAAGGGGTAATGTATGTACTGCGCACTATTCTGGTGGCTGGGCAGTCCAAGGTCAAGGCACCAGCAGATTCAGTGCTGACGAGGGCCTGTTCTCCAGAGAAGATGCCTTCTACCTGTCCTCAGATGGTGGAGGGAGAGGGATTCTCTCTTCAACCTTTTTTATGAGGACACTAATCCCAGTCCTCATGACCTCATCACTTCCTAAAGGCCCCACCTCTTCATTCTATCGCACTGGTATTAGGTTCCAACATAAGAATTTTGGGAGGACACCAACATTCAGACCATAGCATCATCCTCTACCATCTGCCAGGTGATGTCTGCTCAACCTTCCTGCCTTCAGCAAGAATCCTGTTAGGCCAATTTAACCAGAATCCCCCCTTACCTCTGATGTTTCTGCAGTAATTTTCCATCCACTGACCCCCGCCCTGCTCCTTGGCTGTGCATTCCCAATTTCCTTGTATTTGGAGTTGATCCCAATCTCTCCCCCTGACTGCAGAACACCACCGTGGTGGTCCCTACACCGATCTTGGTGGTTTCCCTAAATAAAGCTTGCCCTATAGTTCTTTAGCAAGTGCCATTGAATCATTTTTTCTTTAACGAGCCCTCCATGACTGCTGTCGGGATCCTCTGTCATAGTAGGGGCCACTTCTTTCCAAAGACTATGTGATAGACCTCTTTGAGACAGGAGAACTGGAGTTCATTAAAAAGCATGTCTTGGCTGGGCGCAGTGACTCACGCCTGTAATCCCAGCACTTCGGGAGACCAGGGAAGGCGGATCACGAGGTCAGGAGATCGAGACCATCCTGGCTAACACGGTGAAACCCTGTCTGTACTAAAAATACGAAAAATTAGCTGGGTGTGGTGGCATGCACCTGTGTTCCCAGCTCCTCAGGAGGCTGAGGCAGGAGAATCACTTGAACTCGGGAGGTGGAGGTTGCAGTGAGCCGAGATCACACCATTGCACTCCAGCCTGGGTGACAGAGAGTGACACTCTGTCTCAAAAAAAAAAAAAAAAAAAAAAAGGCATGCCTTTTTGAGTGGGAATACAAGGAACTTGGAAAGGAGCTGGGCCTCACTCACAAACTTGAGTAGAATTTCACCTCTGGCCAAGTGGCGATCAGAAAAGCAGTGGGCCAGGCACCTAATGCAGTTGCCTCCACATATGTTGACAGGAAAGGTTCTGTCTTTGGACACCACACAAGTTCACAGTGGTTGAGGAAGGACCAGATAATTCAGCACTAACTTCTGAAAAAGAGGAATGCTCATAAGCTGGTTGATGCTCATACATTTCACTCATCAACTTGAATCCTGAAGCTTTTTAAAAAATAAAAGCTACTATGTATTGAGAGTTTTACTTTGGCGGTAGACATTGTTTTTATTCCCATTTTACAGAGTGGAAAACTGCTCCATAGAAAGGTCCAGGGATTCGCCAGATGTCACAGAGCTAGTAAGTGGCAGATCTGGGAATCACACCTAGGAAGCCTGGCTCCAGAAGTACTCCCTCCACCACTCCACATTGTTAAATGTGTCAGAATATATTGATATTCATTAGAAGTAACTATGAGTCACTTGGTGTGTAATATGTTGTACATAATATTCAATTAATATTCATCGGGGTAGTGCAATGATTAGTGGTGAGTTATATATTATTTTAATAACTGAGGGTACCAATAAATGTTCTTTCTCACTTTACTCAAACACAGTCTATCTTTAAGCTGTTTCTTTGCCCGTAGCACTCCTATTTTTCTATAGGCCATGTTCTCATTCTCCTAATATAAAGCAAATAAATGTTTATCAGTCACTTGATGTGTTCCTGGGGGATGTTCACAGCCACACCCTGTCCTGACGCCTCACTTCCTGCCTCAGAGGGCCCTCCTCAGCCTTGCCTCCTACTCCTCTCCTCACGGTTAGCCAGAACAGCCTTCCCTTGGGCCTGCGGGGGGTCCAGTTATACCTCTAAACAAATTGCAATCTTTAAGTAATTTTTTAAAAGATATATATTTATTTAGTCTGAAATGTGCCTTTCTCTGGTCAGCACTTCTGATTGGCCTGGGTGGCCTGCATTAGCACACCGGGTTGCCAAGAGTCTGGTCCTGCTTTTTGGTTAACCTAAGCACCTTTGCCTCTGGTAATGTTAGGCCATTTGAAGTCCTAATGTGATCATTGGACTCCCTGGATCTGAACAGCCCACTGTGGAAGCATTCTACTGAAGCAGGTGGAATGAAGGCTGGGGCCAGACTGCATGGGGTGTGTAGGGGTAAATGAGTTTATGTGCTGGGAGACCAAAGCGGGCAGATGGAAGGGAACTGGGTTCGTGGGGAAAGGAGAGGGATCTCCTGGACATCCTTCACTGAGAGGTAGAGGACAGGAGAGCCTGCACAGAGAGGCCTGCTTGGGGCCACGCTGGTCTTCATCAGCTGTACCTCTCAGTACTTGGGCTTCTTTCCCACCTGAATCAGTGAGCCTGTTCATCCTTTCGTAAAAGGATCAAGTTTTCCAATGTGCGGCTTGGCTTATTACTTCCTTACTCTTGCTTACGGACCCGACTATACTAAAACTTTTGAGATTTTTGTTTTCTGGAGGGTGGTAGTGGGGGAGGGTCCTGACTTGCTGTTGCAAGGTTAGTTTCTCTTCTGCAAAGTGGTCAGGAAGGGAGCCTTTGCAGCATGCTTCTAGAGTATGTTTTTTAGATTGCTTAGTAAGGCCTGGGGTACCTGTTAAATATAGACAACATTTTAATTTATTTCCAAGTAGACAGACTTGGGACCTTTCAAATGCTTAGTAAGGCCTGGGGTACCTGTTAAATATAGACAACATTTTAATTTATTTCCAAGTAGACAGACTTGGGACCTTTCAAAGCCAACATGCAAAGGCCACAGTCACCTTCAGTGCTGGGTTACAGCAGAGAGCAATTTCAGGCCTTAGATGTCGTTCGCAGTAACCTTAGCACTGATCATTGTTGAGCCACGATATTTGAAAACATTGTATTAGAGTATGTTCATGCCAGCCTCACTAGAGCTCCTTTTGAATTTCTGGATAAACATTCTGGTGTTGCTGCATGTTTTGGGAGTGGAAATGTTTGAATGTTTGCCATTCTGGGTGATGGAAGGAAAATAGAACAAGCAAGTGGTGAGATCCTTGGTCTCAGTGTTCAAGGGTGATGCAAACAATATAAGGTTAACATGGAATGAAGGCTGAGAAGCCACATTTGCTGTGCACCTTGATAGGAGAGACTAAGGTAGCTAATAAATGTAAGCTTGAATCTATAAGGCAGCCCTGTGAGTGAGCTAATCAAAGAGTGTAGGTTGTGGCTCCAGACTGCTGAATGTGAATCCTGTGTTCTCCTCTTACTAGCTGGGTCGTCTTGGACAATTTGCTTAATTTCCCTTCACCTCAGTTTTCTCATCTGTAAAACGGGGAGGTCAGGTTAATACTATAGCATAGCGTAGTTAGGAAGAGTAAATGAGTTAATATGTATGAACTGCTTTGAATAGGGCCTGGTACTTAGAAACTGCTATGTAAGTTTTGTTAAATATATAAAATAGGCTGGGCATGGTGGCTCATGCCTGTAATCCCTGCACTGGGCGTGGTGGCGAGTGTCTGTAATCCTAGCTACTCAGGAGGTTGAGGCAGGAGAATCACTTGAACCCGGTAGGTGGAGGTTGCAGTGAGCTGAGATCATGCCACTGCACTCTGGCCTGGGCAACAGAGAGACTCCGTCTCAGAAAAAAAAAAAAAAAAAAAATATATATGTATATAAAATATTATACATTATATACATATGTGTATATTCATATATAATAAATATATATTATATAATGTATTATATAGAAATATGGATATTTAATATATAAATATATAAAACATGTATTTATATATAAATATAAATATATATGTACATGTATATAAAAAACCTGAGGCTTTGACAGGTGAAGTAAGTTATACAAAGGCCCCTGGGCTGGTCAGCAGTGATGTTAGAATTTGAGCCCAGCACTCTTAGGCTCCAGAGCAAAGTTTCCCAGCCTTGGCACCACTGATGTTTTGGGCCAGATGATTCTTTGTTGTGAGCGCTGTCCTGGGCATTGTAGGCAGTACAGCAGCATCCCTGGCCTCTACCAGGGGCCAGTAGGTAGCGATGTCAACCCCCTGTCCCCGAGACGTGACAACCAAAAATGTCTTCAGACATTGATGAATGTTCCCTAGGGCGGCTAAACTGCCCCTAGTTGAAAACCACTGGGCAGAGAGAGGGATTAACACCCTGGAGAGAGGTTTGCAGCAGCCTGACTTCTCAGTTCCAGGGTTCAGAGCCCAGTTCCCATTTATCACCTTATTTCCTTACAGACCAGTGATCAGAAGGCCAGGATCATGGTGGCTGGTATGTGTACACACAGCAGCCGAGAAGCCCTATATGTGGGTTTGAGCCAGAGGCTTCTCAACTGTGGATTTTTTTGTTTTTCTTTTCTTTCTTTCTTTCTTTTTTTTTTTTTTTTTGAGACAAGATCTCGCTTTGTCACCCAGGCTAGAGTGCAGTTCCACGAACATGGCTCACTGCAGCCTCAACCTTGTGGGCACTAGCTGTCCTCCTGCTTCAGCCTCCCGAGTAGCTGGGACTACAGATATGTGCCACCACCCCCAGCTGATTTTTGTATTTTTTTGTAGAGATAGGATTTCCCCATGTTGCCCTGGCTGGCCTTGAACTCCTGAGCTCAAGCAATCTGCTCGCCTCGACCTCCCAAAGTTCTGGGATTACAGGCATGAACCACCGTACCCAGCCTTTGCTGTTTTTTGAGCTGTTTTCTTTTCTTCTTTTTGGCTGGGCACGTTCAGACCATAAGGTGGGCCAGGCTATGTGGCTGGTTTGAGTTTCTCTCTGCGGCTGTCGGCAGCAGAGTCCATGCAGCCACGCTGACCCAGGCTGCCTTTCTTGGAAGCACAGCTGGTTGATTTAACTGGAGTCCCAGTGTGAAGGGCTCCAGAGCAGAGGGGTCAGCCGACAGGAGGAGAGCCAGCGTTCACTGTTTATCGTTGCCACGTCCCGATACCGCCTCACTCAGCACTTATTCTGATTTGCAACATCTGGGTCTTTTTCTTCTCCTCCCGCCTCCTCTGTGCTCTCTTTGGGTTTCAGAACTTGAACCTGTGGCAGCAGCAGTGGGCTGTTGTTCAGAGCGTCTGGGCAGATGTGAGATGTGAGCAGAGCCTCTGTGTTCTTGGCACTCAGCTGCTAGTTCCGCTCTTGAAGCCCCATTTGTAAGAAATATGTTGACCAGCCGCTCAGTGTCTCTGACCAAGTTCTTAGAAAAGTCTTAGAGCTAGCAATATGTGTTACTCCTGTGGGTGGGTGTGTGTGTGTGGGGGGGATGGGATGGGGAAAGAAGTTTTTTGTTTGTTTGTTTGTCTGAAGATAAAGCTCTGGCATTTGGACTCATTTAAAGAGAGCTATGCAGAGTCTTGTTTGAATGTCTGTTTTTATGGGTTAATGGCTTTACATCAGTAGTCACAGCTTTGGTGTCCAAATATTTTAGTTCTGGTTCAGAACCTACTTTTCCCTTGTTTTGATGCAAGCTGTTTTCCTAGGGTACTCTATTTCTTTCCAGTGGAAAGGTGATACTCACCCTTGCACTGAATGAGTGTTAATATCCCATAGGGAAACAGGCGGCTCTTGTGGGGGCAGAACCAATGTGCCTTTCTCCTTAAAATCTCCAGGATGCTTTCTCTTTGTGAGTGTTACTCCTTGCCTTTTCCCATTGGAAGGCCATCTCTTTTCACAAGCAATGAAATCAGGACATGGGAAGAAGTGGCTGTAGGAAAAAGAAGACAGCTCGTCAGTAAACGTAATTAACCCGGATCTCCTCTGGAGGGCTGCCTCTTGAGCGAGCTGTGTTCTAAACCAGCCCGAATGGATGTTCAGAACAGAAAGAGAAAGTGAGTTACCAAGACTTCTGGGGAGTGCTGTGAGCAGGGGTTCCTTTCCTACCTGGAGGGAGCCCCACACATTCAACTCATTTGCTGAGACCTAGCCAGGTGCTGTGCTGGGGACACACTGATGACAGCCTGTGGAAATGCTGGGCTTAGTGGACCCGGGACGCGTTGACTCCCAGAGGCGGAGGGGCAGCCCGTCTGTGCAGCATGGACCTTGCTGTGGTAACCCACACCATCAGCCCTTCTGCCCTGTGATACCCACACTCCACTGTCAGGAAGCACAGTTAAGGGGAAATGGGTTTTGTATTTTAGCAAAGTTTAATTGAAACTCAAAATTCCCCCCAGTTGGATGCAAACTCTCTTATATGAGTAGAAATAAATGTGCAACCCGGAATTGGGAAATAAGTTTGGGGCTTTTGGGGTTGGGCCTGCCTGCTGTTTCCCTGGTTTTCTCTGTTCCTGCACATTGATTAGAATTCTTGTCCCCGTTAGTCCAGGGTGAAAGGGGAAGACTGGTAAGTTTGGACACATTAATCTTACACCAGACGAGTTTCCTGGAAAAGGATCAGATCAGGCATAAAGCAGGGCAGTCCTTCTGGCAAAGTGACTCTGTGTGGTCAGGTGGCAGTGGCCGTCTGGGGAGCCCGGAGCCTCTGGATGAGGAATGTATTGGCCACCTCTCCAGCTGGCCTGCTCGTTTCAGGGCTCCCATGTGGTGGAAACAGGACCGTAGAGAAACAGGCAGCCTCCCAGGCAAGCCAGTCATTCAAACCTCTCCCTTATGCGTTATCTAATAATTATGTAGTAAGGAATGGGAGAGCTGCCTGAGTGGAGTGTTGACAATGTGCAGGTTATGTAAGGAAGCTTGCCCAGAGACCTGGGTTAACAGGCCTCCTATTTCTCATCCCCCTGACCCCAGGGTTGTAGACAGTTGCCCTTCAGTTAGCTGCCTGGCCAGCCCACGCCTTGCCCAGACTTGGAGTAAGGTTTCTGGAATCAGACAAATGTGGGCTTGAATCCTGGCTCCACCACTTACCAGTTGGTTGTCAGGGGGGAAGCTGCTTAACTTCTCCAAGCCTCAGGCAACTCATTTGTAAAATGCTCCAAGGATTAAAGGAGAAACTATATAAAAAGGGCCATGGATCATTCATCCCCCAAACCTCAGCATCACACAATAATCCCAGGTAACAAACCTGCACATGAATCTAAAATAAAAGCTGGAAAAAATAAATAAGGGCTGTCACAGTGCCTGTACCGTGGCTCTTCAGAACTCAACCCAGTTGTCACTTGGCCCAAGAATCGGCCCTTCCTGGATTCCAGGTCCCTCATTTGTGCACCGAGCATCTTTTCTACCCCTAGCTCTTGTTCACTTTTCTGTTTCTCCCTTTAGGCTGTAAATACCTTGGAGGCAGGTGCTATGTTTGGTTGTCTCTGTGCTCAGAGCCTGCACCAAAGCAGCCAGCACTTAAGGAGTGCTGACTGAGCATTCCAGGCTTGGTTCTAAGTAATTTACTTGTGAAAATTTATTTAATCTACACAGTAAACCAAGAGGTAGGGACTAACGTCATCTCCATTTTACAGACAAGGAAACTGAGGCACAGGGTGATTGAATCACATTTCCAGTGGCACAAAGCTAGTCATTGGCTGAGCCAGGATTTGAACCTGGTACATCTGTTTCATAATCTGTTCTCTTAACCACTGTGCTGTCACTTGAGTTGTTCACTGGATGGTGAGTGGATGGGGAAATGTTATTATGGTTAAACTATCATTAGTTGTTAATTCCGGGCAAGCCACTTACGTTTCTAGGTCTGCTTCTTCGTTCATTAAGTGGGGAGCAGGGTTCTTGTGAGGATTAGATGGGAGTGATGAGTATAAAGGAGATTGCAAACCCTGTCCAGAGTCATCACCTTGGAAGTGTCACCATGGTAATCAGAGTCTGTTATTCCTACAGGGAGCTCCATCCACAACTGCTCTGGAGGGGACAACGGGTGCCCTCATTCCCCACAGGGCTCCCTACCTTCTCCGTCGGTACACACTGACATGTGGGAAATGAAGGCCTACCCTGTCAGGCTTTCATACTCCAGAATGCAGTGAATTTCTGCTCTTGGTAGCCCATGAAAAGGGCTAGAGTCCCCCATGCTGTCCTTTGACCATGGAATACAGGAGAGTTTAACCTCAGGCCCTGCAGGAGAGTTGAGGCATGGTGTCCCTCCCACCCCAGGAAGAAGGGGGTGCTGCACTTCAGACTCTGTGTAGGTCCGGAATGGCAGTGGCTCTTGGGTAGTGAGGTGGCAGTGTCGGGGGCGTTGAGAAGGTGGATGATGTGATTGTCGGTGACTCCACAGCTCCTGCCTTTTGATATTTCAGCCATGGAAAGCTGCCACCAAGGTTTCCCAGCAAAGACTTGGAATGCAAAGCACACTTTAAAGTGTGTGTGTGTGTGTGTGTGTGTGTGTGTGTGTGTGTAGTGGGGGTTAGGGGTGGGAGTGTGTGAGGGGTAGGGTGTGTGGTGTTTTGTGTGTGAGATATGTGTGTTTGTGAGGTATGTGGTGGTGTGTGTGATGTGTGAGGTATGTGGGGTGTGTGTGTGGGGCATGTAGTGTGTATGTGTGGGGTGTGTGTGGTGTGTAAGGTATGTGGTGTGTGGTGTGTGTGTAAGGTATGTGGTATGTGGTGTGTGTGTAAGGTATGTGGTGTGTGGTGTGTGTGTGAGGTATGTGGGGTGTGTGTGTGTTGCATGTGTGTGGTGTTTGGTGTGTGTGTAAGGTATGTGGTCTGTGTGTGGGGGTGTATGTGTGTGTAGTGTGTGAGGTATGTGGTGTGTGTATGTGGTTGGAGGTATGTGGTGTGTTTGTGTGGCATGTGTGGTGTGTGTGGGTTGTGTTTGTGTATGTAGTGTGTGGTGTGTGAGGTATGTGGTGTACGTGTGTGGGGTGTGTGTGTGAGGTATGTGGTGTGTGTGTGAGGTATGTGGTATGGGGGCATGTGTGTGTGCTATATGTGTGAGGTATGTGGTGTGTGTGTGGTATGTGAGGTATGCAGGATGTGTGTGAGGTATGTGGTGTGGGAGGCATGTGTGTGTGAGGTATGTGTGGTGTGTGAGGTATGTGGTGTGTGTGCATGTGGAGTGTGTGTGTGTGGTATGTGGTGTGTGTGAGGTACATGGTGTGTGTGTGAGGTATATGGTGAGTGGTGTATGTATGTGTGTGTGGCATGTGTGGGAGGTTGAGGTATGTGGTGTGTGTGGTGTGTGTGTGGTGTGTGTGTGTGTGGCATGTGTGTGGGGGTGTGAGGTATGTGATATGTGTGCGACGTACATGGTGTGTGTGTGTGAGGTATGTGGTGTATGTGGTGTGTGTGTGGCATGTGTGTGGGGGTGTGAGGTATGTGGTGTGTGTGGTGTGTGTGTGGCATGTGTGTGGGGGTGTGAGGTATGTGGTGTGTGTGGTGTGTGTATGTGTGTGAGGTATGTGGTGTGTGTATGGTGTGTGGGGGGCATGTGTGCGTGGGGGGGTGTGAGGTATGTGGTTTGTGTGTTGGGGGGGTGTGTTTGTGGTATGTGGTTGTGTGTGTGGCATGTGTGGGGGAGTGTGAAGTATGTGGCATGTGAGGTACATGGTGTGTATGTGAGGTATGTGAGGTATGTGGTGTGTGTGGGGGCATTTGTGTGTGGGGGGATGTGAGGTATGTGGTTTGTGTATGTGTGTGTGGTATGCAGTGTGTGTGTGGCATGTGTGGGGGGTGTGAGGTATGTGGTGTGTGTGAGGTACATGGTATGTGTGAGGTATGTGGTGTGTATGAGGTACATGGTGTGTGTGTGAGGTATGTGGTGTGTGTGTGGTATGTGGTGTGTGTGTGTGTGGGGTATGTGTGGGGCATTTGTGTGTGGGGGGATGTGAGGTATGTGGTTTGTGTGTGTGTGGGGGGGGTATGTGGTGTGTGTGTGGCATGTGTAGGGGGGTGTGAGGTATGTGGTGTGTGTGAGGTACATGGTGTGGTGTGAGGTATATGGTGTGTGTGGGGGGCATTTGTGTGTGGGGGGATTGAGGTATGTGGTGTGTGTGTGTGTAAGGTATGTGGTATATGTGTGGTGTGTGTGGGGGGGCATGTTTGTGGGGGGATGTGAGGTATGTGGCGTGTGAGATACATGGTGTGTGTGTGAGGTACATGGTGTGTGTGTGGTATGTGGTGTGTGTGAGGTACATGGTGTGTGTGTGAGGTATGTGGGGTGTGTGTGGTGTGTGTGAGGGGCATTTGTGTGTGGGGGGGATTGAGGTATGTGGCGTGTGTGTGTGTGGTGTGTGTGAGGTACATGGTGTGTAAGGTATGTGGTATATGTGTGGTGTGTGTGGGGGGCATGTTTGTGGGGGGATGTGAGGTACATGGTGTGTGTGAGGTACATGGTGTGTGTGTGAGGTATGTGGCATGTGAGGTACATGGTGTGTGTGTGTGAGGTATGTGGTGTGTGTGAGGTACATGGTGTGTGTGTGAGGATTGTGGTGTGTGAGGTACATGGTGTGTGTGTGAGGTATGTGGCGTGTGTGTTGTATATGTGTGGGGGGTGAGGTATATGGTGTGTGTGGGAGTATACGTGAGGTATGTGGTAACTCTGATTCTGGAGCGAATTTATCCTCCTTTCTCTGTCAGGTGTGATCTGAATCATTTCCTTGGCTCACATCTGATGATGCCCTTATTCTCTGCAAGGCCTCACACCTCAGTCAGTTTGGGTTCTATTTCCTTTTTGCCTCTCCTTTGGCCCCTTCTCAGCTGGGCTGTCCCACTCTTCTCTCTGGATAGGCCTTCCTTTCTCCTCCTTCTCCTCTCTACTCACATATGGGCCACACTCACCTGGAAACACTCTCTGCTTGAGAAGAAGGGCTTACGTATGTCTTAGTAAAGACTGTTTAAAATCAGCTGGGCTAGGCTGGCCGTGGTAGCTCACGCCTGTAATCCCAGCACTTCGGGAGGCTGAGGCGGGCAGATCACGAGGTCAGGAGACCGAGACCATCCTGGCTGACACGGTGAAACCTAATCTCTACTCAAAATACAAACAAAACTAGCCGGGCGTGGTGGCGGGCGCCTGTAGTCCCAGCTACTCGGGAGACTGAGGCAGGAGAAAAACGTGAACCCGGGAGGCGGAGCTTGCAGTGAGCCGAGATCACGCCACTGCACTCCAGCCTGGGCAACTGGACGAGACTCAGTCTCAAAAAAAAAAAAAAAAAAATTCAGCTGGGCTAAACAGTAGAGCCTGGGGGGGCGGGGGGTACGTTCCATATCTCCACTGTCTGACCCAGGAACCACTGGCCACATGTGGCTATTGAGTATTTAAAACGTGGTTACTGCAACCGAAGGACTGGATTTTTTATTTTATTTCATTTTAATTAATTTAAATGTAAATAGCTGCATGTAGCTAGTGACCACCATTTTGGACAGTGCAAGTTTAGGGAATGTGACATCCAGAAGAATCAAACCAGATTCAATTATATTGCTTGGGGATTTTGGACTATTTATCCTTAATCTGGGCACTTGGTTTTAACAGAGTCAGGATTTGTCAGTTGCATACTCAGGTTTTCAGAAAGTCTCTTGCTGTCTGCCCAGGTGAGGTAGAAGCCACATATACCGGCTGCAGTGGTGGTAGCCAGTTTACAAATTCATCATCCTTTGACCTTCTCCACTAGCACCCTGCCCCTTGTAGCCCTGGCTGCCCCTGTGGATGACTGGGCACAAATGTGTGAGGTTCAGGGGATCCCAAAGTCAGGGGACCAAGTTCTCTAGTCCTGGGTCTGCCACTTCCTGGCTGGGGAAGTTATTTCACCTCCAGGGATGGATTGAGATTTTGTAGGGCTTGAAGTTTAAGCAACTGGGGGACCTCTTTAACAAAAAGAATATAAAATTACAAATACAAAATTAGGTACCACAGTGAATATTTATTTAGAATGAGAAAAGAAATCACATCCAATATAAGTTTTTAAAACCTGAAACTTTATAAAATCCAGAAAAAAATATTTTTATTATTTGCCTATGAAGCCTCCATAATACTTTTTTCCCTGAATATCTTTTGGCTGAATACACTTTGATCACCTCTTCATATGATAGTGATTTTGTGATTTTTCTAAAGGGAGGTTGAAAAGAAAATTTAGTTTTTCTTCTAGCATGATTGACAATATTTATTTTTTATTATTGATAGTTACATTGCATAAAACATGGCTTCAGACACAGACATCCACTTTTTTTGTTGTTGTTTTACTGCCATAGGTTTGGGTCCTACAATACAGGAATTTTGATAAAATGTATTTTGTGTAATTCCTACCAAAAAGGGGGAATATTGTATATTTATAACTGTATTCATTATATTATCAAATACATTTCTGACAGTAGAAAACTTTCTTTTTGGAATAGGTATCAGTGAAAACTAAATTTTCCTTCAATTCCACATGTCTGAAGACTGGAAGAAAGCTCTGTGCTCTAGCTTCTGGCTCTGTATATTTCTTTTTTCTTTTCTTTTTCTTCTTCTTCCTCTTCTTTTTTTTTTTGAAATGGAGTTTCGCTCTTGTTGCCCAGGCTGGAGTGCAATGGCGCGATCTCAGCTCACCACAACCTCTGCCTTCTGGGTTCAAGCAATTCTCCTGCTTCAGCCTCTCGAGTAGCTAGGATTACAGGCATGTGCCACCACACGCAACTAATTTTGTATTTTTAGTAGAGACAGTTTCTCCATTTTGGTCATGCTAGTCTTGAACTCCTGACCTCAGAGGATCCTCCCGCCTCAGCATCCCACAGTGCTGGGATGACAGGCATGAGCCACCGCACCCGGACCTCTCTGTGTATTTCAATCCTGTTTTTTCTCCCCTATTCTTATGTCTCAGGTGCCGGGTATTACACCTTTGAGTCTCAAAGCCATTGAGTTGTGGTAAGCGTAGCTCTGGAAGCCATGGGGACAACTAGCAATCACTTGACTTTGCATTAATGTGACTGTGAACAATAGACATAAATCCCACTATACCCAAACTAAATTTATCCCCAAATTAACTTTCCCTCATGCTGGATCCCAAAACACCTATAGCTACTGTAACACCATTCAATATGAACATGAGGGCAAATGTATCAGGAGGAGACATCAGAGTTGAAAGATACAGTGCTCTTCATCAGTTGCAGTTAAAATCTCTTACTATTGCAAATTTCATTTAAAAATTACATGATTCTAAGAATATATTGCTAGGGCCTTGAAAGGGGTCCGTGCTGGCAGGGCCCTGAAGCTTTCTTCCTTAGCATCACAGTAAATCTGCACCTTACTGCTCTGAGCCTTGGGGTCTTCATCTTTAAAGTGAGAAGAATAGGATCCATTTTATAGAATTATCATGGATATTCGGTGTGCTGTATTTGAAAGCTTGTTTACCTTGTGCCTGGGAAAGAAATGCTCAGAAACAGGAAGGAAGGAGGGAGGGAGGGACAGAGGGAGGGAGGGAAGAAAGGAGGGGAAGGGAAGGGAAGGGAAGGGAAGGGGAGGGAGGAAGGGAGGAAGGGAGGAAGAGAAGAAGGGAGGAAGGGAGGAAGGAGGGAGGGAGGGAAGGGAAGGGAGGAAGAGAAGAAGGGAGGAAGGGAGGAAGGAGGGAGGGAGGGAAGGGAAGGAAGGAAGGATGGAAGGAAGGAAGGGAAGGAAGGAAGGAAAGGAAGGAAGGAGGAGAAGGAAGGAAGGAAGCAAGGAAGGAAGGATTTTTTTTTTTTTTTTAACAGAGTCTCTCTCTGTCATTCAGGCTGGAGTGCAGAGGCCATCTCAGCTCACTGCACTCCCTGCCTCTTGGGTTTAAGCAATTCTCATGCCTCAGCCTCCTGCGTAGCTGGAATTACGGGCAAGTGTCACTATGCCCAATTAATTTTTATATTTTTAGTACAGACAGGGTTTCCCCATGTTGGCCAGGCTGGTGTCAAACTCCCGACCTCAAGTGATCTGCCTGCCTCAGCCTCCCAAAGTGCTGGGATTATAGGCATGAGCCACTGTGACTGGCCCTTTTTTTCCCTAGCCGTCTACTTCAAGTACAGTGGCCTGCTTTGAATTCAGTGGACCCTACCACAGAGCAGCCCTAAGGGATCCCTAACCCTAATAAGAAATGGGGCTGGAGAGCAAGAAACAGAAAGCTCACATGAATGAGAACACCTAAGAAAACTTCTGAGTGGTCAGAACTTGGTATTTTGAGTGGTCAGAACTTGGTATTTTTTCTTGGACCAAGTCTTACTACTCATGACTTTCCCATGCCATATGATTCAGGGAGATGGTGCCTGAGTTATGTGAAGGCCAGAGGAGATTCTGAGCAATATGAGACTGGAACATGGTTCTCAACTGGTGCAGAGCTTGTATAATAAGGGACTGCTCTTATTATAAAATAATAAGAGCGTGGGTACTGGATGCCTTTGGAATTTGACAGTTGTATCCAGTACTCTGCAACAAAATTCCACAATCAGACTTAGATATCCTTGAATCTGAAGAGGAATGGTTGGGCTAAGAGTTACGGTAATGGTGACGAGAGATTCTTTAAATTTGAATAGCAAGTCCTGAGACTCTTGTCCCCCACCTGGGCCTGCTTCTCTGGCTGTTGCCCTCTGCCAAGTGGGGCAGGTGGGTGGGGGAGGGGCTGGAGCAGAGTCCAGGCATAGTCAGTAGACCAGGAGGAGCCTGGGGTTGGCAAGGAGCCACTCTTAGACCCTAGCACAAGCTAAATCTCTCTCAACTCTGCTTTCCTCATTTACAAGTGAGGAGATTGGGCTGGATAGCCTCTAAATTCACTTCCGATGCTAACCATTTAAAAATTCGAGTATGTTGGGATTGGTCCACCCTCCATGGCAAACCTTCTGAGGCTGGCAGGATGGGAAACACAAATTTGCAAACCCCTGATGTCCTCATTCCCCAGCGTCCTTCTGCATCAGCCGCACTTGCCTGCAGTACCGGGATGGTTAGCAGCAGCCGTGATGGCATTTTGGGAATGCCTGCCCTTCCTCCCAGGTGGCAGGTTGCATGTATCAGTGCTCAGCTGAGCAGGGAGGCCGACCTCTAAACAGTTAGTCTGGTGCAACACCGTTTTGAAGATAGGCAAACAGTATCTGCGTCTAAATGCTTAGAAAATTACTGGAAGGGGCCAGACATGGTGGCTCACGCCTGTAATCTCAAGACTTTGGGAGGTCGAGGTGGGTGGATCACTTGAAGCCAGGTGTTCGAGACCAGACTGGCCAATGTGGTAAAACCCCATCTCTACTAAAAATACAAAAAATAGCCAGGCATAGTGGTGTGCTTCTGTAATCCCAGCTACCAGGGAGGCTGAGGCACGAGAATCGTCTGAAGCCAGGAGACAGATGTTGCAGTGAGCCGAGATTTCGCCACTGCATCGCTCTAGCCTGGATGACAGAGTAAGACTCCGTCTCAAAAGAAAAGAAAAGTACGTGAAGAAATTAATCCAAAATGTTAAAATTGTTTCTCTATAAAATAATAGGTCACTCCATTTTTTCTTAATTCCTTTCTGCTTTGTCCACTTAAATTTTCTACCTTAAGTATGTATGGTTACAACTTTAGAGTTGGGGGGTGGCTGTTTCCAGATGGAGACGGCTCTGGGACAGGGGTCAGTGACAGGCAGGGAGAAGCTGGCAGCAAAGTTGTGAGAAATAACCTGCAAAGCTGTCAGAGAGCAGGCTGTGCCAACAGCAACTTGCTATCACATTCTGCACCCACCAGGCTGCTTCTGACAGGCATTGAGGGGGCAGGCTCGGTCCTGTGGGGTTCTCTTTTGGCACTGGAGAGGTGGGTCTTCAGTGAAAGTTCTGGTTCTGCTATCAGGTGTACCATCGCAGGTGAGTTGCAGTTCTCAGCCTCAGTTTTGTCATTAGTGTAATGTCGATGTCACCAACCTCACAAGCATTTCACAGGAGAATGCCTGTGGTCCATAGCAGGAGGTCAGTGGGTAATAGCTGTCCACCCCGTTTCACTCTTAGGCTGCTTAGGGGAAGGGTGGCGGGAGACACCTCTTGGCTAGGGGAAGGGCGATCCAGCTCACAGCACTGCAGTCTGATTGCCCAAGCCATTTTCACGGCAGCTCTTTCACTGCAAGGTACACTTTTCCTGGAGGGTATTTACTGCCAAGACCACCAGAAGCTGCCCCAGCCTTCCCAGCAGCTCCTGCCAGTCCCACCCCAGCCAGTCAGTCTCTGTGAGTCCTCAGACCTCCTAGGTTGTCTATATTTTTTTTCTTTTTTCTCTTTCATACCGAGTCCTGCAGACTCCTGGGTAGTCTGAATGCTGTCCTGTATTGTCTGTGTGACCAGGGGACCCCTTGGAATAGTGTCTCTTACTCCATTTAGACCTCCAAGCCTCCTAAATAGCCAGCTGGCTCCCCCTGTTAGACCCTGATTTTAGTCTAGAATTTCCAGAAAGCCAGTTCAGCCCTGTCTCATATTTTTAAAAATTTGCCTTTAACCCTGCTTACAACATGACAAACCAAAGTTGCAATATAGGAAATCCTATCCCAACTCCTGAACTCTAACAGCAAGGATTTAGCAAGACACTTTCCAAATGGAAAGTCAGGTTATTTCATTCCTTCCTCTTTTCCACTCACTCAACAGATATTTCTTGAACACACACACTGTAATAACAATAATTCTCATTGATTGGGTGCTTGTTATGTGCCCAGGGGACTTCCAGGAGCTCACAATCTACTGAGGATACAGACAGGTGATTGTTTACAATGTGATGAGTGATATTAGAAGCAAGGTGGAGGCTGCCTTGCAAGTAAGTAAAGAGGGACATTCCTTCCCCTTCCCATCAAGCCTAGCTATTAATTGTGTGATGATGTCTGTTTCATGGGAAATCTGCTTCTCCTGTGACTCCTAGTTTAATTATCCCTTCCCAGGTCTACGTAGAGGAGAGATGACCAGAGCTCTCTGTCCAGAGCTGGGATTTTGAAACTCCCATCCCATGCAGGGGCCGGGATTGGCCTGGCCACAGTAGGGTCTGCACCGTTGTAAGCTGCCATCTTCCTTTCCAATTGAAACAGAAAACCAGAAAGTGTCAGGCAGACATAAGGGCAGTCTTTAGGTTCCCTTTCCCTCCTGCATGCAGCTCGCAGCTGTTTATCTATGAGAAACAGGTTTGCCCAGTGGAACGTTTATTTGGTTTCTCTGGCTGATCATGGGAACACACCTGCCACTTTACCACTTCCTGAAAATCAAGCAGTTTCTTAGAAAAGGGACATATTCCTTAAAATAAATTGTGTGGTTTGGGAGTGAGATATGGTTTCTTGGATTTTTATGATTTAATGTGTCTACAAAAACATTAAGCCACAAGATAAAAATATACTGACTGCCCCTATGAGAAAATGGACTTTCCTTAGGATCAGGGGGCTGGTCATTTTAATTTTTATGCCAGGTTTTGTTATGTTTTCAAGGTTTTTTTTTTTGTTTTTTTGTTTTTTTGCTGTTTCTCATCAACTCTCTTATGCTCTGGGCATATCACGGGCAGCCATTGGTGCAGTTTACTACAGTGAAACTTCTACTTATCAACTTAAATAATTTTGACTGCAGTTTTACAAGAAAAAGGCAAATAATAAAACACATATTTTTAGATCTTAATGTTTAATACCCTAGTTTCAGAGCATGCCCTGGGCTGAGTGTATGGTCCTCCTCAGTGCTGTACCTACATCTGAAATACTCTACAATAAGAACAGATTGTTCTGGCAAATAGCTGGGAGATAGTCCATCATGTGTCTATTAATAAAATAGAACTAGATTTATATTTAGTATGCTATATTTACTAAGGCAGGACTGGGGACCATGAACATTTTGGCAATTTTTTTCAATTGAGTATTTGGAACTGATTACTATGTATTTACTAGAAAATTTGACTAATCAGCATATCCTGTTTTTAGAACTTTCTATAATAAGGTCTTCTTTTAGGAAGAGACAGATGAGCAGTGGATAAGAATGTGAAATTTTGGAGTCAGATTGGCCTGGGTTCATATCACGACCCAAATTATGGCACCTTGCCCCAGAGACTTGGCCTTTCTCATCTAACTCCTCCTCATCTTCAAAGGGGGCATTGTGCTGATACCCACCTCTCATCGTTGTTGTGAAGATATAACACAATCATGCTTGAAAAGCAGTCAGCACAAAAGTGTTCACCCCTGACCTGTATTAGATGTTGCATGACAACTCATGGCCTTCATTGCCCTCACGGTCATTGTTGCTGTTGTCTGATCTATCAGCATTGTTGTCATCACCACCATAACGATCATCCTCTATATACTGCAGCCTTTGTCACAGCCAACTCCTTTCTCCAAAGAGGCCTTCAGTGGGAGGAACTTGCACTGTGGAATATTGCGATTCATTATTTGTAGAAAGCTAGGCTAAGATAACACAGGGCACATTCCAGAGTGTTATATTAGAACTAGACATAGTTAACTGACTTTATGCCTTAGTTTGGTTATCAAGAAATTTAGATTTAACACCATTGTCTTAGTGCTAGAGAATGTGGCCCCTTTTGCCACCTTTGGAAGCCTATCGGTGTTGATACCTGATCAGGATTAGGGGATGCTCGCTCCACAGATGCAGGTCTCCCCTCCTTTCCTATTCATTGGGAGATCTGAAAGCAGTGCAGGGAGAGCGAGGAGGCCACACAGAGGTCAGACTCCTCTGTCATGTCTCCCTTTTCAGACGACTGCCTCATGTCTGGAGACCTCGAAAACTGATCTTGAAATCCAGGGCTTGGTCTGTTCAGTGTTTTCTTAAAAATTAAAATAGAATCTCTCAAGGGCAGAAGTCTCCTCTTTTCTTCCTTCTCCTCACCCAAGCCAGCTCCACTCTTCCTGAAGGTGACATGGAAACGCGGACTCAGTAAGTGCATACAAACGTGGTCGATCTAGAGCTCCTGCTGTGTGTTTACAGAGTTGGTGCTGCATTTAAGGAGGACAGAGATGCCTTTGTTGTCATGCTGACCGCATTCCCTTCCTGGTAAGCAGTACTCACTCCTGAGTCAGGCCCCTAGGTTCAAATCTCAGCCGTACCATTTATTAAGAGGATGGACCAGGCCTGGTGGCTCACTCCTGTAATCTCCCAGCACTTTGGGAGGCTGAGGTAGGGGCATTGCTTGAACCTAGGAGTTTGGGATCAGACTGGGCGACATAGGGAGAACCCATCTCTACTTGGGCATGTTGGCGTGCCTATGGTCCCAGCTACTCAAGAGGCTGAGGTAGGAGGATCGCTTGAGACTGAGAGGTGAGGGCTACAGTGGGCTATGATCACGCCACTGCACTCCAGCTTGAGCACCAGAGCGAGATCCATCTCAGAAAAAAGAAAAAAGAGAGGATAATCCCAGGCAAGCTAATTAACCTCTTTGGGCTTCATGCTCATGATCTGTAAAATGGGCATACTAATAATATCTACATCATAGGACTGTGGTGAGGTTTAATGGTCAGTGTCTATAAAGCACTTAAGACCATACTAGGCACATAAGAAGAGCTCTGTGTGAGTTGGCTATTGTTGTTGGCCTTGCCTTTTTCTTCTAGTAACTACCTGGGCTGTGACTTCCCTAATTTTTCTAAAAAATGAATAAAAAGCCTGGATTTTCTTGCGATGCAAGGTGTAGAAGGGGAAATAGAAGCAGAGATTTCACAGTGTGGTACCCCTAAGTCAGAGGTACTTAAAATCAGTTGGATACACTTTTCTAGGTGGAGGAAACCAGGGACAGAGCAGGCAGAGGCGGACTGAGGAGACAGAGAAGCAGGGTGTTGGCTGGAGGCAGGGTGATGAAGGGAAGACTGCCTTGGAGGCAGTATCACTAGACCAGGGTGTTCCTGCTTGATTTAAAGCATGCTTTGAGGTGCTCCAGAGTATGTTAAAGCAAATTGGCTTTAATTTGCTTCAGTAAGGAAACATATTTTCAGGAAGAGGGGAAGAGAAGTTCATTCAAAACCAAATGGCTGCAAGGTATCCTGTGCAGTAGAAAGTTGGGATCTGAGTGTTGTAATCCACTGAAGGGAAACCCACCCTTACAGGATTGAGTGTCTCACTTGAGATCTGTCTGGACGATGGAGGGATACCTAGTGTTCCTTGGCGAATGGCACATCCTGTTGAGTTGAGAGAGGCCACCTTCATGTAGGCAGTGACTGTGGTGAAAGGGAGACCTCTTCTAGATAGATAATGTCAAGTACCTGGAGCAGGACATGCAAGTCCCCTGCAGTGCCAAATTAATCTCAGAGTATATTCTCTCCACTAGGCTGCCCATTGCATGGAGATTTGAGAACAGGCAGGCGCTGGGCCTTTTTCGCCTCTGGATTTCTAGTAGAGGCCCAGAAGTGCTTAGGTGCCTGCATTATGCATGGATTATAAATCTGGGATGACCTGGGAAGTAAAACTTAAAAATGGGGCAAGTGTTGATAGAGCCATCCCCAGCCTTGGAAGAGACAAGTGGAGTATGCAGCATCCCTGCCATCACCTGGGCTTGTTGATGGAGAGGAAGGGTAGGACAAAAAGGAAGGAGGGGAGGGAGGGAGGGATGGAGGGAAGAAGAGAGGGAGGGAGGTGGGGAGGAAGGAAGGGAGGGAGGGAGATGGGGAGGAAGGAAGGGAGGGAAGAAGAGAGGGAAGGGGAAGAAGGAAGGTAGGGAGTTAGGAGGAGAGCGAGGAGGAGGGATGAAGGGAGGGAAGGAGAGGAAGGAAGAGAGGGAGTTAGAGAGAAAGAGAGGGAGGAGGAGGGTGGAGGGAAGGGAGGGAGAGAGGAAGGAAGGGATTATTTTGTACATACATTCAGGTTAGGCCAGTTCAGCTCCCACCCCTGCTGGTGGAATTTAGATCCTGTGATGTGTGTATGGTGTTTTCTTCTCCTACCCTCTCCCCACCATCAATCTGTATTTTATCACTTGCAAAGGTGGTTGTAAACTAAAACCAAATGACCAAATAGCACACATGCAGATTTATGCTAATGAAATGTTTAGATATAATCTTACCCTTTTTTTCTTGTGAAATGATTGATTTCTGAGCCTTGGGGGTCTGGGTGCATTGAAACACAGCGGGACCTTCATATCCTTTTGAAGAGAATGAAGATGAACCCCTGCAGAATAGAACATCCTTAAAATTGGTAGCTAGGGCCAGGGTTTTTATGTGTTTTAGAGCAAAGTTTCGCAAATTGCTTGCTCTGTGGGGGCACAGACCTAAATTCTCCTCAGTGCCAACTCATGATGCTTAATTCATATTTGTGGATTGCTAGATGTGCAGTTAATTAAAAAGCACTCTACATTGCGTGGTTCCAAAGAAACTTGCTCAGATACCCTGGTATATTTTACAAATAAAATTAGGTTTTGTGGGAGTTGTAAAATTATGTATGTATGTATGTATATTTCTTTAAATCTCATATGCAGGAGAATAACGTTTCTGAATCCACTCCTGTTTCCTGTCTCCAATTTATGTCTTCAGCCTTTCTCTAGAGCAGTGCTGTTTCTTTGTAAGTGTAGTCCAGGACTAGTTTAGAAATCAGATAATTTTGTTGAGTCTGTAGTCAGAAAATTCATTGATTTGGTTTCCAGGTTCTAGATAATGAACATTAGAAAGATAAGATGAATCCCACGCATTTTCCCACCTTTTATTCTTAGCCTTATTAATATCTACTTCATAATATTATTTAATATGGGTCTCCTTTAACATGAACCACTGACTATGAAACCCATACGAATTTTACTTTTACCTTTTACCTTTCGCAACTGATGGGCAATGGCATATTTGGGATATGAGGGTGTGAGATATTGTTGGAGGGTGGGAGGAATGGTTCTGAGGCCCAGCGGTGGAAATACACTTGGTACAGAGCACGAAATCCAACAGGAGCGACTCTGCAAATACAATCCTAGAATTCATTCACAAATATGGTTTTTGTGTCTTCAAATAGCCTTCTATTGAAGGGAAATAGAATTCAGTTAAAATTGCTTGAATCAGGGTGTGAAAGGCTATGAGGAAGAATGGTGTTTTTGTCCAAAACCAAACTCAGAAACATCACAGCTTCAAAAGCCTGTCCTGCCTCCTGGCTGAGTGACAGCAGCAGCCTGAGTGGAGACTGACCCTGTTGGACATGTGTTCTCTCCCAGAAAGAAATTCCCCCTGCAGAGTTGTGAGGGGTCTGTTTCCCTGTTGTGTGAACCAGACTGTCTTCTGGGGAGGGGTTTGGGTGCTGGCAGAGCTTGGGAAAAGGAGAATTCTGCCTAGATTCTTACATTATGGTATTCTCCTGGATGAGTTTAATATTATTAACCAGAAAAGAAAGAAGAGTTTTAGGATTTAGCAGTGTGTGTATTCACTGGACTCAGAACCACAGTAACCTCTCAATGCACATGGCCTTCCTACTTCTTAAGTAAGGAAACAAACTCAGGAGGGGTTTAGGGCTTGGAGGGAGGACAGAGCGGGGCTTTGAACCTAGGTCTGTAGAACGTGCTGAGTTTTCCTTTTGCTGTTTCCAGGCTGCACAGCAGATAATTTATGTAATGATACTCATCTCATCAAACCCAGTTAAAAAGTAGAAAAGATGTAACATATTATACGGACATTTCTGTCCTAAATGGATACATTTTATCAGGGTTAGTGTTTAGCTATCCAAAAAATATGCTTGGCTGGAGTGGGATAGTTTTCCAAGTGCTGAATTTCAGTCTTACATTTAAGAGTGGCCAGATAACATTTAAAGAGACAGTGCTGGGAAATAATATTTTAAAGAGAAAAGAGTCCTGGTTGGGGATTTGGGAGACCTGGGTTTAGTAATAATAACAATAGCAATAATAATAATAGACAATAATGATAGCACTAATGTTTGTCAAGCATTGTCTATAGACCAGGTACTGTTTTATTAACTTTACAAGTATTAATTCACTGAATTCTTATAAAAGTACTCTGAAACACATTCTATTATAATCTTTCTTTTGCAGATGAGGAAACTAAGGCACAGAGAGTTTAAGTAACTCGCTCAGAGTTTGACAGCTACCAAGCAGCAGAGTTGGGACTTGAACCCAGGCCCTGCAGTCTCACTGCAAAGCCCATCTCTTCTCTGTCACTATCTTCACCTATCTCTTTGCCTCTCTAAGAACCAACACTGTGACTCCCAAAACATTGCTTAATCTGGGATATCATTAGACTCAAAAATTTCAAAAACACTCTGGAGAATTATATCAGGTTATCATTTTAAAATTTTTGATGAATACCACTTATTCTTACTATCCTTTCATAAAAGAAAAAAAACCTTAACACTCTCCCCAACAAAGTAGAAGGAACATAATCTCAGATTATAAAGCAAACCTTCCCCAAAAAGGAGATTGTCCATTTTATAGGAACCCAAACCCAGTTGCTCTTTTGCAGACATGCCTAGAGTAACTGTTGTATGTCAGGTGGAGAACAAGACAGACCTAGTTCCTACCCATGGGGAAGTTGCATCCCAGTGGGGGGAGAATCATTTAAAAAGTAAACAAAAAATTGCATAATTACAAATTTGTTAAGTGTTTGAAAAGAAATGAGCACAGTCCAGGGATAGAGAATAAAAATTTGTGGAGAGAAGAAGGTGCAGGGCATCTACCCTGCTAAGGCAAGGCTGTCCTACAGGGGCGGGGACAGCCTGCGGCAGGGGTGGGGCATCTGCCAGGCACAGGGACAGCATGTGTGAGGCCCAGAGACAGGGCAGAGCCTGGGGTCACCAGTAAGGGAAAGGAGGCCCCACAGCTGCTGGAGTGTCCTGACGCTTGGGGCACAAGAGGAGGCTTCAGAGAGCAGCCACATCTGGAGCAGCTCTCAGAGTCAGCAAGGAGCTTTGATTTTTACTGGAGGTGCCAGAGGAAACCATTGAGAGGTTTTAAGCCAGGGCCTGACATGGTCTGACTTACATTTCATGGGATAGCTCTGTATGCTGCTGGGGACAGCAGTTGAAGAGGGGCCAGAAGGGAAGCCAGGAGCCCAGTTGGGAGGCTGTTTTGCAGCCCTTCAGGCCAGAGGCCAGGGCAAGGAGCAGGATGGATGGGGAGCTGGAGGGGAGCCATAGGAGTCAGTGTGTATCCCAGCAAACAGCACTCTCCAAGCAGAACAGTTCCCAGGCACTATCTGCAAAGTCAGGGTACAGGGGAGCCTCAAGGGTAGGGCTGGGGCTGAGAGCAGTAGAGCCCTAAAGGCTGAGGACAGGGGAGGGTGCTAGAACCCTGAAGGATGGGGCTGCATTGCAGGCAGCAGCCAGGACCTTTGGGAGCAGCTCAAGCCAGGCTGGTACTCTGACTCTCCCTCTCTTGCAGGGCAGGAGCCTATTTGCTGTCCTCTGCCCCCTCCATCTCTCCCTGTGACCTGCCAAGGTTGTCCATCAATGTGGTCCTTCCAGGTGAGCCCTGGGCAGAGACAGGTGGCGAGGGCGGAAGGCAGATCTGGGGGGAGAAAGGACATAGCCAGCACCAAGGCCAGCCCGAGTTGTGTGTGAGCAGCTGGGAGCATGCAGGTCCTTTTCTTGAGGTGGACACACTGGAGAAGGGAAAGGTAGCTGGGGGAGAGAATCCTTTCCCCAGGGACTGGCACTTGGAGACCACTGACCGAATCCCTCAGGGCTTCTGATTTTTTGTTTGTTTTTTCATCTGTAAAATCAGCCATGGGACTGAGTGACTCCACACTTCCTTCCAGCTGTTTTCTAACGGGATCCTGTTGAGGGCTTACTTTCTGCACCGTGGAGTCTCTCTTTATCTTCTAGAATCCAGTCCTCCTCGCCCGCTGCCCAGATGCTGAAACAGAGGGGCCACGGTGAGGGAGGCGGTGGTGAGTTTGGTGGTGGCTTTCTGCAAGGGCAGGAAAGCATTTGGCAGCTGCCCTGCTGCTGAAGCCTACATTTCGAACCTTAGACGCTGTGAATCTCCTAGAATACTGTCTCTGAAGTCCCAGGTGGTAGACATACCAGGCCCAGGAAGAGGAAGACTTTTCTCTTGCCAGGTTTATGTGCTAGCCAGCTAAGCCTAACTCAAGCAGAATTCTCCAAATGAAAAGAAATCAGTGGGCAATCTTCATGCCTTTATTTTGCTTTCCAGACGAACATGAACATCCCAAGTGAAATCCCAGCAAGTAAATGCATTTCCTCTCCCCTCTCTTGGCTCTTTTTAAAAACCCAGTGAATAAGAATAAAAAATGCAAATAGGCACTTCTGTGATCTAGTTCATTTCAATGATAAGGGAACTTGAAGGCAGTTAACTCTACTTCTGATTGCTTTCTAAGACAAGAAGGAGTGGTTTCAGTGAAGCCAAGGGAATCTGCCCTACACAGGAGTCATTATGAACTCAGGTGGGAGGCAGATGGCTATGCTGGCCCGGCAGACACTGGGGCTGCTGCCCCTGCCTGGAGCAGAGTTGGGAGTGTGTGGAGGAGAAGGGAAGGGAGGGTGGGAAGTAGGGCCTGCAGCTTTTTCCTGACGCCAGAATGAAGCAAGTACAAGGCTCCCTGGGCCAGTTGCTCAGAGAAGCTTCCCCACCTTCTGGGAGAGGGAGTTCCTCATTTCCCCTGGAGCCCACGGTTTCATTTCTTGAATCCCACTCTTGAATTCACTCTAAAACTTCAAAGCTCTGGGATTCTCTGATAGGAGGAATTCTAATCTCCCTTGTTCCCTCTGTCCTTTTTACCCTCCTTCCTTTCTGAAGGTAGTGAGGTATTCTGGAAGAGAATTAAAGAGAATTGATTCTCCCTCAGAAACCAAGATAAAGCCAGTGTGAAAAACACAAGTCAGCAAGAATACAGAAAACCTAAATTCATCTAATTTCAGCTTAGTGTCTTGGGAAGTTATCTCATGTAAAAGTATCATTACCTCTGAAATAATGTAGATCAGTGGTTGTTTTGTAAACACATAGGTTTTTGTAGTTTCCATACTAATTATGTGACATGGTATTAAATGATGCTTTTCCTGGCCTTAGCTGAGACCCAAAGCTGAGAACAGTGGGTGCTGGGATCCCCCAAATGCTAAAAGGAGATGTTAGGTTATCGGTGCCTGGGCCGGCTGAGTGCATGTCCCCGGGGCCTAGTGGTTCCCCCAAGTCCTGTCTCTCCTAGAAGAGTCTGCCGGCAACAGGTTAGTCAGGACTACCTCTGAAGGCAGATGAAGAGAGGAGCACGGAAGGGGCTGCACATCCGCTGAAGGTGGGTGAAGGTGGCCATCTTCCTGTGGGTGAAGCAAGCTCCAGGGGAGGGATCTGGCTAGAGCAGTCCTGAGCAGACCCCGCCTGGGAAGCTGCCTGCCAGCCCTTTCAGTAAAGCAGCGCCCCTGTGCTTTCAGATGCACTGCATTTTCTTTCCTCTTGTTTCCTCTTTTCCTTATAAACTCTAGTAAGTCCTTTAACAGTAAATCAATCGATCATTTCTATTATTCAAGATAAATCTGGCATTTTCCTAGAAAGTTAAACATACACAGCATATGACCCAGTGATTTGACTCCGAGGTATTTACTCAAGAGAAGTGAACACATATATTGGCAGAAGACTTGTACGTGGATGTTCATAACAGCTTTATTCAAAATAGTCCAAGACGAAAAGCAACCCAAATACCCATCAACTGGGGAATGGAATGCAACTTGCAGTCCACCCAAATAGTTAGATATTATTCAGTAATAAACAGGAACAAAACACTGACACATGCAACAACATGCATGGATTTTCAGAGCATTAGACTGAAAGAAGCCAGATATCAATGAGTATATATATATTGTACAGTTTCATTTACATGAAATTCTAGAATAGGCAAAACTAATCTGTGGGGGGGATGTCAAAACTATGGTTGCCTTGGTGTGGGATAGAGGGAGATAAGAGCAGGGACTAACCGAGAAAGAGTATGTTAAAGCAAACTACATATGGCCTGAGAAGGACTCCGTACTTCTATATTTGAGTTCTTATGGATGAATTGCAACCTAGCTGAATAGGTAGACAAGATTTAGGAGTATGCGCCTGTAACAATAGCTGGGTCTTGGCCAATCCCAGTGGCCATACTTCAACCATTTAGAAACTGCTGGGTGTTCAGACTGTGTTCAAATAAGGCAAATGCCAACTTGTAACCAATTCCGCCATTCTGTACCTCACTTCCGATTTCTGTACTATGTCATTTTCCTTTCTTTTGTCTGTAAATCTTCTTCCACCACGTGGCTGTGCTGGAGTCTTTGTGAATCTGCTGTGATTCTGGGGGCTGCCTGATTCGCAAATCATTCATTTCTCAATTAAACTCCTTTAAATTTAATTCGGCTGAAGTTTTTCTTTTATCAAGGATGAGGGAACTTTCTGGCATTATGGACATTTTTATATCTTGATTAGGGTAGTGGTTACTTGAGTATATACATTTGTCAAAAAAATCACCCTGTTCACTTGAGATGGTCTCATTTTACTATATATAAATTATACCTCAATGCAACTTATTTTTATAAAGAAAACTAACATATAAATAAAAGTTTTCTTTAAAAAATGACTTGGTGTAAAGAGATCTGGTGGTCTTGGGCTCATCAATGTGGCCAAGGTTTTGCATTTATCAGCAGCTGAGGATTTTGAGCTTCTTGACGTAGCCCCATTCTTGTCTTTTATCTACAGCTTCCTGTTAACTCATTGAAGGCTGTTCTATGAAATCATTGATAAAAGGTTTGAATTGATTTAATTGTCATGTAATGTGCAGATTCTTGGACGATGTTTCATGTAGATAGTGAAGCTATCCTGCTATTTGGTTATTTCAGCAGATCAACCTGATCCCACTGTCTGTGGAAACATGTTCATCATCTTATTCATTACCAGGAGAATTCTGCATCCACATTTTCATTGTTCACTTACTGTGGAAAGATCTCAGAGATAATTGTGTATAATTAATTTCAGTTGCATGAAGCAGCTCCTGTTCACTTCTGCATTTTATTCTTCTGGGGCTAGCACATATGCTAGATAATATACTTTGGGATATGCAGGGTTTTTTTTTTTTAGCTTTAAATAGTGTTCATTGTAAATTAACCCAGTAAGCGTTTTCTAAGCTTTAAATGCATGTTCTTCATTGTGCTGGGTACTGTGGGGTGTATAAAAACAAATTCCAGACTCCAGTCCTGGAGAAACCTTGAGGGTTTGTTTGACCTGGCCCTTAATTTCAGATCATCACCCCTCTAGGTAAAGCAGTAAGTCTGGAAGTTGGGGTAGATAACCCATCCATCCACCTGCCTTTGAATTACTTCATTTTGTAATAGGAAATCTTGAAGATTTGGTCTTAGTGGTTTGTGAATTTAGTGACAGTATGTCCAGCTCCTTGGTTTTAACCCTTCTGGTTGCCGTTCTTCCAGAAAATAAAAACAACTGACATTTAGTGAGTACTTAGCACGCGCCAGGCACTGTTCTAAGCAGTTCACGTGTCGTAATCCATTTACTTGTTAATGAAATTATCTGAAGCTGATATTCTTATTATTCTCAATTTACAGATTTGAAAACCGGAAGACAGAGAGGTTAAGTAGCTTGCCCAGAGTCACACAGTTGGTCAGTGGAGGGGTCAAGACCCTAACCCAGATAGCCTGACTCTATCCACACTCCCCTCAGCGATGATCCTATGCTGCTTCTGCCGGTCCCAGGATAACCCCTGCAGGTTCTGTCCTGTAGCCTCTACCAAGAGGCTGCCCCTTAGTGAGAGTAACTTTCTTCCTATTGTCTTACATCTTACTGTTTTCACTTACTAATAGATTAATAAATAAAATAATTTCCTTTATTAAATTTAAAAGTCATATTGATGTGACATCAGTTATCCCTATGTAAAGTAGACAGCAGGGTGCATTTTGGAATTTTAAAATATGAACGGAGCTTTCAAATGCTTTAATTCATTCATTTGTATGTTCACTCGACCAGTATGGACAGGATGCCTACTATGTTGCACATACTGTGTCAGGCGCTGGGAATGAAATGACAGATCACATACAATCTCTGTCTTTTTGGAACTGACAATTTAGGGAGGGTGGCAAACAGTAAATCAGTATTGCGCATGTGATTATTTAATTACAGCGTTGAAAAGAGAGAGTGATAAGTCGAATGTGACTCATACTAGGGGGTCACTAATCACTTGTTGAATGGATGAGTCAGTGGATAAATGAATGAATCCCCCAATATAGTGCTGGGGGGCTTTTTTCGGGCAAGTGATATTTCAGCTAAGGTCTGAGGCATGAGCAGGGATCAGCCAGATGAGGACGGTGGGGTGGGGAGGGACCGTCACCCCTGCAGCACCTTCCCTTCTTGGAGTCATAGGGACACTACATTTGGGATGTCAGCAGTCTCAGGGTCCTTGTCTCAGGACTGACACTTGAGAAAAACCTCTTGTTTTAGTCAGATGCCCTCACATTCTGCTCCATTTCAAATCTGTTTAGACATAGCTTAGACCATCTCTTTATTGTTTGTCCTCCAAATGTGTTACTTGTAAGATTTGTTCCTTAATAATTTATATTTTTATAATGTCTGGGGCCAATATTTTTTCTCCAAGAGGAGCACATTTCAATGTCATGATGAAAGCTAATGGGAGAAACCTTTTGTTCTACAAAAATTTCTGTATTTTTTCAACTTTATTGAGGTTATAATTGATATACAAAAAACTGTACATATTTAATGTGTATAGTATAATGAGTTTGGACATATGCTTACACCCATGATGCTGTCACCACAGGTAAGGTAATACACATATCCGCCACCTGCAAGAGTTTCCATGTGTCCCTTTGTTTCTCATTTTGTTTTTTTCAAAAATTTACTTTGTAGGATTATAGAACACATGTGCTTCATAAAGAAAAACACTGTGTGTGTAGGTAACAGTCATCATATATGGAAGCCTTTGAGCTGAATGTGGGTTTTGTACTTCGGTGTCTCATGTGTGGCTTCATCAGTCTTTGCTGTGTCCTTGGCATTTGATCTCAGATGTAGCTGCGTCAGGCTGTGTCATATCCTTGCTGGGCACTGACTGGTCTGGGTCCTGCATGGCGTGTGCTCTTCTCACACTGAGTGGGGTTTCCGTTTGTCTCTTGGGGAAAGAGAGGCAGTCACCTTTAGTTTGCATCTGTTAAGGGCAGTTGACATCCAGGGCAGGTGAATTCTATTAGCTTTTTTGATCCCTTGCTTGTGACACAGATTTCTCCTTACGAGGGGGTGACCTCCTTAACAGCGTTGTCTTTAGTAATGAGCATTAGCCTAGAATGGAACTGTCCCCAAATCCTCAACAAGCAGGTCAATGGGAGAGCCATCACCTGTTTTATTCTACTGATATAAGTAGCCTACAGGGTGTAGACATGAACAGGAAGGAGGCTGGATGCTAGGGAAAAAATACATCCACAGAAACCATTGCTTTGAACCCCAGCTTTGCTCGGGAACAAGCCTTCTGACCTCAGGCAAATCATTTCACATTCTGAACTATTGCTTCCTCACTTACAAAAGGGGAGAAATTACTATTTATTGAGCAATTAATGTGCACAGTCATTATGCTTTAGCTGTTTTGTTTTAATTGTTCACTTAAGCCTTACAACAATCTTACAAAATAAGTATTAGTATCCCCATTTAACAGATGGTAAAGCTAAGGCCTAGGGTACTTGGTACCATGTCCAGAATCAGACCACCTATAGATGGCAGTGTCAGGATTTGAAACCCAGACCTCTGCCGAGCAAGCCCATGCTTTCTCTTTCCTCGCTGTGCTCATGCGAGGGTGGTGGTGGTGAGTGTGGGAGAGCCATGCGCAGGTGTGCTCTAAACCATAAGGCAATCGTTTGTTATTTTCCCCTGAGATAATTGACTAGTTTAGTTGGAATATGAGTTTGTTGTTATTGCTTTAGGGTTGAATATAAACAAAAATTTGGAGACTGCTGTCTCCAAGGGTGTATCTGTTTTCATGTCTTATCAGTTCACCTGGCTACTAAGGTGGGGGAGGAGGGGGCTTAAGAGCAAGAGACTTATTTGCATAAAAGGATCCAAGTGCAAATGGATACACAGCGTCATGATAGTGCCACCATCTCTCACCCATCAGCAGGGCATCCTGTCCCCAAGCATTCTCCAAATATTCGTGTATTTGTAAAGCACCTACCCAAGGCTGACACCAGACCCTGGAGTATAACATTAAAGTTAGACTCTATTTGACAGAGCTTATATCTGAGTGAGAAAAACAAGACCAGAAAAAAAACCCCACAAAATATTATATAACTACTGATGGTGTTCAGGGCTAAGAAGAAAAGCAGGGTAGGAAGGAGGCCAGTGTGGCTAGCGTTAGTATCAGCCAGGGGAAAGAGGAGGCACTGAGGCCGGCCAGGTGGCCATGCGGGCCAGGTGGGGCTCAGCAGGTCAGTGATAGGACCTAGATGACCATGATGGGTGGCTTTTACTGCTCAGAGACATTGCCTTTTATTTTGAGTGAGATGGGAAGCCTCTGGGAGCTTTTGGAAGGGGAGAGGGAAGGGTGGAGATGAAAGCAGGGAGTCCAGATGGGAGGCTGTGGCTGTGCTCTAAGTGACAGCATTGGAGGGAAGGGAAGTGATTGGATCCAGGCTCTGCCTTCAGTTAGAACTGACAGGATCTCCCTGCCCTGAACCTACACAGGAGGCATAGGAGGAAGAACCCAAGTTAGGCCATTCACCAGATGGCAACTTGTAGTGGAGACACGGTGGACAAGGTCGCATGAGTATGGGCAGTTGAGACCTTGAGGTGCAGGGTGAGGCCAGCGGGGCCTTGTACTTCCAAGGTTAAACACAAGGGAGACAGAGTAACTCATGAGCTGTGCAGCATGTTTTCTCATTGAAATGCCTGCAGCAAGGAGGCCATCCTGTGGCCTAGCACAGGTGCCACATGCAGCTGGAATGAGTCTGGAGGAGTCAGGCTAGAGAGGGAAGGTGAGGAGGGGCTGCTTGGTGGGGCCTCAGCATCTTCCTCTAGAAGGGGGTCTGCAAACTGCGGCCTGCTTGTGAGCCAAATTTGCCTGCCACCTGTTTTTATATAGCCCCACAAACTAAGGATGATTCTTACATTTCCAAAGGGCTGTGAAATAAAAACATCAAAGAAGATGGTCCATAACCCTTTCTGGCCCTTTATAGAAAAAGTTTGCCAATGCCTGCTATAAGCAGATGATGGCCAGGACAAGGAAGCCCCATCCACCCCACCTCATGCCACTCCTGGAGAGTCTCAGAGGCTAGCCCTGGGCTAGAAATGCCCACTGCAGAACAGCTCTCTACCTGGAGTTCCTGCTGGAGTGTCCCCTCTCTAAGAGGGAGAGTGCCCAATAACCACTGGAAGCTTGAGTGATGATTGGAAAGACTGACCCTGGCTCTCCAGCATGGTGGTGGTAAGGATGAAGAGGAATGACAGAATCATATATTTTGCAAGCTTTAAAGAAGACTGTTTTGCCTGTTATGCCTGAAATACTCAGAAGTTCCTCTTCCTGCCGTAGATATCCTGACATTGAGTGTCCTTGAGACACAGTCAAGGTTTAAGTCAGGACCTGGGCATTGAGCTGGGACATTAGCATCTTGTCCAGATTTTTCAGTGATCTGTAAATGACCTTTGGCACGCCAGGAGCTCCCTGTGCTCTGCAGCTACTGACTGTACCAGGGTGACTTGCTGGGGGAAGAGACTAGGCTCATGCTCCTTTGAGTGCCTGATGGTTGGATGTGTTCCTTGAGGAAAACACCCCAAGGTCAGAAACTGAGCCAAGAGAAGGCTGATTTGGAGAAGAGAAGGAGGTAGTTGGGGAAGAGAAAGGAAAAGACCTGGGAAAGGACAGGGGTTACTTTTTTAAACCAACCTGACCTTCTGCTCCTGGCAAGCAGGCTGGTCCTGGGTCCAGATCCAGTGACTCCCACAGGGAACAGCCAGGTCCACTGTGAATCCTTGGCAAGCAGCCTGCCCTAGAAAGTGGAGTGCACTGCGTAGAGGCCCAGGAGTCAGTACAGGCAGTGGCCTGGCCTGGGGCTGACCCTGAGCTGCAGGTCAGCCTAACCTGTTTGCCTTCCCGCTCTGGCTAGAGAGAGTCTTCAGCTCTCGATAGTTGC
This sequence comes from Macaca fascicularis, assembly GCF_037993035.2. Taxonomy (NCBI): domain Eukaryota; kingdom Metazoa; phylum Chordata; class Mammalia; order Primates; family Cercopithecidae; genus Macaca; species Macaca fascicularis. Next base: position 193,005,049 of record NC_088375.1, read on the forward strand.
TAATGCAGCAGCTGCAGTGGTTTCCACCATGCATCCCCTGTCCCTGAAGCTGGGGTGAAGGACCAGCCTCTGAGGAGCGGTGGCCTGGGGAGAGGGGCTAGAGCCTGGCCCCTCCCTGTGGATGTGTCCATCCCCATCTCTCTCAGTCCCAAGGCAGCTGCACCCCCCACTTTGACCACTGCTGGTGTAAAGGGTGCTGAAGATTCCTGAGAGTCCAGTGTGGATCTGCCTGGTGTGGGGAAGTTGGCCTTGGCTGGATAGTTACCATCTCTCTGTCTTGTTAATGGACAGTAGGGTCCAGTTGCCAGCTGCCATCACAGCAGTGGGGAGAGAAGGCACAGAGAGCCTCAGATTGCGATGCTCCCTTCTACCATAAAAGCCTTGTTAGTTTACTTGTCAACTCTTTGGAACCTATTTATGAGCTCAAAGCTCCATGTTATGTGGCTTTTTTCCTTTTTGCCAAATCCCAAAGCTACATGTAATGGACAGATGGTGTTAACCCTGGTATTAGCTCATAGTTAAAGCTGTTGCACTTTGTCCTCCTCCTTGCTATTGCTGTAAATTTTAACTTTTAAGACTTTTAAAAAATAACATAGCAAATATAAGTTCCTCTAAACTAATAGGCTTGAGTCTACACCTACCTAGGAATTCACAAATTGTATTCAAATCTAGAGTTCCCTGGTCATTTCTTACTTTGCTTAAGAATAATTCTCCTCTCTGCAGAGCACATCCAAACAGTTTCCCCACATTATTTCCAGTGGAGGACCCAGCACTCAGAGATGCCCTTCTTTAAAGGTAACCAGAGGAAACAGTGATAATGCCAGGACCCAAGAGTGTGTCTGGGTCTCTCATCAGCCTGCAGTGTGGGATGTGTGACAGCTCCCCAGAGCATCTTCTGAGGGGAGGGGCTAGATGACAGGGGTGGCTGCACTTCTGTGAGACCTCAGGATGCTTGGATTCAGCCCCAGCTGCCCCTGCTATCGCCGCCAGAGGTGGCAAATGGCATTTGACAGGTGGGCTGCACAGTGGGTCCAGCTCATTGGTGATGACTCTTTGCAGGACCAGATCTCCTGTCTGTCCCATCTGACCCTTATTGCTCCTAATCTTTGTTTAGCCCCAGCTGCTGCTGTGGCTCTGATTGTTATAAAAGATGGCATGAAGGATAATATGAGGAAGGGCTTTAATTTTGCTGGCTACCAAGGAGAGAGTGAATTAAAAAAAAAAAAAAAGATCCAAGTGTGTACATTGAAAAGATGTTTGAGTTAACCCCCTAATGGGGTCAAGTCCAATGATGGGATGGTTTGTGTACTTTATGACAAGCTCCTTCACCCTTGCTGTTTAACTCTCCCAGCCTCAAAAACTGGCAGGAAGCACAGTCCTCTCCTTAATCTCTGCAAGGCCTCCCTGGGAAACCAGATTAAGGAGCTCTATGAAGAGAATCTGCTTATCAACATACTGATGAATGGGCTGGGTCAAGGGTGAGAGTCAGAGGCAGCCAGCGCTGAAGCGTAACCCCCTTGGATTAGAGTGGGTCATTCTGTCTTTATGCCTATGTTAGCTGCTAAAGCAATTTGCAATCTGGACCTGATGCTCCTTTGATAGTCTTTCTCATCCGGAGTGTTTCCGTGGGCCAGCTACCATTCAGCTGTGTCACTGGTTAGCTGCTGTCAAGACGTCTTCTGTGAATTCCTTTCCATCCTGACAGAAGTAGTTGATCCATTCTGCGTATCCAGAGGTTCTCCTCATGATTCAGAGCCCCCCTGAGAAGAGAAACAGGTGAGCCAGGTGGTCACCTACACATGTTCCAGTACCTGGTTAGGGTAGTTCCAGCTCCTCTGTCTGAAAGTTGCCCATGAGAAACTATTAACGGAGTAAGTAGGAGCATCTCTATGTGGAAGGACCAGCCTGAAGATGGCCACAGCTGCCTCCTTGATCTGTTCTTTTCGGGGCTTTAGAAATGGTGACAAGTCACACTGGTTTTCTGCATCTTCATTTTCTTATCCATAAGAAGTAGGATGGGGAGATGATTGTCTGGCTCTGACCTCCTCTACGTTTCTGTAACCCCCCAGCTCTCTGCTTGCTACACGCACCCAAACGTGAATGGTTTCTTCCCTCTCCTTCCCCCTCCTGTGAACCTGACCAGGGTGCTATAAACCCAAAGGAAATTTGGAAGGAAGGGAAGAAAAGGCCTGTCCCAGTCCTGAGCCCTTGGGGAATCTCCAGTGGAAGAATTTAGAGAGCTTGTAGGGGAGAGCAGACGGGAAGGAGGGAAAAATGCAGAGCCAGGAGGGGCCGCCACTTCCTTTTGGGGCAGAGGATGGAATCTTCACCTCTCTCCACGTCTGGTTCCAGGATGGATGATTTGGGGGGAATTTTCTGCAGATGGCCAATCCCATTCAGAAATTCTCCTTAGCTTCTATCAATAGTTGTGGCCCTTCTTAAACTGGATGTATTTGCTCATTTCCTACAATGATCAGCTCTCGCAATCGTAAATTTTAGAGCCAGGGAAAAACTTAGAGGCCAGCTTCTTAGCTTCAGTTTGACAGATGGAGAATCCCGGACTATAAAAATTTAAATGACTTGTCCAAGGTCACACAATCAATTAATTGAGAGAGGCAGAATTACTAGGGTCTAATTTATATACAGTGAAATGTACAGATCTTATGTATGCCGTTAGATCGATTTTGATGAACTCATGCACGTGTGCAGCCCACACCACCACTGGAGAACCAGAATCAGAATCATGCTCTTGGCTACAAATGCAAAAGTACAGAAAGCACAATGCCCAGTGAAATTTCAGCTTCCGTTTGGGAAGACCTTCCTTTCCCTGAAGGTCTGGTCCCCACTCCCTGAACTGGCATATGGTATCACATCCCCTTGCCTTTCTTCTTTTGTCCCATTCCCAGAATCTGTATTATTTTTGAGCTGGAGTTCAGACGTCTTCCTAGTTTAGGCAGGGTTGTCTAGGAAACTAGAAATAACTGCAGATTCCAGGCTCCATGGATCAGATGATCCTTGGCTCTTCTCTTCAGAGCCGTGTTAATTCCTGCCATCCTTTTCCAGCGTTCTCTGCTTTTTCCTGCCCTCACGTTCCTGGGATCACCCCCACCTTATGCAGTTTACGTTCAGCTCCCCAGCAGAAGCAGATCTGACCCTGCAGCTTAACTTCCCAGGAGGCAGTTGCTGGTGGCAGTTGATGCTGGGTAACATGTGCACGGATGACTCTGCGTCTGGGAATGTATGTGACAGTGGAGGAGGAACGCCTGTGAAATTCAACTTCTGTTTGACTCATCCTTGCCTTCCAGGAACTGGAGGAGGTGTATATTTCAGACTGTTCAAGTCCATTTCACCTTAAGCATTGCTCTTGTGTATGTGTGCATTCATTGTTTCCTTCCCTCCCACTGCCATTCAGAGTAACTGCAGCTGTGAGCCACTGCACTTGGGGTTACCACTCTCAAAGGGAACCTGCTTATCTTCCGTCTATATCTGCTAAGTGAAAAAACTTGTCTCTACATCAGCAAAGCTGGGCAGTGATGATATCCCCTTGTTTTCAAGGATCTTTATCTGATTCCCTTGCCTGACTCCTAAAACCTAAGTCTCTGACCTGCCCTCCAATGCTCTTTGCACAAGAAGCTGCCTGTCTCTGTTAAGATCTGTGGTCCACAGTCCTGTTGAATGTGTAGTTCATTTCTTAGACTCCCAGCATGTCTAAAGAAATAGGAGGCAGGAGGCAAGCTTGGAGGGAATGGGAAATGTTGAAGCCATGCAGAAATGGATGGGGAGAGATGCATGCCAGGATGTTTGCAGTGGCTTGGGGGTGGAGGCAGAGGAGGTGCTGGGTGGCAAAGAGGAGGGAAAGAGAGGGGAGAGGGGAGGAGAAAAGAAAACAATGACTCAGTTCTTACACATCGAAGCATGTGCGTAAGTGTGAAAATAACTAAGCCCTACAGTGTTTCAGCAGAGGAAAGGATTAGAGTTCTGGATTTCTGAGGATTTCTATCTTGTTCTCATGACTGTTGTTAGCTTATGGTCGGATAAATGTTAGGGGAGCATCAACAGAAGGAGCAAGAGAGGTGGAGAGGAGTGCAGAGCCCACACTCGTTGCTTATTTGGACAGACAGCCATTTCATTGGTGGATAAAACTTCACTTAACTTGTTAATTCCCCTTTGAAATGAGGAAGCATTGTCCGGGACCTCGTGCTTCCCGTCGGTGCCACCTTTGGGTGGTCTGGCCTTTTTAAGTTCTTGTAAAACTTCTATGTCTGACGATGCCACCTCCACCTCACATCTCCCAAGTTTCAAAATTCAGAACTGCCCCTGACTCATCCTTCATCCCCCACCGCCCTGCCAAATTTGTTTCCAAGCCCTTTAGATATTTGCTTTGTGGTATCTTCCAGATCTGTTTCTTTCTCTCCCGTTGCCAACACTGTGGCCAGCCCGGGCTACACTGTAAAAGCTTTCTAATGTTCTCATCACCTCTCGTCTAGTCTGCATCCCCACAAAAAGCTAAAGTCTTGAAGTTTTTATTTAATTATGTTAATCTGCTGTTCACAAGTCTCCAACTGCTCCCTGCAGCTTATTGGAGAAAGCCCAAGCTTCTCTGTGTGGGATTCAGACCTCTCTGAAATCTGGCCTCCTTCCTTCCTATCAACGCTCTCATCTCTGCCTCCCTTGCACAAATCCTCCTCCCAGGGCCCGGAATGCAGGCAGCATGTGCAGGATGCAGAGCCTGTCTCATGCGGCTCTCACAGTCTCCCCACACCCCCAGAGGCCAGCTCACTTCTTAGCCACCTGCCTAAAATTTCCCCACCCTTCAAGGTAAACTCAACCCATTTTCCCATAAAGGCTGACTTGCCTCCTCCTGAAAATGCCAACTGCCCTCTTGGGCCTCTAGCGGAACAAACTCCTGTATTCTTTGTGCCTTGATTTACTGTATTGCCAGCTACCATTGTGAATCTCATCTCCTTGGTTAAATCATAAGCCCTTAGAGTAGAGCAACTAAGTTGTTTTTTTTTCATAACCCTAGTGCTTGGCCCAGTGCAGTGTGCTCACAGGCCTCCATGAATTCTTTTGGAGGAATTAAAGTGGGCTTCTCAGGCAAGCTACAAAGTGACTTTGTGTATTCAGGTATAACATGGTCCCCAGATTGAGCATGGCGTAGGAGTTTTATTTGGAGTCATTAGCCATTCTGCCCATACTGATGGACACAGGCAGAGCTATAGGCTCTGAATGGCACACAGCTTTTAACCACCACCAGCCTCCAATACCCTGTCTAGAGTGTGCTGAGGGGCTGGCAGCAAGGCCTCTCCTCCCGCCTAGTCTGGGGTTTTAATCACGTTGCCAAGAACCTAGTCCTGGCTTTGCCTCAATCTGATTCCACCTCCCTCCTGGAAGATGTTCTTCTTTTTGCTTTATTTTGGCAGCCAGTTTCACTGCTCTGCCGCTTTCAGGTTTGTGTGCCTAAGGTGTGCCCACAGGAAAATTAGCCAGGATTCTCACTCCACATGTGACTTCTTCGTTAGTGGAGTAATTGAAGAGATGCGAGTGTTCTATTTCCAGCTGGCATTATACCTGTGGGGGCCAGACCCAGCAGGAAACTCGAACAATGGCAACGGTGGAGTTATTAGGGGGAAAATATCCCCGTAGTGAAAATGTAGAAGGTCCTCTGAAAACACTGCAAAATTTTTGTAAAAGGAGGGAGTCAGATACATTCAGATCCCTTTCCAATCCAAGAATAGTTTATTCTCTAAGAGCAGACAACTAGCAGATCTGGCTCCAGGTGTCTGCTTACTACAAACACAATGGAATTCTCCAAGTCCTAGCAGGGTTTTGACCAGCTCAGGAGAAAATTGCTATGTAAATACCTGTAAGGGAGTGGGGTTAGGAGGGTGTTTATGTGAAATTATTGTACCAAAGCCAAATGCAAAGCAGGGACAAAAGTTATAGCTTGAGGTAAACAGACCACTGGCCCCACTCGATTATGAAAGTGTTTGTTGTGGTAGGATTTGGTCTATGACCACGAAGGTTTTCCATCTCGTCAAGGGGGAGATTTAAGGAATTCCCCCACTGTGGCATGCTGTAGCTACTAGAGGCATAACCGTGTCGATTTGACTTTTCTCTCAGATATAACTGGGGTGTCTTTATGGAGAAGCTCCTGAGAGATGTTTAGGCATCAAATCCACCTTGGGAAATCCTGGTGGAGGTCTTCAGAATCCAGTTGTTGATCTGCAGGCCTTCTTTTCTTTGAGGCTTGCCTGCTACCTTTGCTGGTCTGGACAAGAGTGAAATGATCCCAATGTAATAAAGGACTTCAGAGCTCATCCAGTTCCACTGTCCACAAGGCACAGAGATGCCCAGTTCCCTGATGGGCAACCACCTGGCCCTGCTCAACCCTTCCCAGCGGTAGGGAGTTCACTTTGAGGCCACCTATTCTGCTGCATCTAATTATGAAAATGGGCTTCCTTTTTAAACATGAACAGGCAATTCACAGGAGGAACAAGGCAAATGAAAAACTGTTCGTCATCCCTGGTAATTAAAGAAAAGCAAATTAGAAAAATGAAAGGTTGTTCTTTCCTCTAACAAATTGGCAAAGATTGTCTAAAGGTTAGCAGTCAGTGTAGATGAAGGTTTGAGGAGATGGGCTCACACCTATTTCTTAAAGACTATTTGGCAATATGTGTTAAAAAGCCTTAAAATCCCAAATGTCCTTTGGCTTGGTAACTTCAGAGAGATGCTCTAGGTGGCCAGTGGTGGAGGTGGGATGTGAATCCAGGCAATTTCTCTCCAGAGCCCACATCCCTACCCTTATATTCTCCTGCCTCTTGTAACAGACATGTGGAGTGGAAAATAGGTGCTAAGCAGTGTGTAGAATCTGACCCCATTTTTGTTTAAAATATTAAAGACATGACATTACTTTTATAATTAGAAAAAATTGTTTACAAAAATCTATTTTTTATATTTAGCCAAATTCTGATTTTTCATAGCCATTACCCATTTTTAAAACCCATTCATTTACCAAATTTTCATTGAGTTCTTTCTATAGGCTGGGCCTGGTGCCAGCTATTCCAGTTCAGCAGGGTAGAAAACTGGCCAGGCCCAGCTTCCATGCCACAGGGGAGACTAATGATAAATAAGTAAACAGACACTAGTGGAAGCCATTTATTGATGCCAACTCTGTGCTGGGCATTCTTATAACTGATGTTGATGTTTCATAGATTTACTCTTTCAATCCTTTACGTAACTCCTTTAGTAACCCCGGGCAGCATATAGCATTAATACCCAAGGCCACCCAGCTAGTAAGCAGTGGGGTCAGGACTCTCTAGCCTGAGCTGCCAAGCTCTCCAGCTTCTCCAGCCTCTCTTCTTACTAATGTATTATAGTCCAGCCACACTGACCTTCTTTCCTGCCTCAGAAACTTTGCACTTGACATTCTTTCTGCCCAGGCACCCACTCTCCCCCTAGACCCCTCCTCATGCAGGTCACAGAGGCCTTTGCTGAACTCCTGGTTTGGTCCATCGTGACTTCCCTCTTACCCCTGCAGACATTCTCCATCACTTTCCATAACATCATCTTGTTTTATTTTCTTGTGGCCGTTATCACTCTCTGACATTATCTGACACTGTTTCACCCACTGGATTGTAAGCTCTATGGAAAACATGATCCTTGTCCATCTGGTTCACCCACTATCCCCAGCACCTAGCACAGTACCCAGCATAGGGTAGGTGTTACTGGAGACAGTGGGAAATGAATAAATGAGGGATGATGAGCACATATCTCAGGAGAGTGGTCTCCAAAGTGGGATGTCGGTGTTGGAGACCATGGAAGGTGAGATGGTCCATTGTGGGGCAGGAAGAAATTATGATTGAGAAGTAGATAGACACATAGGAAGATGACCCACACACATCTCATCCTTTTTCCCATTTTTCTGGATGACAGGGTATGAATATAATTTATAAATAAACAAATGTACACAGAGGCAGGTACACTCAAATGTTTCTTGTTAGGGCGTATGACCACATATCTTTGGGGATCACAGGAGAGAGAGACGAGGAAACAGGCCATTCCAATATGGTGAAAAAGGCGGCTCAACGGAGCAGAGTGCTGTGGTAACATCTGCAGGGCCACCTAACCTGCTGTGGAGCATTGACTACTGGGTAAAACTTATGTTTTTCATTATTTTGTCAATATTAGGAATGATCATTTTTAAAACTATTCTAAAGTACATAAGCTCTCATTTTTAGACCATTAAAGCAACCTAAATGACTATAGCCTTTATGGTCATTGCCCTAATAAAAGGTGTGTGTGTGTGTGTGTGTGTGTGTGTGTGTGTGAGAGAGAGAGAGAGAGAGAGAGAGAGACTGATTGATTGAGATTTCACAGTTAACTAGTTGGAGAGGCTAACTCCAAAGAGTTATATGGCTGTTAAGGAACCGTGGTGAAATATCCAAGTTGTCCTTGCTTTCTGAGCCGCAAAAGTAATCTGAAAGTTAGAAAAAGAAACATAGTTTGAAACTCCAGTCTTCTAGCTTAGAGAGGTAGTAGGAGGTAGCAGGGGAAGACTTGGACTTGAGTCTCACCCCTGACTCTTTCTTTCTGCATTAACTTTGAGCAAATCGTTTTCTCAGGACTCCCATCTACAAGACGGGCATGAGGATGCATACCTCATAGGCATCATGTTGTGAAGATGAAACAAAATTGCTTGGTATGGAGTGGGTCTTGATGAATATTAGTTCCTGTCTAGTTCCTCTGTTTAAGGAGAAAACCCCATGTTATTTTGAAAGGGCGTCCTTTAGAACATCATCGGGAACATGCTTTTTTTTTTTTTTCTCTATACTTGGTTAAACTGAGTCGTACTTGAAATACATTCTTCTTTAAATCACTTAAATTGATTTCATGTAAACCACAGTCACCCTTCCTGGGGTGGTATTGACCCTTGATATTTTACTGGTGATACCATCAGGCCAACTCTCTTTTCTTCCTGGGTTTGACCTCGAATGATGCCACAGCTGGATTTCTGTAGTACAAATAACTCTTGTCTTCTAAGCATGGAGGGTTGCAGTTGGATGGAAGCAGAGTAAACAGAGAGAAGCCAGGACCTTGGCTTGGGAACCACCTGTGTCCAGGGAACAGGGCCTCTTGTGGAATGGGGGAGGAGGGCTGGGTGGCCAGTTTGGAGGAGAGGAATTGGATGAGGAAGGGGAGGACTGAGTTGGACAAGACTCAGCAGATTCCTTGGCATGCACTGCAGAAGGATTCCCTGAAGGGCCGCACAGAGAAGAAATGTGCTGTGTGCTTGGCAGGCCAGAAACCACAGAGAACCTGGCAATGCTTTTTGAGGATTTGGGAGCAGAAAAGCAGACTCCCTAGGTGGTTATTTATAGAGCCGCAGCAGTAATGATCAGTTAGAAAAAATAAATTATAACTCAGTTGAACCTGAAATAACTTTTCTTTTGCAACCCCAGGCATTCCACACAGGCTGCTTATACACCGCTCGCTGCCGATAGTGTTCCTGGAGGCTGAGGGTCAGTCCCACACCAGGCTTACTTATGCCTCCCCCAAGCTTCAGCGCAGTCAACAAAGCAAGGAGAGGGAGTTTCTGGGTAGAGACAGGGAGAATTCTGGCTGGATGACTCCTTTTCCGCCGCTGCACCTCCCAAATTGCTAATTTGTCCCTCCCTTCCTCCCTCAAGACTTCTGTAACATGAGGCATAAGGTGGGCTTGGAGGGAGTGTGGAATTTGTGGCATGCTGAGCCTTCAACTTCCACACACCTTGTGCACATGCATGTGTGAACGCCCGCTTGTTTTCTGTGCCTGAGTTTTGGCTGCAACAAGAGCTTCTGATTGTAATGTTTTTGGAGAAGCTGGTTGCTAAGTTCACAGGGCCATAGGCTTTTATCTTCCCCTTAGCCAACGCTGATGTTCACACTGACAGCTTGGCAACGGGGTCACCTTGAGCATGCCCAGCCCACCGCTTGGCATCTTGACACTTGGGCATCCATCCTGTTTCCCCCTCCCACCCATCTGCTCCTTCTTTTCTATTCCTTCATTCATTTGTTCATTTGCTTGTCAATCAACAAGCTTTCATTACATCTGGCTACAGATGCATTTTATTTGGCATGCAACATAGTGTCTTAAATTTGGATTTGCTGCTGACACATAAAGATGGAGTAATTTCATATAAGAATGCAGATACCTGGCCTCTCCCCGAAAATTGCAGTTCTGGCAATACAGGTGTACATTCCCATGCTCTGGTATTCTCCACATGGGCAGGAGGGGCAGCAAGCCCCTTTGGTGGCATGCACTTGTAGTCCCAGCTACTTGGAAGGGTGAGGCAGGAGGATTGCTTGAACCCGGGAGGCAAAGGTTGCAGTGAGATCACGGAGCTGAGATCACGTCACTGCACTCCAGCCTGGACGACAGAGCAAGACTCTGTCTCAATCAATCAATCAACGAATCCAGCCCCTCTGATTCATCACAGCTTCCGGTGACTCCTATTGTCTGGCCGTCACCAAGACAATAACCACCCATGTCACCTACACCAGCAGCTTCACCCATTTATGTTACCTGCCTGGTTCTGTGAGCATTTGAATTTGTGACCCTAGTGCAGTTTCTGATTTGAGGAGTTTTATGGTCCAGTGGGGGAGATAGAGCCATATCTGATTTTTGTGTATGAAAAGTGCCTTGAAAATAGTGTATAGGGGAGGAAAAGATTGATTTTTGATTTCAAGACTTAGGGAATTCATGGAGAAGGTGAGTTTGGAAGCACGTTTTAAAAATACAGTGAGAATATGCCAAGAAGGAGCCCTGAGCAGTGCTCCGGACACAAGGATTGGCATGGGCAGAAGCTCAGAGGGGTAAGCGAGCAGGAGTCAGTGGGGTGGGGGCGAGGCTCTTCTGTTTTCAGTGGGATGCTCCATTGCCAACCCTGCCCAACTTGAAACCCTTTCCAACCTGAAACCAGGCACCCCCGGCCCTTCAGACCTGGGCCTGGCTCTGCAGTCAGCCCCTTAGTAGGCTCCCCTCCCCAGTGCCTGCTGGGTGGCCCTGTATGCAGGTCCTGGCCCATCTGTCAAAATTTTCCTGCAGTAATAGAGTCCTGCTGTTCTTCCCTGTCCCAGCCCAGAACCGAGAGAGAGAGAGAGAGGCAGGGAGAGAGAGAGAGGGAGAGAGAAAACCAATCTGTCTCCATCCAAGAGGACAACAGGTGGCCCTAGGTACAGCCGGGTGAGTGGACACACTCAATAAGGCTCTGTGGTTTCCTGGTCTTCACTCTGCTTCTCTGGTGCCTTTCTCTCCCCATCCCTTAAAAGCCAGCTCCTCGATGTGTGAGCTCCTCTGGCCTTCTCCCTTGGTGAGCTCACACATTCATGATCATTTATAGGCAGGTTTCTCCCTAGCTGGCATTGGCAGCCTAGAGCCGCTGCTGAGGGTTGGCAGGTGGAGACCCTGGGTAGCTTGTGGCAGGTTCGCCTTGGTGAGTTCCCAAGTGTCTCAAACACCACTGAGCTAAAGCTGCTGGGTCATCCATTTTCTGGGTACCCTCTTCACTCCTCCTTTCCCTCACTCACTCCTCTCAGCCTGGAACTGCCTTCCTCTCCCTTTCTACATGTTGAAATCCTTCTGTTTTTTAAGCCCCTTACTGTGTAACACCTCTGATATGGTTTGCCTGTGTCCCCACTCAAAATCTCATTTGAATTGTAATCCCCATAGTCCCCCTGTGTCAAGGGAGAGACCAGGCGGAGGTGATTGAATCATGGGGACAGTTTCCCCCATGCTGTTCTCATGGTAGTGAGTTCTCACAATATCTGATGGTTTTACAATTGTTTGGTAGTTCCTCCTGTGTTCCTTCTCCTTCCTACCACCTTGTGAAGAGGGTGCCTTGCTTCCCCTTCACCTTTCACCATGATTGTAAGTTTCCTGCGATCTCCCCAGCCATGCAGAACTATGAGTAAATTAAACCTCTTTCCTTTATAAATTACCCAGTCTCGGTATGTCCTTATAGCAATGTGAGAACAGACTAACAGACCCTCCCTGAAACTTTCCTGATTCAAGAAGGTTCTAGCCCTCATTACATCTTAGCAACATTGCCAGAAATCAGAGAATTTGCCCCTGATCTAGACAACCCAATAAACACAGCATTTTGGAGCCAGAAGAGAGCTGGGCCAGTCTCTCTTCCATGAAGAAGACCTCATCCAGCCTGCTCACTTTATTCTCCACATGCCTCCCACCCTGTGTTTCTTTTCGGGTAATGAACTCTAAAACACAGCCATTCATGGTGGGGACGTGAAGTCTCTATCCACACCCAGACTGTGTGCTGCTCGGTGGCAGGAACTGGCTGCTGTATTTGTCTTCCTGAGGACAACTTTACACACTTCTGCATGAAATCTGTGCTCAGCTGTAAGTAGTTAGTAGCCAGTTGCTGGAGTGAACTGAACTCTTGGAAGAAAGGATAAATTACTGTATGCATGAGACTTGTCGTTAAAGTTATCACTTAAGGAAGAGTGGAAACAGTTTGGGAGTGACTGGGTCAGAGGAGGTAATTTCTGTAACATGAGGACACCTTATGGCCAAGAGCCTCATTGCCTGGAACATTAAAGTTTGGTCATTGAGAAATTGACAGTGCAGCCCATGAAGACTGAGAAAGGAGACCTTCCCCAATCTTGGGAATCCATCCCAAGATCCCCGTACCATCCACCCCACCTTCTTGGCAAAGGAAGAATTACAGACCCTGCCTTTGGGAGTGGAGTGTAGACTCCACCCTAAGGACATGAAGAAGCCAGGGCCTGGTCATAAGAGGGAAGCTGGCTTCTCTGATGTTCCTGTCTCTGGGATTCTGGCCTATCCAAAGCATTTGGGCCAGAAGTGAGGGCTTCCAGCTTGTTTCTTATACCTGCCCTGGCTCAGTGCCGATGACGGTGTCCCTGTGTCCCTCTGTGGCCTCTCACAGTGGTTTTCTCCTGGGCTTCCTGTTGGCTGCCCTGCTCATGGCTGTGCTGTGGCTGCGGGCAGCCCCACAGGGCTCTGAGAAGCCCATGCCAGCACCCTAGGGCTTCTGCTTTTGAGCTGGGGCTCCCACGCAGCAGCCTAGGGTCTGGGGGTGGTAGTAGAACTAAGGAAGGCGGAACAGCAGGACTGAATGGAGATGCATGCCCTAAGAAATTTCACCTATTTGTATCTTTCCAGAACCTATGTGATCTTATCAATAATCATTTAATAGCAACTTATAATATTTTACTATGTAAAGAGAGTGTCCACATATATTAACTTCCTTGATCCTCACAAACACCCTATCCCTTGAGTATTTTCTACCAGCCCCATGAGGCTCAGAGAGATTTACATGACTATTTGAGGGTTTGAACCCAACTCCTTGGGCTTAAAAGCATCTCATTCTAGTATACCTCGTTGCCTTCCAAGCCTTGTATCCAGGTAGACCTGACTCACCGGCATGCTTTCTACGTGAAAGGACACCAGAGCTGGGAAGTGAATCAACACCACCTTCAATCCCTGCAACTTCCTCTTCTCTGTCCTGTCATTGAGAACACCAGCCTAAGGGCACGTTTTTCTCCTTCCACATCCTATTAAAGCTCAGTCTAACTCCTACTATTGAAAATGAGAGAAACAGGAAGGAAAGTCTCAAATTCCAACTTTGGGAACCATGTTGAAAGAAGGTGCTCTTGACCAGGCATGGTGGTTCATGCCTGTAATCCCAGCACTTTGGGAGGCCGAGGCTGGCAGATCACGAGGTCAAGAGATCGAGACCATCCTGGCTAACATGGTGAAACCTAGTCTCTACTAAAAATACAAAAATTAGCTGGGTGTGGTGGTGCATACCTGTAGTCCCAGCTACTCGGGAGGCTGAGGCAGGAGAATCGCTTGAGCCCAGAAGGCAGACGTTGCAGTGAGCCAACATCGTGCCGCTGTACTCCAGTCTGACACTGGAACAAGACTCCGTCCCCTGCCCCCCTAAAAAAAAAAAAAAAAAAAAAAAAAAAAAGATGGCGCTGTCTCATTCTTCTGTACTTTCATTTGCTCATTAGACAGATATGTTTAGAGAACCTGCTATGTCTCAAGCACTGTTCTAGGTGCTGCGGTTATAGTGGTGGAGAGAAAGGTAAAGTTCCTGCCATCTCAAAGCTCACATCCTACTGTCGGGGTAATAAGCAAGTAGATGATGAACAAATGTTTCATATAGTTCTAGGGCTATAAGGAGAATAGAGAAGGCTGATGAGATGCAGTGTAACCATCAGGAGGTGGGAGTAAGAACTATTTGGGTAGATGAGCCGGAGAGACTCTGCAAGAGGAAACACACAGAAGGAGCCTGACTTAAGAAAACTGGGGCAGCAGTTTTCCAGGAAGAGAGACCAGCACAGGTCTGAGTTGAAACTCTGAATGGAATTTTGGGAAATTATATTCTTCATGATGGTTAGATCCTGTGGGCTGTCATCACTGCAGTAAAACAATGTGGTGCCTAGTGGGAAGAGGTATCCCAGGAACCCTCCATGTGTGCTATGGGATTTCTGAGAAAACCAGTTCTGAGTTCTAGGCAGTGGACTCACAGTTGAACTTGGAGGGAACCAAGAATTGCTTCTATCACAGCCTTACTAAGAAATGACCATGGCATGGCCTGAATGCTTCGGCATGGAGGACCGGAAGGGGAAGCCTGATTCAACAGTTGCAGACTCTTGAGCCTTGTGACTCTAATGACAACAAAAATCAGGAGATTTTCTAAGACTCCATGTTTATGATTTTGAGAGTAGTGCTGCTGGAATTCCTGGTTTGGGTTCTATTGACTGTTTCATTGTTTCTGTGTGCAAGTTACCCTCTCTAAGCTTAGTTTAATTAATATTATATTAAGTGAGGTAATTAGATTATATGAACCCTAAAACTCTTTTATTCTTAACCTTAAAATAAATACATTTTGTAAACAGTTTTTCTTTGTGTGTGTGGTGGCCTTTTCTGTGCCTCTGCTTTGGATGAGGTTAGAGGGTTGCGTGAAAGTGAGTCATTAGTGGTTCCTTTGATATAAGACAGGTGATACTATTGAACATTGTTGGTGGTAGACCGGTGGTTCTCAAAGTATGGTCTCTGGACCAGCAATAGCTGGGCTTGGGAACTTGTTAGAAACTCTAGCTGTCAGCCTCCACCCCAGACCTACTGATTAAAAAACCCTAGGAGTGTAACCAAAACTCTGTGTTTTAACAAAGTCTACAAATGATTCTGATGCATGCTAAAGTTTAGGAACCACTAGAGTAGAATATGTGCTTTAAGATTTAGGTCTACCAGCTGGGCATGGTGGCTCACACCTGTAATCCCAGCACTTTGGGAGGCCAAGGTGAGCAGATCACAAAGTCAGGAGTTCGAGACCAGCCTGGCCAACATAGTGAAACCCCATGTCTACTAAAAATACAAAAATTAGCCGGGCGTGGTGGCACATGCCTATTGTCCCAGCTACTCGGGAGGGTGAGGCAGGAGAATTGCTTGAACCCGGGAGGCAGAGGTTGCAGTGAGCTGAGATTGCACCACTGCTCTCCAGCCTGGGCAACAGAGAAAGACTTGGAAAAAAAAAAAAAAAAAAGATTTGGGTCTACCCCTGATAGATCCTTACATTCCAGTCACTGTCATGGCCACAGCAAGTAGTTGCATGTCTGTGCAAATATTGCAATAAGATGTTTATTCAGCTTGGTTTGATGAACAGTCCTGTGACTCTAAAGCAGAAAAAGTTCCTGGCCTGTGCTAGTACTGGACCCACACTCTCTTCTCTGGTATTATGTCCTATCCGTTCCTCTAGGTGAGCACCTGCATGGAGGAGGGGTTAGCAAAGGGGTGGGCTGCTTCCAGAAGTTGTGACAGAGTGCTGTTGGATGTGCTTCTAGGGAGACTGATATAATTAGAGAAGTTGTGCATGGTTAGTTTCCACACAGTTTTGAAGTATGAAACTGTCTTGGGTCTCTAAGTGCTTGGTAGACAGATCTGCTTGCAACTGTTGTGAAGGTCAGTGGTGAAGAAAGGTCTCAGGTGCTGTAGAACAAGCAATCTGGTGATCCTGCTGTACACTGAGTTTAGAGTTCTGATTCAGTTTGGTTTCCCTCATCTAAATGTCCACTCGTGAGCTAGAATGAGGTGCCCAGATGGTCCAGATCACCCAGGACTGCCCCGTGTTTCCCCTTCCTGTCCCTCTTAGTCTGGTGTCTCGGATTTGTTCCTGTGTTGCCCACTCCTGCTGGATCTTGTCCAGTCGAGGGACAAACGTCCTGAAGAATGGGAAGAAAGGAGGTTCTGAAGGCACAGATTCCAAAACCATGCCAGAGGCTGAGGACACTGATGCTTGAAGGGAAACTGGCACACTCCAGGAGCCCCAAGGAGAGCTGGAGCTGGAGGCATGTGGCCCGCGAAGGGTAGAAGTAAGTTCATTTCTCTGGTAGGGCTTAGGGGAGGGGTAGTCATAGGTAGGGCTTGGGAGGTGGGGCTGGGATGGCTCCTACAGGGCCAGAAGGCAAAGAAAGGGCAGCAGATGGGCACAGCAGGGACAAGGGTGTGGTGAGGAATCTGACTGCTCCAGCCCAAGTTGGTGTGGCTTCTCTGCTCTCGCCTTCTGCCCCCTTTCTGTAATCTTTCATCTCTGAGGATGTTGGGCCATTCCTGGGTCCTTCCTTCCTCCTGCCATTCTCTCTACCCTTCCACCCTGTTGCCTTCTCGCCTCCCCGGCCTCCTATTGTGTCCTGCCCACGGCCGACTCCATCCTCCTTATCTCATGTCTATCCATGATTGACATGATGGAAAGAGGGCACAGTAGAGTCCAATGGTGATAAGCACTCTCCCTGTTTGCAGGTAGCAGCCATGACCAAGAGCCATTCACATCAGCCGGCAATCCATCCAGAACCCACTGAATGGAGGACAGCACAGCGAGGTCTTTCTCATTTTTTAACTGCAAAAGCTGGAACAAGAGCCAGAGAAGCCAAAGAAGCAGTACGAGTCCAACAGCTTTCAGAATAACCCTGAGAAAATGGTTGAATTGTGACCAGTTTTGCAATTAGATACTATGAGAAGAGACCTTCCCTCCTGCACTGGATTTCCTCATCCCTGGAGGCCATTCCTCATGGGACTTTGACCATCTCATATCCACCTTTAAGCATGTTATTCCCATTTCAGCTGTGGTAGCATTGGGTATCCTTCCCTAGGAGAAAATATTAATCTTTTCTCCCTCTGAGTTCTGGATTAAACTGTCTTATCTGAAACTGGGTCAATTTAGGCTAGAAGCACCACTAGATGTTCCTGTTCTCACAAGTTGCCAAGTTTATGTCACATCTGTTTCACTGTTAACAGGATCCACTTCTGCAAGAGGCTGCCTGGCCGGATCAGTGTGTCTCCTGGCCAGCTCCTTGGCGCCCTTCTCCTCTCCCCTGCCCTGTCCCAGCTGAAACTTGCACTGTGGTGACTCTGTCCCCTCCTGGTGCTTTGACTGGATGTGTGAGAGAACATACTGTCTATGGCACTGACATCTTTGTATGTTTGGAGGTGATTGGAACATGGATCCATCCCTGGAGGAAGGTGGCTGTGAAGGAGGCCGGCCTCAGCTCAGTACTCTATCTCATCACTCTCACTCCCACCTTTTTAGTGCCTGCCCTACTCCAGGATAATTGTGCTTTTCTTTTTTCAGTTAAATGTAACATTGCTATTTTTCATTATTGCTGAGCAGCACATGCTTGTTACAAAAACTTTGGAAATTTAGACAAATAAAAAGACGAAAAACTAGCTCCAAATCCTACTTACCCCAAAGACAAAATGATCATTTAGTCATATAGTGTCATACATATATAATATGTACACATATATTTCAATGTAACTGTAATGTCACAATATCATGTATAGTCTTTGATAACACATGTTGACACTTAATATATGAATAACTTCCTAGAGCAACAAGCTCAGTTTACAGCAATTGTAATGTAAGAGTTCTCAGTTCTATAGCTACAGCATCCTTTGTCTACCTCATCTCTTATGGTTTGATGTTTAGGTTGTTTCCAACTTTTCTCCACCTAAACAGCATTCATGAATGTGGTTTTAGTTTCCTCTTCCTACAACTAATTATTTCCTTAAGATGAATCCCCAGAAAAGAATCAAAGGAAAATTTGCAAAAGTTACAAAGATGTCAAGGTATGGAGCCAGCATCAACTGCTCAGAACCCAAATGCATGAGAGACTAGGGTGCCGGAAAGGCTGCGTATGCCCTTTCCCAGATGCCTTTATATAGCCACACTTGGGTAGCTCTGGCTTCCATTGCCTTGGCTGGAACAGGGAATACCCATGAATGATGGCTGAGGTAAGCAGGTGGTAAATGAGGGAGTAGTGTTGTCTCTTTGGGGTTAGTATGTGGCTGTATCCCGTGAGTGCTCATTGGATGCTGAGAAACAGTCATTCGTTCATTCTTTCATTACCCATCTACGGAGCAGCCACTGTTGCAAGGCGCCAGGTGAGAGGCTGAGAAGACAAAGATGAGTTAAATAGCGACTTCATCCTTGGGAAGATCACAGCCTAGAGAAGGCCAGTGACTCATCACACACGTTTACCCCATAGTGTAGTAAGAGGAAAAACAGAAGTTCAGTAATGCATCTCAGGGCAGAAAACTTGCAAAAATCTGAAAGTCCCAAGGGAAAAATGTGAAAATCACATAATCCTCTGGCCCATTCCTCACAGCAAACACATTCAGGCGTATCCTTTAGACTGTGAGCCTGGCTTGCTTGTGGTCATCCTCACCGGATACAACCTTGATGGCATTGCCTGTGTCCTGCATTGGCACCTCTGGTGACCTGGCACCATCTTAGACAAGTTCTTCTGAAATCTATTAAATGAAAAATCCAACAGGAGTCAACAGAATGAAAGGTAAAGGAATTCATGAGTTGAAACAAAGTCTCCATGTTTTATGTATGTAGGAAAATTTGCATTAATTCATATCCTTCTGCACAATGGAAACTTTTTCAAATATTTCATTGTAAAAGTAACATGCACATTTGAGAAAATTGGGGGATGAGAGAAAAGGAGAATGTTACCATATTTCACTATCTAATCCAGGGCTTACAGCATTCTAGTGACCGTCACACTGAAAAATTTGTATTAAGATGATGTGAAGACAAGAGCTGAGGAATGAGTGAGTGTCATTTGTGTGTTGGTTTTTCCAATTTACTTTTTGTTTATTATTTCTTTTTGAGATGGAGTCTCACTCTGTCGCCCAGGCTGGAGTTCAGTGGCATGATCTTGGCTCACTGCAAGCGTCTCCTGGGTTCAAGCAATTCTCCTGCCTCAGCCTCCCAAGTAGTTGGGATTATAGGCGCCCACCACCTTGCCTGGCTAATTTTTGTATTTTTCGTAGAGTTGGGGTTTCACCATGTTGGCCAGGCTGATCTTGAACTCCTGACCTCAGGTGATCCACCTACCTTGGCCTCCCAAAGTGCTGGGATTACAGGTATGAGCCACTGCATCCAGCCTCCAATTTTATTTTTAATTAAACACGCTTGACAGGTAATTACATTCATATAGTTCAAAATTCAAATAGTACAAAAGCATATGGAGTTAAAAGTTTACATGCCCAGCCATCTAGTTCCCTGGGACACTTAGTGATACCAGTTTAATGTGTATCCTTCTAGAGTTTTTGTGCCTATCAAACCATATATGTATATAAAATATGAATTTTTAATGGAAATCTTGGCAACATTATTACTAAATATTCTAAGTTTAGCCTGAACTATCCCTGTTGTTCCTAGTGGCAGGCCTGGGGTGTAGGTGAAGAAGAAGAGCGAAAAGGGCAGAAAGAGGCGCGCGCGTGTGTGTGTGTGTGTGTGTGTAGGAGGTGTGTAGGTGGTTGTCTCTGATGGAGACAGTGAAGGAATGAGCACTCATTCATCCATTCAACTAGTATTTATTTACTGAGCATCTATTATTCTAGACCCTAGAATAGATACTATTCTAGACCCAGGAGATAGAGGAGTGAACCAAAACTCTTTGTCCTCATGGATATGATTTAAAATGGAAGGTGGTAGAGAATAAACATAATAAATAAGTTATGTTGTCTCTTAGAAAGTGGTAAGTACCATGGAAAAACTTAAGTAGGGTGCAAGAGATGGGGAGTATCAAGGAAAATTTTCGAGTGGTCAGGGGAGGCTTCATTGAGAATGGGGCCTATGAACACAGATGTAAAGGAGGTGAGGGAGTGAGCCCTGTGGATGCCCATGGATGGAGCTCCTGCAGAGGGAAGAGGCAGTGCAAAGGCCCTGTGGCAGAAGTTTGAGGGCTGAAGGCTGCCAGCGGCCCTCTTCTCCCCTCTCCAGGCTGTTCCTGATGACCTCTGCCCTCTGGCTGGCCTCCCTCAGTTCCCAAAGAAGCCCAGGTCAGGCTGGTATGTTCTAGGTATAGTGCTGAGATTATTCTATATGAGATGTTAGATTTTCCTTTCTTTATATTTTAATCCTGATGTTTAATGTTACTCCTTCAAGATAATTCTATGCTTTGGATGTTAGTTTAGTCTGAATAAGAGGAAAAGTGGGGAACATTGTTGTAGAGGTTAGACTAAGATTGAGACTTGAAAGTCCTAGATTTTACACCAACCTTGGTGCTAGTTCTCAAGCCTTTTGAATTGAGTACATTATTCAGCCTCTCTGGTCTGTAGTTTCCCCACTTAGAAAATGAAGGGGGTGTACTTAAGTGGCTCTAGGGCTGTCCCCAGCACGGTGGTTTTCAAGCTCTGTGACGCTGCGAGCAGTTAAGATAAGAAGTGGCATTGGATGACGTCTAGTGATACTGCTGGGGAGGAGAAGGGGGCTTCTGCCTGCAGAGGATTCTGTGTGCATGATAACATGTGTTGCTACTTGATTCTCCCTCTTGGACTGGAAGAGCTCAGGTTCATCCTTAAAATAGAACATTCCATCTGAGTAAGTCCAGAATCCCTGATGCTCACAGAGGAGACGCAGCGGCACAGTTCGTTGCGTTCTTCTCCTTGTTAGTTTAGTGTGCTGCTCCCTTTCAGCCCTGGAGGGCTTGTTTCCGTGCCCCTTGGCTGAACTGATTCTCAGTTCGCAGTGGAGGTGGACTTGGTGGGGCTGGGTCTCCTTCTTTTGCTCCTTTGGGTGTCAGAGGCTCCCTCCCCTCTTTACTATCCTCAGTTTAGATGCCTGGAGTCTTTCATCCGCCCTGGTGAATCAGGCAGTGAGAGGAGGGAGTATGTCATTGGCATCACCATTGTCCCATGCGGAGCAAAATCACTGTGAATTTAAAAATCAGAATGTGTGTAAAAGGTGTGGGGGCAGAGCTGGGGCCTCCAGAAATTTCATTTAGAGGGAGAAATGTTAAACATGAATAGAAGCCTTTTCTCTTTTACTTTTAAAGGGTGAGTCACCTTGGTTGTAGTTACTTTCTTCCTTATTCCTCAGCATTTCCTCTGTTTTTTTTTTTTTTTTTTCCTTAAACTAACAACTACCCATCTTAAGCACTACTAGCTGCTGTGAAACAGGGCAACAGAAGAGTGGCTTCTGGAATTGGGTTTCACATTCTTTACTGGAGTTTGTGGGGGGACGGCACGTTCCCTAAGCATTGTGGAGGAAATATTGATGCCCATGCACCTTTCACTCGAAATGGGTCTTGAAATGTTTAATTTGTTGAAATCAGCTTCTGATTTGTGCTATTTTCCCAGGACCTTTTAAAAATATATACACAAAAATCCCTCTGTTACTTCTTACATTTCGTGTGATGTCCTTTGTCTCCATCAACTGTTGTAGAGAGAAATTGTATTTGGAATATTCATAACAAGTCTATCGCTAATTATCACTTTAACAATGTGTTATGGAGTGTATCCATGCAGTCATCTGGGAAGGCGCATATGCCGTGAAATGTGGGGATTTGCTGTGTACTGCGTGTGCCTGCTTTTAGCGTTTCCTCAGGTCTTAGGGAGGAAGTAGAGGTGCTTGGTAAGGGGAAACGGAGGAGAGGACTTTGCAGCTGAGGGCCTGCATCCTGCATTCCTGTCCTCCCGGCAACAATTTCCAGGGTAGATTGCTTTTGAGCGTAAGAAAAGCCTTTATTTGAAACAAAAATCTTTCTCCATACTGAAGCCTCATTTCTGGAAAGCTACAGAGATTGGAACTGAGGTTACCCCAGGTCAGGGCCAGGTAGACAGATCCTAGCCATAGATCTAATTGCCGATGAAGAAAGAGGCTGCTGGCCTTAGTGCCTTCCTGATACTCTAGCAAGAAGTGGGGGGCAAAAAGAGCTAAAATTGCCACCTGATTTGCAGACCTCAGAAGCAAATGAAAAGGAACTTCACCATCTCAAGGGAGGATGAGAAAGAATGCTGCTTCCTTTTCTTTCTTTCTGCTCTCTTTTCTCTTGGGAAGGAGAATGAACTCATGCTGGGCTCCATCTTCAGGATTCTCAGTGGGTCTGAGCTTTGGGAAGCTAGAATTCTATTATCTCAGGGGCACGTGGAGCTCTTTCCACCAAGTCTTCCTGATTGGCGTGGATGAAGCCCCAGAGGCTGCTTTCAAATGAGGCCAGAGTAATGGAGCATAATGGAGCAAACCTCCTGGTGGAAGAGTTCAGTCCTACTGCAGTGATAAATCAGGAAGCCTTTATGAGGGGCCGGTAATGGGACAGCGGGGAATGAGTTGCCAAACCTGGCTCCGCGTGACTTTGTGGCTCCTTCGTGGGTCCTGTTTTTAGCGCTAATGGGGGATTCAGGCTCAGTCTTTTCTGGGTATCCTGGGAATATTCTGAAGGGTTTCATTTGGAGAGTTGTAGAGTTGCATCTGTTATAAAGTTTTAATAATGAGTTTTTATGGCACTTGGAGCCTGGTTTTGTTAAATGTTACTTTAGAAATAATAACAGCACTTTATTACTGTTATTATTGAGTGCTTACTATATACTAGGTGCATTATTCATCATCATCATTAACAATGAATTTTTTTTTGAGATGTAGTCTCTCTCTGTTGCCCAGGCTGAGTGCAGTGCTGCCATCTCGACTCACTGCAACCTCCACCTCTTGGGTTCAAGCCATTCTCCTGCCTCAGCCTCCTGAGTAGCTGGGACTATAGGTGCACACCACCACGAGTGGCTAATTTTTGTATTTTTAGTAGAGTCGGGGGGGGGGCGGTTTCACCATGTTGACCAGACTGGTCTCAAACTCCTGACCTCAAGTGATGCACCTGCCTCGGCTTCCCAAAGTGCTGGGATTGTAGGCGTGAGCCACAGTGCCCAGCCAACAATGAATATTAATGCAGTACTTACGATGTACCAGACGCATAATCACACTTACCTCACCAGGTCTTAGAAGAACACTCCCTCTGGAGCCATCACTTACGCGTGAGGACACTGAGGCCCTGAGCTTAGATAACTTGTTCAAAGTGGCCCTGTTGATAAGCTGCATGGACGAAGTCAGCGGTTTTAGGCATGTCTTTCCACCAGCTTCTGGAAGAATAGCACACAGGCCGTCCCCCCTCCCCCATTTAAAGCAGCAGAAGGTGGAGTGAAGACCATAAGTAGGGCGATTCCTGGCTCTGTGTGATCAGAGGGTGCTATTAGTTCAGGGCCGGCTTATCAGTGCTGCACTGATATTCACACAGCATTCGGCTCTGGAGGCTTTGCACCTGTTTATAATTCATTGTCAAAAGTCGGTGTTGGCTGCCTCTTTAAAGAATTGATTTAATAAACCTTGCGTTTCTGGATGTTTGGTTTCTTTGTTTTTGCTTGGGGTCATGGAGGTGGGATCCTGGAGGAGTTGGATGGGAGTGTATTTGAGAGGGGAAATTCTGGGTGTGTTTAAAAACCAAGCCACCACAGATTCTGATGCAGCCTTCCTGAAGACAGGTGTGTGTGGGCAGGTGCTCTGGGGGCACTGGGATGGGCAGAGGAAGTGGTGGGGTTTGTAGGTGGAAACTCGGGGCTGGCTTTGTTGTAGTCTGCACGGCCCGCCAGGCCACAGCCATTAACTGCGCCAATACCGCCACTAATAGGTGGGTGATTCAGCTCCTTCCTGCGTTTTATTACCGGACAGAGACTTTAACAGCCCTTTGATTTAGCAAGTTAATAAAGCAAGTGATCAGGCTCCACTGTTTAACCACTGACTGGATGGCCTGGGGCTCGTTGCTTTCTGGGAACCCTTCTGATATTGTTTTAGAATTAAAAGGAGAGAAAGTTATGGAATTTGAGTGCTGTACTTGAGTCTCCTGACTCTTTCCTAGGCAGCCTCACCAGCCCAGCGTGCCTGGCCTCCTTCCAGTGCCAGACTTCCTCTGATTATGTCATCCAGTGACTGGCTGGCTGGCATGGCCAGGATCCAATGGGCTCCGTGGATGTCACTGACCAGGGGTTAATATCCAAGGGATTTGAAGGTCCTGGCTGTCCTTGAGGGAGAGAGTTGGATAAGAATGTAGGGTCTCCTGATGGGGCCCTGCATTAATTTCCTGTGGTTGCAATAATAAATTAGCACCAACTGATAGCTTAAAATGCCAGAAATTTATTCTTTCCTAGTTCTGGGGACCAAAAATCTGAAATCAAAGTGTCAGCAGGGCCATGCTTCCTCCAAAGTCTCTAGGGAAGGGTTCTTCTGTGCCTCTTCTAGTTTCTGGTGGTTGCTGGCAATCCTTGGTGACCTTGGCTTGTAGAGGTGTCATCGGGTCTCTGCCTCTGTTGTCATCACATGGCCTTCTCCCTGTGCGAATCCATGCATGTTTCTCTCTTCTCCTTATAAGGCACAGTCATGTTGGATTTGGGGTTTACCCTATTCTAATATGACTTCCTCTTAACTAATGACATCTGCAAAGACCCTATTTCCAAATAAGGTCACATTATGAGGCTCTGGGTGGACCTGAATGTTGGGGGGATACAATTCAACCCAGTCCAGGTTTTTAAGGAACAAGTGACAAAGAGGCGGGGACTGTGGCAAACTGATTCATAAAAGGAGGCGCGACTAGAGCCAGGCGCAGGATTCCCAAACAGTTTAGGCAGCACTGTGCAGTGGAACTTCCTGAGATGATGGACTACAGTTCTGTTGCTATGCCACTTGAAATGTGCCCAGTGTGGCTGAGGACCTGGGTTTTAAATTGTATCTCGTTTAAATAGTCACACAGGACTGGTGGCAACCATAGCAGACAGGGAGGCTCTGAACCTTCCTGAGAATAAAATAAGAGAAGGAGGGTTTGAATGTTTAAAAGTTTGGGCAAGGTCATTTGCATCCAGGGTGTGGTCACCAGGGGCTTACAAGGCTAAGCAAGGTAGACTTTGTTCTGTTTCCCTCCTTGATTAGGAGAAATCCTCTGTGACACACAGCCAGCCAGGCTGCATTTCACTTGGGGTCCTCTGGACCCCAGGTGGTGGCCATTAATCGGGGCTGTGAGTGTTTACCTCACTCATGCGTAGTCACACACAGAGCATCCCATGCCCCACTCCGGGGTACTCACGCCTTGGGCCCCGCGATCTGTTAGTTCCATCCCTGAAATCCTCCTGTGGGCAACTTAGAAAGGAGGTGCCTTGGGGGTGCCCACAGGTGGCCCTCCCTTCATCTCCTGGGTCAGAGAATGCTTCCTGGAGGAAGTGATGCTTCAGCTGTGCCAGTGGCTGCTGCAGAGTCCTGTCTGTGTTCAGTACACGAGAGTAAGCTGAGGACTTAGGACTGCAGGACTTTAGAACCAAAAGGAACCCCAGCAATCATCGGGACAATGGTCCTGCAAGTTCTGAAACCACCAGAGACTCTTCTTCGAAGGAAAGATCATCTGTACTCTTGATATGTAGAGCCAGTAACAGGTGGGTGCTGCTTTGGATGGGGAGGTGGGGAGAGAAGGAGGCCAGAGACCTTCTCAGGGCTCCACCTTCCCTCCTCTACGGACCCTGTAGCACAGGGTGAGGAAATCACAGGTCGAGACTGGCATCCCTGTGGCAGACCAAGAAATGGAGGTTCAGAGAGGTAAAGAAACTTGACAAGGTCACGCAGCAAATTGATGAATATTGTCAATTGGAAGATTTTGTGGATCTCTTCCTGGACCTCCCACCCCCAGAAATCCTTGATACCCTTTTTGAGAGAAGATAAGTTGGTCCAGTTGTCAGCTATTAACAAACTGTGGGATTTCTGCTCTAGGATCAGATGCTATTTCTGATTTTAATCCCATCAGGAAATGGTGTTTTGACTAGTTGCTAGTTTTGTTTTGCAGACTGACTGAGATTCGTAGGTAATCCCAAATTGCGTGTATTACCCTTCCTAGCATGTGCCTGCTATGTGCCAGACACCGTGGCACATGTGCCAGAGTCCTTCATCTCACTGTGTCATTTAATCTCCATGGATCCCTGATATTGGTATCATTGACCCCATTCTATAGATGAGGAAACTGAGGCTCAGAGAGGTAGAGAGTAGGATTCAAGAGAGGTAGAGAGTACGATTTGCACAGGGAGATGCTGCCTCCCTAGGAGGGTGGTGATAAATGTGAAATGTTCTGGATGAATTAGAAAGAAGGCCCTAAGAAATCAGGGTGCCATTTACGGGTAAGGATGAGACAGTGTGGCTCAGGAGGGAAGGGGGGCCAGAGCCGAGGCTGACCACAAGCGGATATGAGGCAGCCAAGCATCCTGACAGCAATGCCGTGGGGTCCAAAAGTGTGGTAAGAAGGCAAGGAGTGAAATGACACAAGGAAGGGGGAACAGACAGCTTAGTGGTTGTCCTGGTGGAGCCTAGGGGGATGGGAGTGGCTATAAAAGCACAGCGTGAGGGATCCTTGTACGATGGACATGCTCTGTATCTTGCCTGTGTTGATGACGTTATGTGGATTCTGATATTATGATATAATATAGCATTGCAAGATGTTACCATTGGGGAAAAATGAGGGGAAAGTACCTGGGATCTCTTTGTATTATTTTTTACAACTTTATGTGAATCTACAATTATCTCGACAAGTTTAATTAATATATATATATAAAAGCCCTGAAAAACAAAAAGGAATACAAGGAATTCACTAGGCATCTGTGTCAAAGGGGCAGAATTTCTGTTTCTTTCATGCTCTGAAAGGAGAGCTGGAACATGGTATTCCAAAGCAAAGGTGTATTCAGATGTCCATATGCAATGCACTGAGGCTTAGCCTGGGCCCCTGCAGGTCTGAGAGGAACCACCTTCCTGAGTTTGCTGCTAAGGTAGAAGGCAATGGGAGAGACAGAGATGGCCAGAATCCTCAGAGGTGGTGCCATGTGGAATAAATACTGGCCAGGAAGGCAGGTGACACTCATGACGTGCCTACTGGGTACCAGGCACTGTTCCAGGGCTAGGGATTCAGGGGGAAGAAAGCCAGTGTGCTTGCCTGTAAGTCTTGTATTTTAGAATAGGAGATAGAATTAAGGAACAGGTAAGTGAACAGGGCAATGTCCAGTGCTAACATGTGCTTATGAAGAAGATAAAAGAGTAGGCCGAGCGTGGTGGCTCTTGCCTATAATCCCAGCACTCTGGGAGGCTAAGGTGGGCGGATCATCTGAGGTTGGGGGTTGGAGACCAGACTCACCAACATGGAGAAACCTCTTCTCTACTAAAAATACAAAATTAGCTGGGTGTGGTGGTGCATGCCTGTAATCCCAGCTACTCGGGAGACTGAGGCAGGAGAATCGCTTGAACCCAGGAGGCGGAGGTTGCAGTGAGCCAGGATTGCACCATTGCACTCCAGCCTGGGCAAGAAGAGCAAAACTCTGTCTCAAAAAAAAAAAAAATAATAATAATAATAATAATAATAATAAAAAGAGCAAAAAGTAGGACAGGGTGACTGAGGGGCTGCCTTTGCTGGAGTGTTCAAGGAAGGCTACACTGAGGAGGGGACCCTTGAGGGAAAACCCAAATGAGATGGAAGCACCTGTGCAGATGTGTGGTGAAGAGTATTCCTAGCAGTAGGAAGAACAGGTGCAAATTTCCTGAGACAGGAATAAGCTTGTTGTGTTTGAGGAACAAAATGAAGGCCATTGGGTGGGAATTATTGAAAAGGTGGAGGGAGATGAAGCTGAAGAGATGGGCAGGGCCCAGTCCTGTAGGCTCTTGTAGGCTTTGGTAAGGGTTGATACTGGGAAGCTGCTAGAAGGTTCTAAGTAGGGACATGATCTGCTGTGTGACGGATGGATTTTAGAGCAGCAAGAGTGGAAAAAAGACGATGATGTGCTACTTCAATAGTCCATGCAAGAAGATAGTTGGATGATTTGAATTTTGGCAATGGGATGGAGAGAGTTGTTGGGTTATGGGGATACTTTGGAAGTAGAACCACTGCGGACTCACTAGGGGTTTAGACATGGGTGGGTGGCATGAGAAAAGCCAGGATGCCTCCTAGGTTTGTCAGTCACATCCTACCACAACTAACTCCAAAGGACTGGTTCCATTCTTTTTGACTCCTGTGAATTTCCTTCAAGGGGAAAACACTAGAAATAAATGAGAATTGAGCTGAGACCCAGTAAGTTTGGAGTAGTGTGGAAATCCACATGACCAGTTTCATTGATCTGGTTCTTAGCTCTTGCTGCGGGAACTGAGAACATGCTCAGATTGTCTTGTTGATGGGATTTCTCGTAAGGAGATCAAGGAGATGAAGAAGTTCTGAAATATCCTGGAAGTTGCCCCGTGATGCCCATGGAGAACTGCAGCATGTCCCTTGTCACCCTCAGCAGCTCTGGAGACCAGGCATCTTCCCATGCCAGCCACTAACTCAGGCTGAACCTGACCCAGCTCTGCTCTCTGCCTGTCCTTCTCCTGTAGCCATGCTCCCCTTGTTCTTCTCTCTCTGGGTCTCACACTCCCAGTTCCTCAGCAGGGAGAGTCTGCTTGGATTGGCTGGTTCACCACAGGGCAAGTCTGCGGGGCAGAGGGCTCAGTCAGGCCCCGACTGAGGCAGCTGAAGTCTTTGACATATCTCCTGAAGGTCATTGTCTTTGGTGTGTGCACATATACTTGACTTTGTCATGGCCAGAGGATCATGGGACTCAAAACATGCATGACAGCTCAGGTGCCAAGAGTTGCCTTTAATCTCTGAAGACATAGCAGCCACAGGGTTCATGGACTGTCCTATACACAAAAATCACATAATCTAGAAAGACAAATATCAGGTGGATGAGAAGGGGCTCATATGGCAGGTTAAGGTATCTGCTGCTTTTGGTGAAAGCGTGAGGAACATAAAAAATAATCTTTTATTTGCATAATACTCTATAGTGACTTGAAATTAATTTTTTCTTTGGTACTGCTTCTTAGAGGGGCCCAGGGAGTACTACATTTGTCCACTGTTCATCAGTCTATCAAAGTGACTTGTTAACATGCACTTTCCCTGGGCCCTACCGCAGCACTTCTGAATCAGAGTCATCCCAGTGTGGAGAGCTACTGCCCTAAGGAATATTAGCGTGATCTACTTCCATTTCCTCTGCGTTGACTAAGTCTGACTTCACCATTGGTTTTGTCCATCAGTTTCTCTGAAGTTAACCATGGAAGAGCAGATTTTGTAAAATCTAATTTGATAGGAGTCTAGTCGCTATGGACTTAATTGTCTTACTTTAAAATATGTTGAGCCCTAACTCCCATTGTGAGTGTACTTGGAAATAGCACCTTTAGGATATCAAGTTAAATCAAGTTATAAGAGTCACTAATAGGATTGATGTCCTTATGCGAAGAGACACCTGAGAGCTCGCTTTCTCCTTTGCATGCCCTTACAGAGGAAAGGCCATGCTGGGATGCAGTGAGGAAGTGGCTGTCTGCAAGCCAGGAAGAGAGCCCTCACCAGAAACCTAATTGGCTGGGGCTTTGATCTTGGACTTGTAGCCTCCAGAGCTGTGAAAAAAATAAATTTCTGTTGTTTAAGCCACCTAGTCTGTGGTATTTTGTGATGGCAGTCCAAGTAGGCTAAGCCAATAGTATTTTCAAACAAGTTACTCTCCATGTACTTAGGGTTTCTTTAATGTACTTACATTTCCTTAGAGCTTGCATGCTAAGAATTAGTCCTTCTGGTCCCCAAATCATGTAAACCAGATGGCCTCACCACTGTGCTCAGAACCCTGCAATGGCTTCGTGGAATTTGTAATAAAATCTAGAGTCCTTGCCATGACCAGTGTGGCCCAAACCCCTGCCTGCTGCTCCAGCTTCATTCTCAGCTCATCATTCCTGGTCACTGTTCTCCTGAGCCCAAGCACATTCCCACCTCAGGCCTTTGCACTTGCTGTTCTCTCTGCTTGGAAGGCCGTTTCATGCCATGCATCTCAAATAGTGTTCCCAACACTTTATTCTCTCATCTTTCTTTTTTATTTTTTCAGAGTACTTATTACTGATACTGTATTGTGTCTTCGTTTGTCTGTCTCTTCCACTAGAAAATAAGCTCTATGAAGTCAGGGATTTATATCTGTTTTGTCCATCACTGAATCCCCAAATAGTGCCTGGCACTTAGTAGATGCTCAGTAAATACTGGATGAATTGATGAACCTCACAACTGGAATTCTAATCAATGCTTTCTGGAGGAACCACCACATTGCTGTCTTTTTCAATAAGAACTGGGGAGCTGTGACAGCCCTAGTGTTCTGCCTGAGTCAGGCCCTTTATGTGATCATTATCCAGTCATAGCCAACACTTACTGAACACTTGGTGTGCTGGAGAATGTACTAGATGTTAGGAAAACTGAACTTTGGCCCCTGTATTTTACAGGGTAAGGGGCAGCCGGTCAGAGCCCACAGAACAGCAGCAGTGCCAAGGTCCTCTTGGGGAGGGCATGGACACATCCCCCTTCCCCTGAGAGAGTGGTTTACTCACAGTGGGGGGCATTGGAGTGTCAGTGAAGATGTCTGTGGTCTCTGTAGAGAAATGGAGCTGATGAGGCACCCAGATGGCCATCACCCCTCCTGTCCCCAAAGACTTCATACTTCTCTGACCCATTTGTGAGGAGGATTAAATGAGGGTGTGTTATGCTAGACCCAGCCTCAGGCCCAGGGGGAGCCAGGCTCACTGGTCTCATGAGGCCCTTTCCAGCCTCTTGACCCTTCTTATTCTGTGACCATACGGGGGATTCCTGGTCACACCTCTTACAGGCAGGAAAGCAGCCCCCAGGGAGCAGGAGTGAGGCCTTTGCTGGGGTCACACCAGGTGGTCAAGTCTGGGTTACAGTACTACCCGTCGCCATTTCACAAGCTGGAGGCTCCCATGCTGAGTAGGGTCAGCAGCTTCTTTGAAGGATTTTCCTTTGTGTGTTTATCAGATCTTGGATTTTCCACCATGGTCAGCTTGTGGCTAGTTATTATCCAGGAGCTGGGTGCCACCCACAGAATGACTTGGGGAAAGGAGAAGCCACTGTGTGTGGACCTTATCACTGTGGGCTCAGGCGTGCTCCTTGTGTCCACCATGATGTTTGATGCCAGCAGAGCTCGGGAGAGGCTCTGGAGCCACGTCCAGCTCCTCCCTGAGCCCTCAGATTCTGCTGCTTTTATAATGGTAATTACAAACCCGGAGGGGCAGAGGAGAAGACATAGACTTTGGAGTCAGTTGGACCTGGGTTCAGGCCTTATCTCCACCGTTCATGCCTTTGTGCTTTGGACTAAATTCCTTAGCCTCTCTGAGCATTGTTTCCTTGCCTCTAGGATAGGAACAGTATCATCCTCTTACTTTAGTTTTTTCCTTCGCTAAGCCATTGAGCCTCAAATTGAGTTGGTCAGTGGACTCCAGACCTTGAAAACCAGCCCCCTCATGTGGCTTTGAATTGTGGAGAAGCTGGACTCCATGACCCCTGAGTTTCCTGCCAATGCTGGAGCTATAAATTAATGTCAAGAACAAAATACTGTGGTCAGCAGGGCCATCCAGAGACCCTGCTGGACCCCACTTTGAGAGCCACTGTTCCAGGCATTTGCTCCTTTGAACTTGTTGAACCTATACATTCTGATTGGCTTGGGGGCCCTGATAATAGGATGACCTTGACTTTGCTTCTCATTGCAGAATACTTGAAGGGTTTATTTTAGCTGAATTATCTCCATGCCTTCTCCCACCCCTAAAATGCAGAGCTTCTACTTGCATTTGTAGGATCTGTCCCTAGACCAGAGCCCTCATTTGTTCTAAGAAGGAGTTGGACTTCCAGTTCCCATGTGACAGGTGCAGAAGCCAAATCTGGATCCATTCCTAGACCTCAGCCAGACCCCTATGCTGGAGGAATAATGGGAGTGGAGGGTAAAATCAGCATTGGTTTTGGAACCAGACAGATCTCATTTAAAATCTGGGCTGCAGCATTTACTGCTTTAGTAGTTTGAGGGTGTATTAGGCAGAGTCTCAGTTTCCTTATCTGTAAAATGTGAATCAGAGAGTGTTGTGAAGATTAAATTATGTAACATTTAAAGTACTTGGCACTTTGAACACTTACTAAATATCTACTGTGTGCCAGGCACCACTGCTTTGTGCTGGCTCAAAGACTCATATCCTAGAGGGAAAAAGACGAGTGGATAAGCAAATTTTTGTCCCCTTGCTTTTGAATTTTCTAGTTTATAATGTGCTTTCACACACACCCAGTAATTTTTGCTTTTTTGAGACTGTGTCTCACTCTGTCACCCAGGCTGGAGTGCAGTGGCATGATCTTGGCTCATTGCAGCCTCTATGTCTTAGGCTCAAGTGATCCTCCCACCTCACCCTCCCGAGTAGCTGGGACTATAGGGGCACACCACCATGCCTGGCTAATTAAAACAAACAAAAAAAATTTGTAGAGACAGGGTCTTGCCACATTGCCCAGGCTGATCTTGAACTCCTGGGCTCATGTGATCCTCCCACCTTGGCCTCCCAAAGGGCTGGGATCACAGGCGTGAGCCTGTGAGGAGAGGTCACTTGGCCATGGTCTCATTGCCAGCATTTGCCAGGGCTGGACCAGAGGCTGGTTTCTGACTTTTAGCAGGAGTTCCTTCTTCTGTACTTTTACAACTCGAAGCCTGAGCCACAGGCTAGAAGCATCAACATCACCTAGAAATAGTTAGAAATGAAGATCTCGGGCCTGACCCCAAACATTCTGATTCAGAATCTGAATTTTAAGAAAACTGAGATAGCTCTAGTGTCGTGGATAAATGGCAGTGCTCTAGACCCTGACTGTCCAGATTCCAACCCTGGCTCCATCACTTATTAGTTCGATGACTTTGGGTAGATTAGGCAAATCTCAATGCTTCTGTGTCCTTAACTCCAAGATGGCTAATTAGAGTACCCACTTCAAACTGACCGTTGTTTGGATTAAATGAGACGATGTTAAGAGCCAGCATTCCTTGAATGCTTGCTGCAGGCCAGGTGAGGTGTTCAGTGCCTCCCGTGAGCATAGACTCATGTCTGGTGCACAGGGAGCCTCAACCAGTGTTCACTTTTTCACTACCTCACAGAACTTGAGAAAGAGAATTACTTCTCATGATATTTATGCAAAGAGGAGAATGTTTATTTCACAGTGCTCCAAAGCCCCATGTTGAACATATCCTTAACTGCAGCATCTCACATGAAAGTTTTTCTAGCATTGGTATAATAATGAAATCGGCATCTGAAAGTCGATACTCATTGGATATTGTGAAATGCTCCGGGAAGCTCCATTTCAGCTTAAAAAACTGTATGATTCTCGGCCGGGCGCGGTGGCTCACGCCTGTAATCCCAGCACTTTGGGAGGCCGAGGCGGGCGGATCACAAGGTCAGGAGATCGAGACCACGGTGAAACCCCGTCTCTACTAAAAAAATACAAAAAAAAAAATTAGCCGGGCGCGGTTGTGGGCGCCTGTAGTCCCAGCTACTTGGGAGGCTGAGGCAGGAGAATGGCGTGAACCTGGGAGGTGGAGCTTGCAGTGAGCCGAGATCGCGCCACTGCACTCCAGCCTGGACGACAGAGCCAGACTCCGTCTCAAAAAAAAAAAAAAAAACTGTATGATTCCCATAGAATGTAGTTTATAGACAGAACAATTCCAAGCTGAATAACCATGTAAAATTATAGGATGCTGGAACTATCACAATTTCTAGTGATCATCACATTCTACCATCTCATTCTGCAGATGAGAAAACTGAGGCTCAGAGAAGTCAAGTGGCTTGCCTGAGGTCACCCAGATGGTTAATGGCAGAAACAGAGCTAGAAATGAGGGTTTCCCACTCTCAGCCCAGTTCTTCCCACTATGAACGTGTGTGCAAATTCTCATTCATTCATGCAACAAATATTTCTTAGGAGCTTACATGGTGCTGGGTGCTGTTTAGAAGCTGGAGATAGTGGTGAGCAGTGTAGCAAGGTATTTGTCCTCTAGTTCACATCCTCATCTGAGAGTGAGAAAAAATCAATAAGAAAAGAAAGAACAAGATGACTTCAGAAGTGGTTGACTGCATAGGAGGAGACAAAATGGGGAAATATGCTAGCAATGATTTGGGAATAGTTGGACAACACTGCCAGAGAAGTCATCTCTGAGATAGTACATTTGAGACAAGCCATGAATAAAGTGAGTCATGAAGGCGTAGGGATAAGAAGCTTCCAGCAAGAGCCAACATACTCCCACCTCCCAGCTCTTACTACTGGTACCCACTGTCACAGGTTGGTTTCCCCACAAACAGATTCAGAGATGATGGATCAACGTGTAGGAAGTTCGTTGGGGAGG
Source organism: Macaca fascicularis (assembly GCF_037993035.2). Taxonomy (NCBI): domain Eukaryota; kingdom Metazoa; phylum Chordata; class Mammalia; order Primates; family Cercopithecidae; genus Macaca; species Macaca fascicularis. Next base: position 193,039,643 of record NC_088375.1, read on the forward strand.
GAGGGGCACAGGGTGGGGGAGAGGGAAAAATTGAACTGTGATGCAGTTCCAACAAGGGCCTGAGTCCATGCTCCAGAGTTCTGGAGCTGAAATGGCGCTTTAGAGTTGCCCCACATTGGGGCTAAGGAGCCAGGTCTTTGTCCCTGTGCAAGTGATCAGTCAGTGGATAAAGACTGCTTTTGGGAAAGGTGTATGGCCTTGGTAACACAGCTCCCTTCTGAATTCCTGGGAGAGACTCAAGTGTGAGCTGTCAGCTGACAACATTCGCAGCAGCCAGAAGGAAGAGTGGCTCCGTGCTGGAGGGAACCTGGGCAGTACCGCGGCATCCACCATAGCCTGTCTTCGGGGCACTAAAGATGTATTGCTTGCAGGACTCTCCCACTGAAGGAAATAAGAACACCTTTCTCCTGTCTTATTTTTGCCTTGTTTGAATATTCATTTATTGGTCACGTACTTGTTGACATTTACTGACTTCCAGCTTATGGGATAGGCACTGAAGGGGCAGAAATGAATTAGGCAAATTTCCCATCTTGGAGCTTGCAGGACTTTGTGGAGACACAAGTAGACAGAGAGATAGTTAGACGTGTATTTCCATGTAGCTCTTCCAGCCGATTAATTGTACAAAAATACTTCTGTGATAGATACGGTGGTCACTTCGGCATTCAAATCTATGTGGTCAATGAGAGCTTGACATAAACTGCATCATACCTGAAAATGTTCACCTTCATTCAATGCACAGAGATCATGGAAGCTGATAAACCCATTTGATTAGCTTTTTCTGGGACAAGGAAGGAGAGAAGTTGGAAAGATTGCCTTGTACATGCAAATGATAATAAAAGTAACTAATGCTTATTGAATGTTTATACTGTTCTGAAAATTACATGCAGATCTTTCCACTTTACAGATGAGGAAATTATAAGAGAAAGTTAAGAATTCTTGAGTTCTTTTTTTTTTTAATTGGGAACATGAAGGCAACTTTTTTTAAAAAAGGCTAACAAGTCTAAAATTTGCAAACTCTTCAAATTTACTTTTGACCTTTGTTCAGTGTGTATGAATATATTTCATAGTTTTTATCAGTTTGTATGTGCTAGGTTTGTATGTGCTTGCTTCTGTCATTTATATCTGCTGTTTTGTTATATTTATTATTTTTTTATTTATAATTATATTTATTATATGTTGGGGTTACATTCTCCCCCCTTAATTCTGCATTTCTGAGAAGCAGTAGGAACAATGACTTCCGTGCACAGAGGTCTCTGTTTGGCTGTCTAATGGCCACTGGTCTGGATTTCTATCCGGGCCATTTTCAGGGTCTGGGATAAGCACTGGGTGGAGACAGAGAGGGAAGGTCAATATGAATTCTCTGGATTTTCTAACTCAAATAAATTGATATACATGAAAGTAATTGGAAAGTGATAAAACACTACATCAATTGTGATATTTTTGGTGTGTCATCATCATCTGGATTCTGTAAATGTGTGTCAGGTCTGATTGCAGTGTCTTTAGATAAAAGCAAAGACTTTTTTAGTAAGCATGCTATATCGAAGTGGGTATTGTTTCCATCAAATAATTCCTCTGTGACGCTTCCACTCCATTCATGATGTAGTGCCAGGTCACTGATGTGAGTGCCTGGCCTGGCCAGGCAGGTCAAGCCAGTGGGTCATAGGGATGGGGTGGGAGACGAGTGGCTCCTGGAGAGCCTGGACCACCAAGGGAGGCCACCCCTGAGCCAGCTCAGGTGAACTCTGCCTTGCAAGAGGGTTGCATAATGTTGGCCAGAATTACAGATTTTTACTGTAAATTCTGATTTTTAGCTGACTCACTTGGGCTTTTATAAAATATTGTGTATGCCAAATAAAACATGCCCGTGAGCTAGACTTTAAAGGGCTGCACTACATGCAAGCTCTGGCACCATGAAAGGGATTCTGGATGGGGAATGAGGAGATTGGCTGGGGTGCAGGGGGCTGGACAAATTATATTTGAGGAGCCTGAGTTGGTACTTCTCACCCTAAGGTCTCGGGCAAGGCACACGTTCACTATCAGCCTCCATTTCTTCATCTGTACAATGAAGTTCTTACAGATTTTCATAATATGCAGGAAAGCACCTAACACCATCTGAATGCAGCACCAAATACATGAATTTATGGTCCCAGTGATTCAGTCAGCCAAAATAGAGAACCACTGGCTTAAAGTATCTCTTAGAAATGCCTTCAGAACCTGTGGTCTATTCTTAGAAATCCCCAGGGAAGGTCATTCATCTTTTAAAGGAGGGGGTCATATTTTGGAAACAGTCAAAAGTCAAAGCTTATCAACTCAAGTAGCTAACGCCATTTGGACGGTTCCCAAAAAACTGAGTTAGGAGTTCTAAATAAGGAGAGTAAATCCCTGGTGTGGTTAGAACTTGGCTCTGAGGAAGGCAGTTTCTTCCAAAGATCATTGTGAACATCTGTGAATTGCAGACATGACGATGCAGCTGTGAGGGGGAGCGGGGAGTCCTGCCGTCCAGCAGGGACGCTGGGTGGCCACCCAGGGCTGTGACCTTGCAAGGACCCTCTAAACTCTTAACTACACCTGCTCCCTTACTAGGGTCTGGAGTGACTGCTTTCACACTGGGGTTGCACGGGGAGCTGGGCGTCACAGGAGCTCCTGCTGCCAGAAGCTTGTTCTTCACTGGTTGGGAAATTATAAACAAAATAATGGTCACTTTTCAAGGTGTTCTTTGATGTCAGTGTTTGAAGAAGCCAGAGAGCTGTCCTAGGAATGACAAGGACTCTGACTTCTCTGCCTCACCCCTCCCTCTTCCCTCCCTTCCCTTCTTCCTGTCCCTCTGGGGTCCTCCTCTATTGACTCTCTCTCCCTACCTTACCCTACACCCCCCAAGCCCTGCCCATATCCTTTTCCCAAGAAGCCTGTGGAAAAGGGAGGTCCTGATGAAATTGCCCAGTGAATTTGGATCAATGATTTGTAAGTGCAGCCTTGAAAAAAATCTTCCTCATGTTCTTCATTATGATGTGGTTCTACTGGAATAATTTAATTACTGGAGCATTTAATATATTTATTAATGATCTACATCTGTGGCCCCCAATCAGCCTGTGGACTTGGATCCCTTCTCAAATAAAGGGCAGTATTCACCCAAAGGTGGAAACATCTGCTTTGGTTATAGGATGGGGGAGGGGAAAGTGGGACTTACTTAGCCCATTCCTTACTGTCCCCAGTCCACCCCCTCCCCAGCAGTGCCTCAGGCATCTTTCCTGGAACCTCTATGATACCTTGAACAATGTAAAATCCAACTAATCTAGAACTAGGCATAAGAGGGGCATTCACTTGCAGGTGATGGTAAATTGGTAAAGTTGGCAAACAGCAGCAGGGAAGAGGTGTCACCAAGCCAACCAAGAGGATGAGGAATGGAAACAGTGATTCACAAAAACTGTCAGGCTGTTTTTTTAGGTGATGCCAGAAGGATATCAATAAGGTGCTCTTGGTGACTATGGAAAAGGCGACTTTAATGGAGATTTGTGGTGGAACAAGAAAGCGCTTCTCCATTGGGCCGAGCTCCTGTCTCTTACCTCTTTCAGGAAGAATACCCTGATTTTGGCCGTGAGCAGCACCCTGGTCCCCTGGGCTTTGGGGCAGCCTGGTGACCATCTTCCTGGGTGTTTCTCCAGTTCAGCTACAATAGAGGCAGCAAAGAGCTCCAGGTAGAGAAAAGAGCTGGGACTTTAGAGTCAAAGAAATGAATGTGGGCTGCATGAGACCTGGGGAAGAAGCCGTGCCTCTTTGAGCTTCACTTTCTTCATCTGTAAAACAGTGGTAATAAGTCCTCCTTTGAAAAATAAATGAGTTAAGGTGGCCAGCTGGGTACGAAGTGCATGGCAGGGCTCAGTCGCTATTAGTCCAGTCCACGTTGCCCGAGCAGATTTTGAAGTCAGTAACATTTCTCCCTGATTTTATTAAAGCAATACAGGTTCATTATAGAATGAATGAACTGTAAGACAACCCACAACCACATCTCCGGCATACAAAACCTTCAGAACATCCAAGCCACAGTTCCCAGGGGCTCCTTCAAAACCTCCTCCTTACTTCATGTGCCAAAAGGCTGGCCACTGGGCCTCGGAATGCCCACAGCCTGGGATTCCTCCTAAGCCATGCCCTGTCTATGTGAGCCCCCACTGGAAGTCAGACTGTCCGACTCACATTGGGAGGCCGAGGGAGGAGAATCACTTGAACCCAGGAGGCAGAGGTTGCAGTGAGCTGAGATCACGCCATTGCACTCCAGCCTGGGCAATAAGAGCAAAAACTCCATCTCAAAAACAAACAAACGAACAAACACACACACACACTCAGGGCATCTTGCACCCGTGCAAGCACACTTGAAGGCCCGAATAAGTACTGCTACTAATGCAAAATCAAGCATTCTGTTTAGGATCCCCCATTTCCTGGAGTCCCTAAATTCCTCACTCAGCCTCTCCCAGTGACAGGCAATTCTCAGCCCCTTACCTCTATGACATGAACTATATACAAGAGAAATAAGCCTTTTACAAAATATTGGTTAATGAGCAATAGAATACTAATGGCTCACAGGTTCTGGAAAAGAAGTAGAGTGGCCCCACTTATGAGAGAGGAGACCTCAAATCAGTCCTATATCAGAGCAAGGGAGTAACAGTGACAATTCCAGCGGGCAGCCATGTCTAGTTGCACAGGTCATGTGCTGCACAGTTTTGAGCAGTATCTTCACATCATGGCTCATTACTCTCTTGGGGCTACAGGGATGTGGAGTTGCTCATGGGGCCAAGGGGTCTCAGGAGGTCAGGTCAAAAATAGTGAGATTCCCCAGGCATGGTGGCTCACCCCTGTAATTCTAGCACTTTGGGAGGCCGAAGTAGGCAGATACTTGAGCCCAGGAGTTCAAGACCAACTTGGGCAATATGGTGAGACCCCGTCGCTACAAAGAAATACAAAACTTAGCCAGGCATGGTGGCACACGCCTGTAGTCCCAGGTACTTGGGAGGCTGAGGTGGGAGGATCACCTGAGTCTGGGGTAGTCAAGGCTGCAGTGAACTGTGATCACACCACCGCACTCCAGCGTGGGTGACAGAGACCCTGTTTTAAAAAAATAAATATAGCGAGAATTAAATGAATTTATATATATATAAAATCATATTATATATATAATCATATATATAATTATATATATATAATTATATATATATCACTTTGGCCAGGCACAGTGGCTCACACTTGTAATTCCAACACTTTGGGAGGCCGAGTCGGATGGATCACCTGAGATCAGTTCAAAACCAGCCTGGCCAACAGTAGAAACCCCATCTCTACTGAAAATACAAAATACTAGCTGGGCGTGGTGGCGAGCACCTGTTGTAAGGTCCTCTGAGCTGGCCATACCATGGTCAAGCCATCCTGACATTCCCCCACCCTTGTGATAATGTACTTTGTGATATTCTCGGTCCTTGTGAATGTACTTTGTAACATTCCCCCCTGCCCTTGTGACAATATGCCCACCCCGCGCTTGTGAATATACTTTGTAACATCCTCCCCCACCTTGAGAATGTACTTTGTAACTTCCATCCCCATGCCTGCAAAAATCGCTCCTAACTCCACTGCCTATCCCAAACCTATAAGAACCAATGATAATCCCACCACCCTTTCTCGGACTCAGCCCACCTGCACCCAGGTGAATAAACGACCTCTGTTCACCTGGGCCAGGTGAAACACTAAGGCTACTCAGGTGATCTCTTATACGGACATGGGTAACACCTGTAATCCCAGCTACTAGGGAGGCCGAGGCAGGAAAATCACTTGAACCTGGGAGTTGGAGGTTGCGGTGAGCTGAGATGTGCCATTGCACTCCAGCCTGGCAACAAGAGCGAAACTCCATCTCTCTCTGTCTATATATATAAAAATATGTATAAATATAAATATACATATCACTTGGAACAGGGCTTGGTATCTTGTGATCACCAATAAATGTTAACTGTCATTCCTGTTCATGTGAGTTAATGTTCCTTGTGTTCCTAGGAGGGACTACCTTGTCACAAAAAGCAGTATAGATCGGACACAAACATACCTTTTCCAGTTGTTGAAAAGCTTGGATGTTTGAGGGTGCTTAAGTGGGAACTGGGTTGTTGAGGTTGTCAGTGCACAGTGGGTTGTGTGGGTCACAAGGAAAAATGCTGGGGCTGGGGTCCGGGCCACTTGCAACGTTAGCTGTGTGATCCTGTTTTGAACTGAAAAGGAGGTATTGCCTTTCTGACCAGACTAGGTTATTATTAAATTACAAAATGGTAGATTGTATTAAGTTTCAAAATGTTAGATTGAAATTGTGATCAAACAAGAGAAGGAACTGTGGAAAGTCCATGGTGGAAATGACTATTTGAAGCAGTTGGGGCAAAGACAATATGCATCTCCAGGGTGACGGAGCCTTTTGGGATGAAAAGAGTGTGGCATTCAGAATGAGGAGCCCTGCAGGGATTCTTGGTGTGTCCTGGGACCAGTTTCTTACATTCTCTGTCTTCATTTCCTCACCTATGAAATGGGAATCATGATACCCAAGCACTCACCCCACTGACTTCTGACATGAAGATAAAGCTAGATTGGTACGAATGTGCTTGAAACACTGAAAAGTCCTACACAATGGTGCTTCCACTACAGCTTAGTTCTGTTATCAGAGTCCACAAACCAGCTTATTTGCTTCTGCTGCCTACTCTAAAATAGCAAGTAACCAGACTTTTATGTGCCAAGACAGAAATAAATGGATTTTTAAAATATTTGGTTTCAGTGCTTTTGTGTCATTGACAGGAGTCTGCTGGAGTCCCAGCGCCCTCCTGGAATGATCCAGGCCTAGAAACGAAGCTGTGTTTCCCCCAGTGACACCAGAAGGAAGGACAAAAGAGGCTGTCTCCCCACCCACCTACACACTCTGTGCTAATTGGGCTTCTTTGTTGCCCTCCCCAGAGGCTGGGAAGGAATGTGCAGCCCAGGCGGAATTCCTCTCTGCACCCTGCCCCTCCCCTTGAGGTCACCACTCTGGGATCGCTTATGCCTGTGGAGAGTGTAGAATGAAGTAGAGGGCAGAGCCAGGAGCAAAGAGCCAGCAGCCAGGGAGAAGTCAGGGACTCCGCCTTCTTCCCAAACTGCAAATTACAAGGAGATGGCCAAGAAGCCTCTTGGCATATGGCACAGAGCATGGGCTTTGGAGCCAGATGAACTGGGTTCTGATCTGCCACTCTGTACAACCTAGGACAAGTCAGTCTAACTAAGACTGGGTCTCACTTCTTTCATCTGTGAGCTGGGGACTTTTATATCTGCATCTTGGTGTTCTTGTGAGGAGATGAAGCATACAATGCAGTCTTTGGGTATATTAGTCTGCTCAGGCTGTCATAACAACAGACCACAGACTGTGCGGTTTAAACAACAGAAATTTATTTTCTCACGGTTCTGCAGGCCATAAGCCCAAGATCAAGGTGCTGGCATGGTTGGGTTCTGATGAGGGCTCTCTTCCTGGCTTGCTGATGGTTGCCTTCTTGCTATGTCCTCACATGGTGGAAAAAGATGGATATCTCCTTCTTGCTCTCCTTCTTTTTATAAGGCCATAGCCCTATCAGATTAGGGCACCACCCTTATGACCTCACTGAAACTTAATTACTTCCTTAAGAGCCTTTCTCTAGATAAAGTCACATTGAGAGTTAGGGCTTCAACATATGAATTTGTGGGGCAGATAATTCAGTCCATAGCATCATGAAGGGTGGAATTGGACAGCATAATCAAAAGGTAGTAAAAAGAACAAGGACTAGAACATGAATGCTGAAACTAAGGATGGGTCCCTGCTGCATTCTGCAGATATCAACAGCCATTTTCCCAGATCCAGAGCAATGCAGATCAAACAGCGGGAAGATGCTTGGAGTTGATAGAGAGCTCCGCTTCCCAGACAAAGCAGTTTTGTGTGATGTAAAAGCAAATATAGGAAAGTTTGAGAAACTACACTGATAACCCCTGAATCTGGGGACCGTCATGGTATAGCTGGGCTGGAGAAAAAATGCAGAACTGGCTTCTCAAAGCTTCTTCTGTGATACTTGCATCCTGAGGCCTAGGCCAGAAGAACCTGTAACCACTCTTATTCTTTCTTCGTCTCTGTGAAAAGGATGGGAAAAAAATTCTAAGCAATTAGCAAGGAATATGAGCAGCAACCAAAGAAGGACAGTGGCAGTCCTTCTGGATGGCAGTCGACAGTTCCCCCATCGATCTCTGCATATGCTGCTCCTCCATCCAGAAGCAGGTGCCCTTCAACCTGGGCTGGCTTGTGACTCGCTTTGTCCATGGGATTTGGAGGAAGTGACACTGTGCCAGGTCCAGGCCCAGACCTTTTGAGACTTGACAGTTCTGTTCTCTCAGAACCCAACTTCAATGTAAAGAAACCCAGATTTTCCTACTGGAGAGAGAGGCAACGTAGCGAGAAAGGCCGTGGAGGATGAGAGATCACATGAAGAGAGAGAATGGCCACACAGAGGACAGCCTCAGTGCCCTGCTAGGACCCTCCAACCCCGGTCACAATGCCCTCACCATACCACATGGAGCAGAGATGAGTTGCCCTCACTGAGCCCTACATTAATTCCTAACTCACAGAATTGGGAGCAATAAAAGGATGGTTTTAAGACACTGCATTTTGGAGTGGTTTGTTAGGCAGCAACGGATAAATGAAGGAGGACCTGCACATCAAAATGGCCTGTGCACCCTGATGCCAGCACTCCACGTAGGCTGGATGTATACCTGACCCAGGGGAATGTCCTGGTGCAGCACGATCAACATAGTTAAAGCAAGTGAGAGCCTGAAGACTAGGATGTGGACAGAGGCTGCCCAAGGCCCAGTCTCATTCTGTCTCACCTTGCTCAGGCAGCCAAAGGACCAGACTGGACAAATGATGAATACCCATTACCCATCTCTCTAGTTCCTGTTCTAAGGGAAGGACTCAGACAGTGCCTAGAAACTAGGGAAAGTAGAGCTTCTTTCCAATATGTGCAAAGGGATCTGGGTGAATAGTTTGAAGAGAGGCTTTCGTGAGGAGGAGTTTTGGATTGTAGTGAGAGGTGAGAGGGTGCTTCATCTCTCAGTTCAACCTATAATATGTATGGGGCTGGGGTGAAGTAGGGGAAGCCCTTCAGCAGGATGACTCAGAGAGCCTGGTTTTGTGTCCTGCAGTTGAGAGATATCTGCTCTGATGCTTGACATAGGCTGGTAAAGCTCGAGTGGTCTTTGACACACGGAAGACGAAGTAGAAGATGGCATTTGAGAAGTGCCTCCATTCCCACTACAGCAAGGCAAGGGATGCGTGCCTACATTTGATTGATGAGAGGCAGATTATGCCAAGTCAGATGGGAGCCTGAATATCTAAGACCTGCCTGAGAAGACAGAGTGAGGACTGGTGATGAGGACCTCAGGGGCTGAGAGGTGGGAAAGCTGGAGGGACGGAATACAGCCTCTACCCTAGGGGATTTGAGCCAGACCACAACTGGGGAGTCTCTGAAGCTGGAGCCACCTATCAGTCAGCAGCCACCTAAGAGCTTTACGGCTCTGCTTCCTGTCCTTCTCTGGGCTCCAGCCCCTCAGGAGCTTGGAGCCCTGCTTAATCATCTGAGGGCAAGAGGGGAAAGGGGAAAATCAGTACCCCGTACCTTCTTTCCCTGACTCCAAGTTCCTACCTACCTGTCACAGGTGCTAGCTAGGGAGGGGAGGAACCCTTGCAACTTGCCTATGTAGGGATAAAGTATTTCTTACCTTGAATTGAAGATTCAAGTGTTCATTCATGCAATACATATTTGAGTTCCTATTCTGTGTGAGGTTTGGTTGACACTGGGGATTTAGCAGTGAGCAAAATACATACAAATCTCCTCCTCCATGGAGCTAACATTTTAATGGATTAATATCTAGGACTAGACATTTTAAACTTGATACTGTATGTTGTGTCTTAGTGAACACAGGACTATTACCTAAAAGACAGTAGCAAATTCAAGGGGAAGATAAATATAAAATAATTATTTAAAACATTTGGACTTAAACGGATGGCTATTTCCCAGACATACGCTACCAAAAGAAAGCTGAAATAACTACATTATCCTCAGAGAACAGAGAACATTAAGGATATTTTTTTAAAGTGACCATGTAATCAGTTGTTCAAATGAGGACTCTTTCCAGAGTTAAAAGAGGTGCTATTAGTAAAGTCTATGGGGACAACATGTATTAATATAAGAGGTGCTATTAATAAGACCTGTGAGAACAGCATGTGTTAATTAGGACTATTTCAGGCAAACAGGGACCTATGGTCATTCTGGGGATAAAACAGGTCACTGCATAGAGATAAGAGGAGTTCATGAAGCCATAACAATTCTGAGCTTGTTTGTACCTAATAACATAACTTAAAAACACATAAAGCAAAAATTGGCAGAATGACGAGGAGAAATGGACAGATCTGTTTTCATAAAGGGGAATCTAAACATTATGCTGTCTACAACTGACAGAGTAAATAGACAAATTTATTGGAGATACAGAATATTTTATCAACACAAGTAAAAAGCTTGATCTAACAGGTGGTAGGCCAGTTCCGGCCCACCACCTGTTTTTGTCAATAAAGTTTTATTGGAATACATCCCCATTCATTTATTTACTTATTTTCTATGGCTATTGTCTATGGCTGCTTTTGCTTTACAATGGCAGGTTGAGTAGCCATGACAGAGACTATATGGTCTGCAAAGCTGAAAGTTTTTACTATCTGGCCTGATACAGGACATTTACTAACCCCTGATGTAAAGCATTTATACAAAATCCTGACTTAACAATTAAAGAGTACATATACTTTTCAGGTACATGTGAACATTTTCAAAAACTGATCATGTAGCAAATGTCAACTAATTTTTAAAATCCCAATATCATATACATCTCTAACTACAAGAAACCCCCCTATATCATATATATCTTTGACCACAAGGCAATTCAATCAGAAATCAATAATTAAAAGATAATGAATCTCCCATAAGTCTGAAATTTTAAAAATTCTTTGAAATAATGATTCAAAGAAGAAACCTTAGTGGAAATTATATATATGAAATGAATGGTAATAAAATGCTACATTTCAAAATGAGTGGGAAATGGCTAAAACAATTCTGAGAGGAAATGTATAGCTGTAAATATTTATATTGGTAAAGAAAAACCCAAATCAAGAAGTAAGAAAAAGAACAAAAGAGTAAATTCAAAGAAAGCAGCAGAAGGGAAGTTAACAAAATAGAGAATAAAGAGACAATAGAAAAGAGCAACTAAATCAGAAAACAAAAGATAAAGAATTCTTTAGCAAGATAGACCAAGAAAAAAAAAAAGACAAAAGGAACAATTAGATGCTATTGAGAATGAAACTAGTATGTGGTTAAATGGCAAAGGACTGGAGAGTGCTGGGTGATGGGCAAAGTGTGTTCATTTTATTAGTCTCTGTACATTTCTGTATATTTGAAAGATTTCAACACACACATACACACACACACATGAAATAAAATCTGCAAATAAAAAAAGGAAGAGTAGGCTCTGAATTCAGACTGCCTGAATTTAAACACTGATTCTACAATTGATTAGTGAGTACCTTGGGGGCAAGTTACTTAAATGATCTCTTTAAAATAGAGATAATAGCTTCTGGCCCATAGCTCCACACTGCCTCCTTCATAAGGCTCTGGGAACTCAGGACAAGGTTTCATTCACTCTGATTTGTAAAACTCTTTCTCTAGTTAAAGTTGCCCCGGAATTACTTAACACCTCTCCCTCACCTTCCACAGCAATGTTTAAACTACCTGGAGACCTTGGAACACCACTCGGGAAGCATGGGGAGGGAATGAAGACAAAGGGCAGAGGTTGGAATGCACAAGGAGGAGAGAACCAGCATTTATTAAATCTCCACAGTGCATCGGCTAGTGTGCTAGATGTGAATACCTATTTCCTCCCGTGGAAGGGAATAATATTATTGTCTGCTACTGACTGTGTTCGTTTTCATTCGGTACGGCATGTGCAATGTCCCCACAACCTTGTACCTTCAGCGCACTGCTTCCAGTGACTGCGTGGTGTTTCAATGGTGTTTCACATCCCCCCATAACCTCTTCTTATCCTCACCCCTAGTCTAAGGCACTTGAGTTGCTTTCAGTCCTTGCTATGAGAATCAATACTTGAACACATCTCTTCATCAGTGCTCCCCCAGGGATTTACATCTGGGAGTGAACCTTCTGGGTCACAAAGAAGAAATAGTATATACTGCAGACTGTTTTCCAGAATGGCTGAATCCCTTTGTACTCCCACCAGCAGGACACAAAGAAACAGGAATCTTTGCACCCTGCTCACCAACACAGGCATTATTAATATTTACTTGTGGGAATTTATTAGTGTTTTGCTGTGTTTATTTTGGCTTTTTGAATTACTAGTACATTTGAAGGTATCTTCATACGCTGTTACCTACTTGGATTCTCCCTTCCATGAATGGCCTGTTCATATGCTTTGCTATTTTTTAAATTGAGTTTCCTGTCCTTTTCTGATTGGCTCTCAGGAGTTCCTTATATATTCTAGAAATTGATGGTGTGTTGTGTTTAGACATCACAGTTGCCTTCTTCCAGTCTTCTGTGACATTGCTGAGATGTCCTTCACTGAACAGTAGAGCTGGCCCCTGGTCACTCAGCTCAAGAGGGTGGAATCAGGATTGGAACCCAGGCCAGTCTCCCTCAGGAGTCCATGCTTTTTCCATAGTGTTCCTCCCTCCCCACCTGCTTTCTTCAAAGAGAGCAGTTCTCCACTCAGTCCAGACAACATTTGGGTATTTGGAAAGGGAAGAAGTAGTGTATCTCCAGAAATTGCACGAGGTAACCTCCCAGTAGTGCTGAAGAAGCCACGTTGATGCCTAAAGGGTGAGGATTTGTGATTTCTAAAAGACCTTTTCTGGAGCTGCTGGAAGCTCTCATTTCTCCTTGCCCACCTTGGCAAGGGGTAACTGTCACCTTCCTGGCTATAATTATCAGGCATTAAGCATACCTCTAAATGGAGCATTGAACCGCATGTCCTCCTGGTGACCAGGGATCCCACTGACAACCCAAGATGAATATGCAAAGAAGACTTCCTCAGTGTGCCTCACTCAGCCTAGCCATGCAGCAGGCAGTGTCCTCATTTCTCCAGCACCCACGTAAGGAACCTCAGGTAATTCACCTCTGGCTCACTTCCACCACATTTTCTGCCATGTCCTGCCCCATCTTGCCCCATCCTTTTTTCCCTGCTGTGATAGATTTCATTGCAGCTCCTTTGATCCAGCCTCCTCTCTGCATCACTTCCCTCCACCCCAAATTATTGTCTGTCTGATGTCTCCATCACCTTTGTCCTGACCTAGCTACTTTTATATAGCCATTTCTCATGGCCGAAAAATGTGATCTAAGGCTTGGATGTGGGTCTCCGCTTTGCCATTCTTCAGCAGTAGCCAGAAAACCTTACTCAGCCAGCAGTGGCCTCCTCAATAAGCATTCAATAAATGCCTACTATGTGTTAAGTGCTATGATGGGCACCAGCAATTCCTCGGTGAGTGATGTAATCCCTGCTCTCGATTTGCTCACTGCAGGAAGGGGCAGGCATTTAAGCCACCAGATGCATCCAGTGTGATGAGTTGATCAAAGAGATGTGCTTAGAAGTGATCAACTTGGCCTAAAAGTAGGTAGAGATGGTCAGGAAGACATCTTATGGGAGCTGACACTTGAGCTGAATCTGAAAGGGTGGGGATGAGTTTTCCAGGTGGACAGTGCTAGCAGAGGGCAAGAGCATGGCAAGATGAAGCAAGTGGCGTGTTAGGAATGCAAGTTTATAGTCCTTCTTTCTCATGGGGCTTGGAGGAGAACCACACATGAAAACACATATCATGAATCGCCAACAAGTGCTGTAGGAATAGATGCTATGTTTTTGTTTGTTTGTTTGTTTGTTTGTTTGTTTTTGAGACAAAAGTCTCCCTTTGTTGCCCAGACTGGAGTGCAGTGGTGGAATCTCAGCCCACTGCAACTCCTGCCTCTTGGGTTCAAGCAATCCTCTTGTCTCAGCCTCCTGAGTAGCTAGGATTACAGGTGTATGCGCCACCACGCCTGGTTAATTTTTGTATTTTTAGTAGAGACGAGGTTTCACCATGTTGGCCAGGCTGGTCTCAAACTCCTGACTTCAAGTAATCCACTCACCTCGACCTCCCAGAGTGCTGGGATTACAGGAGTGTGCCACTGCACCCAGCTGGAACAGATGCTTTTAGTTGTTAGTTAATGAAAATTTGCCTTCTGGGTTTGATCTGAAATAAGAGAAACACTTAAACTTCTTGTTTCACCAGGTTTGAACAGCCTACTCCATGGCTGTCTTCCATGTACCCACCCCGATTGTGCCATAAGGAAAATGCCGCATAAGAATGTGCTTTCTGTTCAATGCTGGTAACAGTTCTCCTTGTTATCTTTATGTGTGCTATGTGTCTAAGCTTTATGGAAGCTGCTGAGAGGCTGGAGTGGACAAGACTTGGGATTGTGGAGTCAGCCTAAAATGGGTTCAAATCCTGGTACTGCCACTTTCTACGTACTAATTCTGGCCCTGCCTCCAAGGCCACCTTGATTAGTTTGGGATGCTCCACAGCTCTTTGGGGACTTGCTCCAGAGCCAGCAGGTGACTAATTGCATCAACGGCATGTAGGCTTCAGTGGTTTAATTCTGAAGGCAATCTGATCTCTAAGTTTTGGGGGTATGGTTCTCCAGCTACTCAGGAGGCTGAGACAGGAGGATCACTGGAACCCAGGAGGCAGGGGTTGCAGTGGGCCGAGATCCCACCACCTCACTCCGGCTTGGGTAACAGAGGGAGACTTTTGTCTCAAAAAACAACAAAACAAACAAACAAACAAACAAAACCATAGCATCTATTCCTACAGCACTTGCTGGTGATTCATGATATGTGTTTTCATGCATGGTTCTCCACATGTTCACTAGGATAAAGGCTAAGCCTCCTCCACGGGCCTCTGAGGCCTGATGTGGGTCAGCCTCCCTATCTTCCCCTGCTTCCCTTTGAACTCTCTAGGTTCCATTAACACTGGCTGTGACCATTCCCATTCCTACCTCAGGGACTTTGTATTTGTTGTTCCTTCTGCCTAGAACTTTCTTTTCTTTTCCCTTTTTCTTTTTTTTGAGACAGGGTCTCACTGTATCACCCAGACTGGAGTGCAGTGGTGTGATCATAGCACGCTGCAGCCTCAAACCCCCGGCTCAAGCCATTCTCTTGTTTCAGCCTCCTGAGTAGCTGGGAGTGCAGGCGTGCACCACCACGCCCAGCTAATTTTTATTTTTTGTAGAGAAAGCGTCCTACTGTGTTGCCCAGGCAGGTCTTGAACTCCTGGCTTCAAGTAATCCTCCCCTCTCAGCTTCCCAAAATGCTGGAATTACAGACATGAGCCACTGCACCTGACCGCCTTCTGCCTATAGCTTTCTTTCACCTGAACTTTATGGCTGACTCTTTTCAGTTAGCAGGTAACAGGTATCAGTTCAGATGTTACCTCTTATTACATCCCCAGGCCATCCTGTTTAATTTTCTTCATAGCACCTCTTACCTGCACCATCTTATTTATTTATTTACTTATTTACTGTCTGTCTCCTCTGCTACAACCTGAGTTTGATTTTAGCAGGAACCTTGTCTGTCCTGATTACTGCTGTATCTCCAAAACCCAGAGCAGTGCTGATTTTGCATATCATGTGTATAATGTGTATGCCTTATACATTCAGTAAATGCTTTTGAATCAATGGGCAGTTGAATAAATGGATTCGCTGAAAGAAATGCTTTCATAAAGAAGGAGCGACTCTCCATTTTAAAATGGGGGAAAAGAACTTCTTTGGTACCTATTCTTACCTGTGGAATGGAAACAAATATTTGTGGAACTGCAACAGACTAATGCACAATAAAGCTTTCAGTTGCAAATGCAATAGAGAGTGGTCATAAATGAATAGTAATTACAAGATTAGCATGCTGTGGGAGTCACATTTTGGGCCACCTTGTAATTCTGAAATAGAGTTTGGAAAAGAGTTTCACCCAGGTTATGCAAGATTCATGGCTATAATCTGGTAGCAGGCACTAGCCGTGGGGAAGCCGGGCCTGCATTCAAGTTCTGGTTCTACATCTTCTTAGCCATGTGAATTTGGGCAATTTCCTTAACTCTCATGGGTCTACATTTACTCATATGTGAAATGGGAACACACCAACCACCACGGTGGCCTGAGAGCTAAAAGAGATGATAGATATAGTTCATACAGCACAGGATGGGGTGAGGGGAAGAACTGTCCCCACGTGACCCCACTCTCCCATGGCTCTGCACTCCAGCCCTGGCAGTGTGAGCGCAGAGGTCATGCCAGATAAATGTCTGCCGAGTGCTGGCTGAGGGACACTCACTCTTATCCAGCTCCTGTGGTCAGAAGCCAGCTTTCCACAAGCCTCACAGACATGACGTACTGGGGCTTGAATTTCACCCATGGCCTAAAAGCAAGGTCCCATTCTCTCAGCTCTCATTACTCAGTGTCTTCCGGGCCTTTCCCTTGGACAGCAAGATAAGAGTGCCCAAGGTCAAGACCATCAGGAGATGAAGCCCCCACTACTGGAGGACGGACCGTGTAGGGGTGGGGAGGAGGCTGAGATTGAGAAAGGGCAGTGCTGTGGGCTACTGTGGGTAACTACAGGAAGGCACCAGAGCCCTAGACATCTCTAGGTGAGGAAGCCCAGGCCGCAGTGCTGAATGGCTGGGGAAGAAGCTACTGTCTCCACCGCAACAGGCTGTGCTGGTCTGGTCTGTGGGATGGCTAGTCATGGTTCCCTTCTACATGTGTCTCTTGTTGAGGCTGGCTGTGAAGACCCTGTGTTCAGGAAGAGTTGTATGGCATGAGGCAGGGGTGGGGTTCCCCAGCTCTCCTCCTTTAATTGTCTCTCATGTGTTATGGTTACATATTGGGCATCAGAGAGCACTGCATGGTTTCTGATGGTCCTTCCTACGTGCTAGCTCTATGGTTCTCAGCCTTCTCCCTTTGGCCTAGAAGATCTGTCCTCTATGGCTAGCAGCCAAGAGATTTCCACAGTGATTTCTATCCATTGTGGTCCTGCGGAGAGAAGTTGCACCTCTGTTAATGGCTGGGGATGGGCAATTGCAAGGTAGTACGTGGGCGCACAGTCTCTCAGGCGCCCTGTGTGTCACTGGGTCTTGCTAGTATGTTTGGGAGGAGGACCAGCTGGTGAATATTGCCTGGCAGCGGTGTGAGCCACTGTTTTCCAGCTGCCGTGATAGGACTGCTTCCGGGTCACCAGAAAGACAGGGCAAGATTGGTTAATAGTGTTGCCCCTGCTGGTGGAGGTGTGGGCTGCAGGACTGGACTCCACTCCCACTTCTGCTTCTTATTGGCCACGGAATCCGGAGCCTCAGAGCCCTCATCTCGAAAATGAAGGGGTTGTTTGGGAGGCTGAGGCAGAAGAATCACTTGAACTTGGGAGGCAGAGGTTGCAGTGAGCCAATATCGCACCACTGCACTCTAGCCTAGGCGACAGAGCAAGACTCCATCTCAAAAATAGAATAGAATAGAATAGAATAGAATAGAATAGAATAGAATAGAATAGAATAGAATTAGAATAGAATAGAATAGAATAAAATAAAAATTGTGGTTGGATCAGGACCTGGAGACAGCTAAGGTCCTTCTTGCTGTAGGAGTCTCAGAGACCCCAGAGTGCATAGGCATTTTACCAGGTCCAGAAAGCAGCTTGGCTCTTAGTGCTGCAAGGACCGCCCCCCACCCTCTCCACCCATCCTGCTAGGCTGCATTTAAGGAGCAGAGAACCTTGGCAGCTCTAACTTATCTGTCCCCTCACCCCCAAGGAGGAGTGCACCCTCAGGGAAGGGGACACTCTGCTTTCACAGATGGAGAAGTGTTGGAGTGGTGGCTTTGCAGCCTAGTGGCCAGTCTTCTCTGGGGTGAGCAGCCCAGGATCCCCCCATCTCCCACCAGCCTTGGTATTTGCTAATTTCCCTTCCCAGGACAAATGTGTCACTATCACTCTTAAAATGAGGTGTCCAGATGGGAACACAATACAGATGTGGCCCAGTCATCTCAGAGGAATGCAAGAAAGCTACTGAGATTGTCTAGAATTCAGGCATTTCCCCAGTAGGCTTTATCCTCTATTTATTCTATATCTATGACATCTTATTTTTGTTTTTGTTTTTGCTGTTGTTTTGTTTTGTTTTTAAGACCGTCTTGTTCTGTTGTCCAGGTTGGAGTGCAGTGATCTGATCCCAGCTCACTGCAGCCTTGAACTCCTGGCCCTAAGCGCAGCTCACTGCAACCTTGAACTCCTGGCCCTAAGCGATCCTCCCTCCTCAGCCTCCCAAAATTCTGGAATTACAGGCATGAGCCACTGCACCTGGCCCATGGCATCTTATTAAACATCTGTCCATTGCAACCTGAGAGTTTTCTGTTTGCGCTCCTGTGTTTGTAAATTTGCTTAATGAAGGCCCTGTTTAAAGGGAAGGACTGCCTCTAGCTCCCCCTAGAGGATGGCTGGCTGGGATTCCACAGCCTCAGCTCTGGGAGTTCCTGTGTAGGTCTCAAGGCAGCAGAGAGATTAATGACCTGGGTCATTTTGTTTATTAAAATATCATCTTGGGGGTTCTTTATACCATTGTAAAAATGTTTCAACTGAGCACCTTCTGTCTTCTTAAGCCAGTGCCTCTGGGCACTCTTCTTTGTAACTTGGGTACTCCGGGGCTTCTCTGGGCCTCTGCTTGCTCATCTTTAGAATAAAGTAATTTTTTTTCCAGTTGTAAATTAATTATATGGTTCTTTATATTAATTATATGGAGTTAGATAAGGACTCGTCTTTACAACTACAATAACTGCTATTTTCGTATTCCCTCTTTTAGGAATTTATTGTAAAAAGGACTCAACCTTTTCCTGACTTTATGCCTCCAAATTCCCATTTCTCGCCCTCTCCTGACGTTTTGCCTTTCCCCACCCCATCCCCGTGGTGCTCCAAACTCAATGGCAGCACAGCATGAAGGTTCAGGACAGTGTCTCTGGAGGCTGCTCTGGGCCCATCACTAACCAGCTGGGCGACCCCAAGTGAGTCACATAACCTCTCTGTCTGCCTCATTATCTGTAAAAAGGGGATATGGTAGCATTTGCCTTACAGAAAATGTAATTGGTAATTAATGCATATAAAATGCTTAGAATAGTGAAAAGTGGTGTTCAAGGAAGCATTCATTGTTATTGTTGTGTTTCTATGGGGTGAGGTAGTCAGTAAAACCCAAGGTTAACACCAGACTGTTTTCCTCTAGGAAATACAACAAACAAGCAAGCAGAAGACATGGATCCTGAAGTTTCTCATGAGCAGGAGACTAGCACAGACCTCTGTTCCTACCTTTGGGAGGAGAGCACAGCTGGCTGGCTGCCAGAGTGGGCCTCGGGGAGTAGGAAAAGTCAAGGGCTTAAGAGATGGAAGATCTCCTGGGTCACACCCAGGAGACTATTCACTAGCTGCCCACTGGGCAATAAACACCAACTGAGGACCCAGGTGACACAAATCCAGGATTAGGTACAAAACAAATCTGGTCATTGGAGGACTCAGGCCAATAGGGGAAATAAACTGGTCAATAAACAATCATAGTGCCCTGTAAGGGCTGTAAAAGGGCATCCTAGGGGTCTGCAGTTGATAGGAAGGGATTGGAGAGGGCACAAGGCCAAGAAATAGGACAGGCAAGATCCAAGGGAGTGAGGACTTGGTGATGTCAAAGGCTTCAGGGCCATTATAGGCATATCCGTAAGCCACATGCTACATAGGCCACCTGGCTTCTCAAAGAGATCCACACTATACATTTGGGGTGAAAAGTTAGAAGACTACTTCTCAAAATGAGGTGCAACAGTGAAGCCAAATTTATTTTGAATTGATTCTTTTTAAAAGAATATAACCATATGTAAACTCAGAATAACCACAGTTCACCATGACACTGTTTTTAGGGGCCCAGCCAGGAATGAGGGTCAGTACCTTGGAGAGCTCCAAGGGGTTCCAAAGGGCTGAGGCACGCACTAGTTCAGCATGAGGCAGAAACCTGCTACCAGGATCAGTGTGGAGTCAGCCCCTACTGGTGTGAGCTTCCATTGCCAAAGCTGGTGCTTCTTCTCTTAGGTGGAGGTCCCAGGGAGTAGGAGATGGTGGATGGGGGGCAAGGGACCTAAGATGGACATTTGTTATCTGCCCTCTCTTTGATGGAGCCTTCTTGGTACCCAGGAGAAATCATTGCACTCATCCTGGAGTCAACTAGTAGGCCCTGTCACTAGGATGCTTATGGAGTTTTGCTTTCCTACAAGTGATTGATATCACTTCTCCGGTGGAGGTGACTTCGTTATTTGAGATAAGCAGTTGAAAGGATTGTTGCTGCCTGAAGGCAAAATCAAAAAAACTGGGACAAGCTTCATAGCAGTTCTGCCATTTCAGCATCATGGATGTGGATTTCTACAGTTACCCAATCAGTCCAGGTCTTGTGGGCAGCTGGGGACTATCTGTGAGATGCAGGGTGACGCCTGACTTTGAAATGTTTGTTGTGGCTTTTGGCCCTGAACACTGGAGCCTGATTAAGTATAAAACTTGACTGACTGCAATCTGGGGAGCTGCACCCACATGCATCTGGTGTGTGCATATACGTTGCTCTTTTCATCAGATGGACATGTCGTTTGGATATTTATCTCCTGGAATAAGACATTGAAAAGTAATTTATAGCTTCAGGAAAGTCCCCAGTCAAATATGGACTCTGGCGAGATGATGATGTCCGCAGATTTATCCTCAGGGACCTTCTACTTCCCCTTTTTCTTCCATCTCAGCCCTCCTCCCATTCACTTGTTCCCCATGTGTTTACTGAGTGTCTTTTTGTGCATAGGCCCAGGATCTTCACCCACAGCCGACTGTAACAACCATATGGCCTAGATCATCTGGGACAATTCTGATTAAGGGGCATTTATTCTTTTCATTAAAAGTGATTTGTTAAATATATCGGGGAATGTGATTTGACTTTATGCTGTTGTAAAGCATAAATAAATTCATAAATCAGGAAAATAATCTTCAGTTGAATTACATGTTAGAATTTTGCATGCAGAAAATATGGTCACCATATATCTTAAGACAGAGAGAGCAAACAATTTGCATCTCCTGGGTCGGTTCAATGCATTGGAAGAATCACCTGTATTGAGAAGGAGTCTGGGGTCACTGTTGATTAGTGGCACCTGCCGTGGACATCACATGGCAAGTGGTGGCATGAAGACTGTGTCTTTGGCACCACCCGTGTCTGTTCTAAAGGCCTACTGTCCTCACACTGTTCCAAGTCTCTCTTAATATAAAAAGCTGTCTGAACCGTCAACAGTGAAGGGTTATTACCCTAACGTGGTAACCATCCCAGAGGCTGGAAGAGACCTGTGCCTCAACTGGGCCTTCATGAATAGGCCAGGAGAAGGGAATATTTTAGGTCTCAGCACTCCTTGCACAACACATAGGAGCTCTGCTCTGAACCCAAATTGTGTTTCTTAGCTTGAGACCACCTAGTAATGGGAAGAGCCTGGTGTCCAGAGGCGGACAGACCCGGCTGTAAATCCTGAATTCTGAAGCGCCAGCTGTATGACCCTGGGAAGGTTACTTAACTTTTCTGATCTTCAGTTTACTTCTCTCCAAAATGGAAATGATAATATCTACCTCTTAGGGTTATTATAAGAATTAAATCATAGAACACACTTAAAGCCACTGTGGTTGTGCCTGCCGCATAGCAGGTGCTCCATAAATGAGATCCCTTATAACAGCTTATAAGAACTGCAGGCTCCATCCCTTGCTCCCTGTGGGCCATTTGAATAAACCTATTTTAAGTAATGGATGTCACACGTAATTTGGGCAATAATTCCATTTCACTTCTACCCCCAAATCTGAAAAATAAATAAAGGAAGTTGACCTTTACTAAGTGATTTGGAATTTCAGTGGAAGGTTCTATAATTGCTAGCTAACAGGCCCAAGAAACCAGCTCTTGTGCTGTAATTGGAGGTGTGCAGGTCAGGACATTTAATTATGGCCTGGCTGCCTGGAATAGAAACCTTGCCACCATGACAACACCTTTTTGCATCTGCCTGATTAAGTCAACAAATTGTTGGTTCCCAGCCCAAATTGGACTGTGACAAGTGCTTTCTCCCCCTGGAATCTGCCTGTCATGATGTGCCTGTCAAATTTCTTTACAAAGGCCAGGCTCAGGTAGCGGAACTCAACAGAAGGAGGAGAGGACACAGCCCTGCTCTGGAGATGTCTGCAGCCTAGCGTAGAGGACGAACTGGACCTGCTGGGGAGCAGGAAAGGCATTTTGTGGTCTGTGGGGCAACCCTGCTGAGTGGTCAGGAGAGCATGCCCTCTGGAGCCTCAGGTTCAAGTCCAACCCCACCCGTTGTAGAAGTGTGTGCCTTGGGCAAGTGAGTCAACCTCTTTGGGCCTAGTTCTTGATCTCTACCAAATGGGGGTAGTAATCTTACTTTCTAGGGTTGTTAGGAAGATGAAATGGGGGTAGTGTTTATGAAGTGCTTAGGACCATGTCTAGCCCATAGTGGATGCCCTGTTAGTGGTTGATAATATTATCAGGGTTGTGACTCTAATTTTCTGGAAACAACAGTGACTTCTGGGGTCCGAGTTATAAGGAAAGTCAGTATGGGCTGCTGAGTGCCTCCTTCACAGCCTCCCCCTTGGCTGGAGCCTCCTGATGCCTTCCCCCTGCCCCCCCCCCCCCGCCCCATGACTACACACCTTGGTGCCTTTGCCCTGATCTTTGTCCCCTTGACTTCCTGACCTATTCCCACCATGCACTGTTCAGATCCAGAGCAAGCATCACAACCATCATGAAATCCTTCCCCAGATGGGGTTAATTGGCCCTTCTCTTGACCTCCCAGAGCATCTTTCATTGACAGCATTGGCCCTTTCCATGCTGTGCTATGGAGATCTGTTTCCTTGTGACTCTGTCATCAGCCCATTCTGGCTCACACCTCGCTGGAGGTGACAGGCTGGGAAAATCGCCTCCCATTTCTGCCTGGTCACTGCTTATCACTACGTATGGGGACAACTGCCTGGCAGGGTTCTGTAGGGATCCTGTGTCTGCCCTGGAATGGAGTCTCCCTCCAGGTCCCTCCTTCCCTCACTCCCTCTGTCTGTCTCTCTGTACCTGGCAGGGCCTGGCACTCCAGAGAAGTGAAGCTTGCTGGTTTCTGATTTCCCTTCCGCTCTCCTGTCATCTGGGGTCCCAGGATCCACCTCGAGGCCTAACAGATGACAGGGTCATATGTTTGCACTTCCCTTCATCGTCTTCTGCCCCTCCTGTCCTAGCTTCATTCTTGAGCCCTGGCTAACACCATGGGGGCCCTCCCCGTGAGGGTCAGGAGGGGACATGCCGGCCCCGCAGCAGCATGACAGGGTTCTGGGAGCTGGGAGCTGAGCTCAGCCACAGGAGAGGACTAAATGCACTCTACTTTTAGTTTTGAAACCTGTCAATGAGCGATATCCCTCCCACATCAGAGCACAGGAAAGTGGCGGGGGCAGAGAGTAGGAGGAGAGCCGGAGGTGGGCTGGGCGGGGAGGAAGGGAGGAAATTGCACCCTGTGGCCCCCACTGCTTACTTGATGACCCAGTGACCTAATGATGACTCATCCCCTCCTCCTGAAGGTGTAGGGGGAGTGTGGGTGGGGCGTGGGGTGAGGGTGAGGGGCGGTGAGCACGTCATACTCTGGGTCCTGTCATCTTGACCTCTCTTGGGTAAAACAGGGAAGATGTTGAGCTAGGAGCCCCCCGCCCCGTGGAGTCGTCCCGAGATGCCCCTTCCCTCTGGAGTCCCAGGTGGGCCTGAGTGGTCCTGCTGGCTCCGGCCCTGCACCTTCCAAGGCCCCCTTGCTCACTGGAGTGCCACAGAGGGAAAGCACAGAGTGCCCCTTCCTGCTCAGGTTTTACTCATTGTGGTGCTGGGATGGAGCCACGGCACCTGCACTGGCCCTGTGCCAGGTGGAGATCAGTGCTTCTCATTCTAGTGACAACCTTCAGAGGCAGGTAAGATGCATCCATGCCGTTCTTACCCCCATTCACACATAATGGAGGCTTGTGGAGATGAAGTTATCTTCCCAAGGTTCAGAAGAGTGTAAGTGGCATAGCGGGGGCTCTGTGCCAGGGCTGGGCCTTCAATCTGTCAGCCACTGTGACATGCTTCAGAGGGGGAGGGCAGGGGACCACACTCAGGAAATCTTTGAATCACCTGTCCCCCTACCATGCCCACGCTGTGTAGTCAGGTTGGTCCCTGGGCTGCGTCTTCTAAGGTTATGTCATCCAAGGCCGTCAACAAAAAGAGAGGGGATGATAAGGGGACAGCCCTAGGGGGTGGCAGCTGGTGCAGGCTGATTGGGATCTTGGTGGCAGAGTGAGGATGCTTGTCTGGAGAACAGAGGGGAGTCCCCAGAACATTCAGGAAGGGAGGCAGAGGGCAGGCTCCAGGGGCCTCATCTGGCAAGGGGGACAAAGAGAACTGACATTTGAATATACCTTCTCTGCCTCAGCTGGTGCTGCTTCTACCACTGTGATTTACTCAACCTGTGCTTACTGAGCTCAACCACATACCAGACACGGGAGGGAGTGGGGGGAGTCAGGCTCAGGACCTGGGTGCACGAGCTTTACAGAGGAGATGTATGTGCGTGCACATGTGCACACACACAGAACATAAGGCGTAAGGTGGCCTGAGAGACACAAATCAGACCCCCAAAAGAGGTGCTCTCCGTCAGGATGGAGGGGCTGCTTTTGCGAAGAGGTGGGTCAGAAATCCTTCTCCTTCCCGTCCATTCATAGCTTATGCCTTATTCCCCTCTCTCTGGTTCTTGTTCGCATTTTAAAATGGAAGAACACAAGGTCTACAAAGAGGACTCCAGCTCTTGCTCACATATCCTCTTGCCTGGGATGCGGTGATTTATTCGACATTACCCCTGTGCCAGCTTCGTTCTCACTGCAACCGTAAGAGGTGGTGTCATTATCATCCCCTCCCCCCACGCATGTAAACTGAGGGGCAGACGGAGAGCTCCCAGTTTGCCCAAGGCCATGTGAACACAGACCTGAGCAGCCTCTGTTGTCCTGCCTTCCTCATTCAATGGAAGGGCACTGGTAGATACTAGTGGGCACTTTGATTTAAAGATCTCAGGCCAATTAGGTTCTCAATTGGAATATTAAAAATTGTTTTATGTAGTTTATTTTTTTTATTTTTAAATTTGTTTTGAGATGGAGTCTTGCTCTGTTGCCTATTCTAGAATCCAGTGGTGCGATCTCACCTCCTGGCAACCTCCACCTCCCGAGTTCAAGCAATTCTCCTGCCTCAGCCTCCCGAGTAGCTGAGATTCTAGGCACGCACCACCAAGCTTGGCTATTTTTGTGTGTGTGTGTTTTCAGTAGAGACGGGATTTCTCCATGTTGGCCAGGCTGCTCTCGAACTCCTGACCTCAGGTGATCTGCCCACCTCAGCCTCCCAAAGTGCTGAGATTACAAGTGTGAGCCACCATGCCCTGCCATTTCGTGTAGTTTAATTGTCTGTACACTGTAAAGCCAGGGTAATGATTGGCCTCATGGGTCATGTGCACTTGCCTACAGGGAAAGTAGGCTTTGTTTTCTTCTAGAAGCTTCTTGCAGAATTAGCTCTTGTCTTCTGAGTATATATATTTTGCTCTAACTACTTCCCAGGATTTAAAAATGTGTATGTACATAGTGGGTGGGGGAGTGAAGATAGGGGATGCTGTAAAACAATCTAGCATGTGAGTAACTCCTCTAATACACTTGTTCTGACCAGCCTATTGGAGGATGAGCATGAGTCTGCCACAATTAAATACATGCAGATTTTGCTAGACAGTTGTAGAGGGTGGATTGTTATGAATCAAGCCATATTTTAAATGATTCCAGTGATGCAGATGAGTTTGACATCTGCAGTGAATGATTTGACAATCTAAGGAAATCTAAATCCCTTCCCTCTCTCTCCTTTTCTTTTTCATGTAAAAGCTCTTTTTCATGTCTTGGGTGACCTTAGGAAGATAAGCCTTCTGTATCAGCTCTGCCAGTCAATAGTACATGACCTTGAATGAGTACCTGATGGTGCCTAGCTCTAGTTGCTTCAACTGTAAAATGGGCATAGCCAGCCTTATCTGGCAGGTTTGTCTTGAGGATTAAACAAGCCAGTGTGCATGCAGCACTGGGCAGATTTTGGCAGAGGGCGGGCTTTTAGCCTTCACACGGGAACCTTCTGTCGGATGGTGGGGAGAGCCATGAAAACAGTAAAATACAGAACCGTGGGTGAGTGTGAATCCAGGCAGGTACAGGCAGAGGCTGTGGGACCACTGGGGAGGGAAGCCCACCTTTGTGGAGTTGTTAAGGAGAAGTCGGAGGTGGGGATGTTTGAAGTGGGTTTTACAGAGAAAGTAGGAGTTGTTTGCTCATTTATGTATACCTCACTCTATTCCAAATAAAGATTTGAGATCATATACATTCTACATTAAGGTAAAATAAATTTAGTGAGGAAATAATACAAAGGAAAATAAGATGGGAAACTAAAATAAAGCCATGGACAGATTAGGACATAAACCTGCTAGAGGTGATGAACAGATTTGGCACTACACTTCCTAACAATGAAAACAAAAAGGGAACATGATCGATTGGTGGTTCTTGGTCATCATGTCCACAGGATTAAAAATGCACCCAGTGCCCGGGATGTGCACAGCTTTCCCTGGGGCTGAGCCCTAAGATACATTTTCCCCATGACTCCACAACAAGGGGACTCTGTGTGACATGGTCCTGAGCAACACTGCTGCACTAACCATGTTGTTCCAGTGTGATTGCTTCTGAGGAGACTGTGCCAGGCAAGGAACACTGTTCTTGGCAGAGAGGACAGTATGAGTCCAGCTTCACGTGGAGGGAATGTCTGCAGGCCTGTTGTCAGTGTGGCTCTTAGACCATGTGGCAGTGGGGCTTCTGGGTACCTATGGAAGCGGTTTTGGGGTGAGTGGCATTGCACCAGGTGGGGGGCCACAGGAAAAGCAATGCTGGGGTGTGGAAGACTCACTTTGCAGAATGCCAGGGCCAACCCTGTTAGGACATGACAGGAATCAGGGCTTCTGTGGCCCTTGCAGTTAGGGCCATTTGTAACTGGATCGGGGACTGAGAAGGTGGGGCCTTGCAGTGCAGGAAGCATGATTGGCTGGGCTGCCTGCCGGTCTTGGGCCCCAGAGGCTGGTCACCTTTATAAAGACATTGCAAGACTTTTTCGCCTGTGAAATTTAAAGCAACAATAACAACACATACTCCGCAGCCTGTCAGGAAGCCATGTGAGAAAGCTGAGCTGCTCCACTGTCAGAGCCTCATATTTTGGGGTTTTTGTCTGTTCTATTTTTGAGGCTAGTAAGTTGGTTTCCTGTTTGTTGCAGAATGGGTGGTTGTTGCTGTCTGTGCCTGCCCCGGCTTTGGCCAGGCCTGGAGGGAGGTGGCCTCACCAGCCCAGGCCCATCCTTCTGCCTTGGACCAGTTCCCTTCTGTACAAATGCCAAAGAGGAACCCAGCATTGCCAGGGGCAAGGAGTGGGGGCACCATGCCAGCTGCTTCCTAGGGTGCCTGAGCGTGTTTGAAGTCATCATACTCATTCTGGCAACACCTCTCTCTGGGAAGACTAGCTTCATGTCACAAAAAGTGGACATATTTTATACTCAAAGGTCAAATTAGCGACTCAGTAAGAGCAGGGGGATGGGACTGGAAGAAAGAACCATCTGTCATTGTAAGGACGGAAGGGAGGAAGAGAGAAAAACCCATGTTAATTGATACTTGCTATGTGACTGTCATTTTCACAATTTGTATCTCATTTAATTGTTATATATCATTCCCATTTTACAGGTAAGAAGCCTGAGGCTCAGAAACAGTAAGTCGACTAGAATCATTTGCTCAGGATGTTGGCACTTTGACAATGCCTTGGAGAGCAAGTTCAGCATTCCTCTCCTATTCCCACCGTCCATCACCTTTTTATTGAAGATTAAAGCTGAAAAAAAGAAAAAAGCTTGGGGCCAGGGGCAATGATTCATGCCAGTAATCCCAGCATTTTAGGAGGCTGAGGTAGGAGGATTTCTTGAGCCCAGGAGTTCGAGACTAGCCTGGGCAATATCAGGAGACCCCCATCTCTATGAAAAATAAAAAGTTAGCCAGGTGTGGTGACACATGCCTGTGGTCCCAGCTACTCAGGGGGCTGAGTCAGGAGGATCTCTTGAGCCCAGGAGGTCGAGACTGCAGTGAATTGAGATGGCGTCACTGCATACCAGCCTGGGCAACAGAGCAAGACTCTGTCTCCAAAAACAAAAAGCTTGGGAAAACTACCAAAGCTAGGTAGTAGCTGAGTCTGAAAGTTACTTAACTAGTGGTTTCTAGTCTACTGCTTTTCCAAACTGCCTTAGATGCTTTCTAAACTGGCAGGGACATGATACCAGTCCGGCGTTGAGCAGAGTTTGAACTCGTGGCTAGGCAAGCCAGGCCCAGCCGCCAAGGCATTTACATTTGGACACCTTGCTTCTCTCCCAGAGCAGCTGGATAGTGCCATCCCAGTAGGACCTGTGGGCCTAGGGGTATGCCTCTCCCCCACACCCCACTCCTTGACATAGCAGCTCCAGATCCTGCAATTCCCTCATTGTCTTTTGGGGTCAAAGCAATGAAGCCCCTTCTAAAAGCATTGGTCTGTTTCATTGGCTGATTATTTCCTCTCATCAGTGGTTTTTGGTGGATTCAACCTGCTCCTGGACCCCTAGGGGCATTATTATAAGGAGAACTGATAACTATTTTCACATGTGTATTTTCTGAATCAACAGATGCTAAAAGTATCAGTAATTTCTTGTAAGAGTCTTAAAATGCCTAAGGCTGGAACTACTACCTGGAGGCATTCTCAGGTCTTAGTAGCTCTTCTCAAATGATTAGTATTCCCAATTAACTCAACCTAGGGCTGGGTGAAGGAGGGAATAGAGAGATAAGAAAACCCATCAGCCTGGGTGGCTTGGCCTTGAGGAACCTTGGAAAGGGAAGAAGGGAGGACTTACCTGGGGCAAGAGAGGGGGGTGTTGCTCTTACACGGTCTCTTTGCTACTCCCTCAACCTTAATAATATCCTCACCTAACCTCTTCCTGCCAGGGACCTCTCTTCCTTCCAGGCTCAGCACTGAGGGCCCTTCGGCAAAAAGCCTTGCATCTTCTCTTCTGGGCCCTAATAAGCCCTCGGTTACACTGCCTGTCTTCTGACCTCCCTTCATCGTACCTGCTTTTAAGTCCTTTGTGACTTTATTTAACTCCACTTAGTAATTGTAGCTCCTTGCGGGTAAATGATAGCATTAATTATAGTTTGTTCTCTGCGCAGTCATGGTTCAGGGCCAGATAATGTAGACGAAAGGGAGGGAGGGAGTTTAGGTAGGCAGGTAGTGAATTCCTTCCTTTGTCTCAGGGTAATAGGCCCTGTCTGGAACATCATGGGAGAAGCAGGAAGGGCATATCCTAGCCCATCTCTATGTGGGAGGCATCTGATCACTTGCATTTCTGATACCCTTGGTACTTTGCATATATAGTGAAAGGGGCACCTGCACTGCTTTTGCATTTTCTATATCAAGGGGACTTCCCACATCCTCTATCACTGGACACATTTGAGGTCCCTGCTAACTTCTGAGCCTTCCCTTCTGTTTCATTTTCTGTTGCTGGCTTAACAGACTACCCTCAAACTTTGTAGCTTAAAATCATGATTTATTATTTCTCACAATTCTGGCTGGGTGGTTCTCTGCTGGTCTTGGCCGGGCTCACCCCCGCAGCTGCATTCAGCTGGTGGTGGGGCTGAGCTGGGAGGTCCAAAAGAGCCTCCCTCACATCGAGGGGCCTGGTGCCAGCTCTCGACTGGACCAGCCTGGTTCTCCTCTGCACGACCCCTCGTCCTCCAGTGGGCCCGACCCAGCTCCTCCATGGCGTGGCAGGTTCAGGACTCCAGGAATGTGGAAGCAAGCCTGCCATGCCTCTTAAGGCAGAGGCCAGAACTGGTGCAGTATCCCTTCTGCCACATCCTTTGGACCAAAGGAAAAATCAAGGACAGCCAGATTCAGGGGAGGGAGAAATAGACTCAACCCCTGATGAAAGGAGGGGCAAAGTCAGATTGCAAAGGGCCTGGGACAGTTTAGCAATTGTTTACTATATCCTCTTTTATTTACTATGAAAGATAAAATCCTGCTTTTGGAAACCTTCGTGAAATGGCTTCTAAGGAAGCATTCTGAACTTGGCATGGACAGGAAGTTCAGCAATTGAAGCTCTGGTCCCTGCCTGCCCCAAAGCCCAGGAAGAGGCCGATTTCGGAGTAGAGTTGGGGAAGGCTGCTCCTAGGGATGTGGGCATCACCGTTTTGATTGGACTGAGTAATCCTGTCTCTCTGGATCTGAGTCAGCATAGTGTGCAGCTCCTCAGGCACCAGGCAGATCCTGCTGCATTTTTCCCTGGGGCCCCTGTGAACATCATTCCCTCTGTGAAAAGAGACTTGTATGCTTGGGGTGTGGGATGGGGGTGGTCATTTTTAACATGCATTTTTTGAACTAAAAGTGCTTTAAAACTCTCCTTTCTGAGTGTAGACATTAGGATTTTTTTGATCTCATGCAACTAAGAAACTCATTCTTGGTAACTTTTTTTAAAAAAGAGGAAATGTATTAAAGGGAAATGAGAATCTAATGGGATTGATGGGAGCTGAAGAATTAGGCCAGGAGAGAGCAAGAAGCAAGACAATTTACGAGCTAGAAACACACATTTATAGTCTGGGGAAGTGCTGATAAGCATAAGACTAGCACTGCAGGAACACTGGGGCTGGTGTGACTTTGTCAGCCTGAGGGAGCTGGGGACATTTCAAAGAGTTGGCAGTGTTGAACTCAGAGGACAGCAGGGAACAGCATTCTAGGCTGGTGGAATAGCATTTGCAAAAGTGCTGAAGTTTGAAATAAGACAGCATGTTTAAGGAACCACAAACAGTTCTAGGTGGAATAGCATTTGCAAAGGCACTGAAGTTTGAAATAAGACAGCATGTTTAAGGAACCACAAATAGTTCTAGGGCGAATGTCAGGAGAAATCTAGGAGAGAGGTGAAAAATGAACCTGGGGAGGGAGGCAGACAGCAGACAATGGAAGGGCTCACATGCCTACTGAGGAGTTAGGATTATATCTTAGAGGACAGGGTTTCCCAAACTGGGTTCCTAGAATCTAGTGGCCTGAGAGGCATTAACAGATGTCCTTTGAATAAAAGATTTCATGACTAAATAAGTGTAGGAAATACACAAATTATTTTGTGTTGTGTTTCCCTTTTGGAAGATCATCAGGATATTAAGGGCTCTGAGAAGTTCTGCAGTAAAGAAAAGGAGGGAGGAGACAAGTCAGGAGGCTGAAGTGATGCTCCAGGTGAGAGATGCTATGTGCTCTCTGTCCGTGGGGTTAGAAAGGGAGGAATTTCTTCATGCCAACATCAGGGTAGACATAACCCAACTCTACATGATAGTACAAGAGTCAAGCACTAATTATTTTGAAGGAGCCCCATCAGAAACAGGGAGCTGAGTTGTAAATCCACTAGAAAGGAAGGTAGCTCATGTAGAAAGTGAGCTCTATGACAAAATGCTAACTTTTTTTTTTTTTTTTTAAAGACAGAGTCTTGCTCTGTTGCCAGGCTGGAGTGCGGTGGTGCAATCCCAGCTCGCTTCAACTTCCGCCTCCCGGGTTCAAGCGATTCCCCTGCCTCAGCCTCCAGAGTAGCTGGGACTACAGGCACCATGCCTGGCTAATTTTTTATATTTTAGTAGAGACAGGGTTTCACCATGTTGCCCAGGATGGTCTCGATCTCCTGACCTTGTGATCCACCCGCCTCAGCCTCCCAAAGTTCTGGGATTACAGGCGTGAGCCACCGTGCCTGACCTAATTTTTTCAAACCAACTCAAGTATTTCTAGATTTGTTTTCATGACAAGCCCTCAGTTCCCTTTGCTTTTGCTGAATATGCTGGCTTTTCCAGACTTGGGACTTTTGCTGTCGTGGTAGAAGGTCTCTGCCTTCTTGGTTCTAGAAGTACAAAATATTTCCCCTCCTCCTACCAGAAATTCTCCATCATTTTTTTAAATAAGAAGAAGCACATAATTTAAAAGCCATCTTTGCTCCCTCCTCTCAGAAGGAGGGAAGGGAAACGTTTCCTGGAGGAATTCTTCTTAGGCAGAGAAACAGAATTTAAGCCAGGACTGCTGGGGTGGAGGCTTATAGCCTGAAGCTCACATACTGTGCTCTGCTCTCTGTGAGGCTCCAAACCCTGCAACCTGAGGTCTTCAGCACAGATAATGAGGGCTCAGGGGAGCAACCGTAGCTGGGCCCTGGCTTAAAATGAGCAGGAGCTTCCTGGAGCATAAGCTCCTTAGCTTCGTGCTGGACTGGGAGATGTGTTCAGCCAGGTGCGGGGCCTGGGAGTAGACCCACCGTCTTCCTTGATGGTGGACACGCCGTATTTCTACAAAGACACCTTGAGGAGGCCCTTCACAGAGGATGCCAGGGAGGGAGGACTCTGAGTGACAAAGAAAGGGGCTCATTTGACAGGGACGTTTTTGCCATGGCCATCACACTCACACTAGGGAAAAAAGGGAGAGGAAGACTTTTTCCATCAGTTTCACAATGTAGCTTCTGGATCAACAGGAGAGAGAAAAGAAAGGACAGAAACTAGTGCCTTTTGAGCACCTACTTTATGGCAGGAACTTGAAGCTTGCATGGGTTCAAGTTCATCCACATGAGTACAGTGATCCTCAGTGCCAGCCTATGAAGTACTTACTGATAATAATTCTAGGGAGAAGGATGGTATATGCTACTGTGTTTTTTAAAAAATCTAACTGTTTTATTAAGTATAAAATAACATGTTTATTGTAGAATATCTAGAAAATACAGAGAAGTACCAAGAATAAAATAAAAAATGCTGATGCCTGGCAAGGTAAATTACCTGCTCAAGATAATGATGGAGCACGCTCCATCATTTGAACTAGAGAGGGGCACCAGCATTTGCCAAACTCCTCTTCTCACCCACTCAATCACTCAGCCAACACAAATCGAGTGCCTTCTGTAATCACAGAATACCAGATCTATGCAGCATCTAGTTTAACCCTCATTTTACAAAAAGAAAAGAATCGACCAGGAGGTAGTTAGTGGCAAGGCTGGGATTTGATCTCTGGGCAAGGCTGCCTTGTTCTTTGTCCTCATATAGTTCTCTATCCTCTGCTGCTTTCTCCAGGCCCCGAGGAACAGAGCTGGAGCTGTCCTGGGGTGTCATGTGGTCCTGGCAGATGGCAGTGGGATCAATCATAGCTGATCAAAATTCTACTTGATTTGATTTTTGCTCACGGAGAATTAGGTGGGGAATGGAGATTCCAGACAGTGTTCAGAGGTGCTTTAAGGGTTTAACATTTTTGCCCTAGAAAGGCTCGAATGAACTCTATAGTGCTGGATCAGAGTGAAAGATATCATGTATTTTTAATATATGTACAGATAGATACAGAAGTAGAGATATGCATGGATTAGTAAACACACATTTATTTTCCAGTTCTGTCCGCTGAAAGGGCCTAGAACCGATAATACCCTAATAGAAGTGAGCACACTCACTGCCCAGATCTTAGTCTCTAAAGACCATTCTCTAATAAAAAGAACCGGAACTCCTTGGAGAAGTGACTGATTCCAGGCCTGCACAGGGAAAAACAAAAAGCAAGCAAACAAAAAAAGAGCCTGAAACATTTTGTAGTTCCAGAAATTAAGGAAGTGTTTAAAAACAAAAAACAAAGCAAGACAAATAAAAGATGGTAGTATGTCTAAAGGACCCAGGAGCCAACCAGAAAGCTCTCAATAGCCCAAACTAGAAGAATTTGAGCAACAAAATGAATAATGATAGTATTGAACTATAACCCAAAGAATCTGACCACATTTGTTGTAAATAAATAATTGAATAAATAAATAAATAGGGAAGAAGGCACAGATCTTGTTTACAGGAGAATTCTAGATATGTACTACTCCCCTTCCAGCAGATGGAGCTTAAATTCCCTCCGCTGGAGTGTGGGCTAGACTTAGTGACTCACTTCCAAATAATAGAGTATGGCAAGGGAAAGATAGTAACTTCACAGTTAATAAACCTGGCAGACATCTCCTTAACCAAGTGATCAAGGTTAACATCACCAGTAATGCACCTTGTTGGTATTATGTGACCTCAGAAATGAAGAGAAGGGCATTTCACTTCTGTGGCATTCCCCCCAAAACCCAAAGCCCCTGTTTAATCATGAGAAAACATCACACAAATCCAAATTGAGGGACATTCTACAAAATACTGTACCAGGACTCTTCAAAAATATCATGATCATGAAAAGGAAAGGCTAAAATCGATCACTGACCAGAGGACAGTTAAGGAGATGTGACATCTAAATGCAACGTCAGATCCTGGATTAGATACTGGAAGACAAAAAGGACAGTCAAGAAAACATTGGTGAAATCCAAATAAAGTCTAGAGTTTAGTTCGTTGTATTGTACCAGTGTTAATTTCTTAGTTTAGCTGGGCATGATAGCACATGCCTATATAGTCTTAGGTCTGTTTGAGGTTATAGTAAGCTATGATTGTGCCACTACACTCCAGCCTGGGCAACAGAAGCAAGACCCTGTCTCTAAATAAATAAATAAATAAATAAATAAATAAATTTATTAGTTTTGAGAACTGTGCCATGGTTATGGAGGATGTTAACATTAGAGGAAACTGTTTGAAGGGTATATGGAAACTCTGCGCTATCTGTGTAATTTTCCTGTAATTCTAGCATTATTGCAAAATTAAAAGTTAAAAAATTCTTCCCTAGCAATGGACAAAATAAATAGAAAATAAAGAAAGAAATTTAAAAAGCCTAATAAACATGGGAAAAGTTTAGTTTGCCTAGTAATAAAAAAGGCAAGTTACAATAATGAGATAACCATTTTTTACCAACCAAATTGGCAATTTTTAAAAATAAAAACCAAATACTTAGTTTTTTGGGGTTTTTTTCTGTAGGGTGTGAGGACCCAGTCATGCTAAACAACCCCTTTTAAGAGCACAAATTGCTTCAAATATCCAAAGGGCATTTTGGCAGTATAAGAGCAAATAGTTCTACATTTTTACCTATAAGTACCCCTTTCAAGAATTTATACTATAAATAATAAACAAGAATTTATTAAAATAATCACTGATATGGATAAGGATCTAATATGGTTTGGCTCTGTGTCCCCACTCAAACTCACCTTGAATTTTAATAATCCTCACCTGTCAAGGGTGGGGCCACGTGGAGATAATTGAATCACGGGGGCAGTTTCCCCCATACTGTTCTTGTGATAGTGAATAAGTCTCCCAAGATCTGATGGTTTTATAGATGGGAGTTCCCCTGCACAAACTCTCTTGCCTGCTGCCATGTAAGACGTCCCATTGCTCTTCCTTCATCTTCTGCCATGATTGTAAGGCATCCCCAGCCATGTGGAACTAAGTCCATTAAACCTCTTTCCTTTATAAATTACCCAGTGTTGGGTATGTCTTTATTAGCAGCATGAGAACAGACTAATACAGGTTTACTTACAAGGATGCTCTTCACTGTATTATTTGCAATATTAACAGATTGGAAACAATCTAAATACACAAGAATGTGGGAATTGGTTCTGTAAGTTATGGTAGGTACATCTATGCAGTTATAAATGTGTATATAAAAATATTTAAGTGACAAATGCAAAACATGTTTATAAGAGTATTTTCTGAGTGGTTGGATTACCAGTAATTATTATTTTCTTCTTTGTGCATTTCTACATTTTTCAAATTTTCTATGCTGATATTTCTTGCTCAAAGGGCCTATATGCTAAGCCCCTTCTGGGGGAGTCACAGTGCCTGTAGTTGACATAGTAAAAATTCTGAGTCCTTCCTTCAGGACAGAAATCTTTCTACTTTGGTAAACTGAAATATGTTTCCCTGAATATATTTCATCACATTTTTTTCTATTGCTTTATTCCCAGAATTATGCTTAGTGCATAGTAGACATTCAATATATATTCTGTGAATGAATTAATGCTTATGATGTGGTGGGAAAGGCATGGCCCCAGACCCTGGTTCACAGTGCAACCTCTTCCCACCTGTTCTAATAGCCTCTTCAGTGGATCAGCTTCTCTGCCTCTCTCTGTGTGACCCTAGGAACTTGTGTGGCACCAGTCATAGAAAGCTGAGCTCCAAGAAGTAGGCAGAAGAGTGAGGTAAACCAGATTAAGAGAAGGATCTTTGAAGCAATCAGAGAACCAGGCTTGAGCCACTAGTAGTGCTCTGCAGATAGAGATCATCCCTGATGAGACAGGGGGAGCCCAGAAAGTTGGCTTAGGTATCAGGAGCAATTGGCATTCTTGGGGTCAGACTGCATGGATGTCCCAGGAAGCCCCAGAAGGCAGCAGGTCCCAAGTTCCCAGAACCCAAAGTCTTTGTGGTGGCATGTGATTCTGAGTATGTCCACTGCTTCGTGGCACACAGGGTATGAGCCTCCCATGATAGCCCATTCCTGTGTGGGCTGATGCTACACTGATCATTAGCTTTCTAGGAGAGTGGCCCAATCATTCTTCCATATGGTGGCCATTCACATCGGAAAGAGCAGAATCCAGGATCCCCTGAACATTCTCCTCTGCCCACTATTCATCCCATTGCCCTTGAAGGATACAGCTTCCATCCCTGCAGGGCCCTGGGGGAAGCAAGCAATATATTCAAACACAGCTACTTTAAGTTACTCT
Organism: Macaca fascicularis; assembly: GCF_037993035.2. NCBI lineage: Eukaryota > Metazoa > Chordata > Mammalia > Primates > Cercopithecidae > Macaca > Macaca fascicularis. The sequence continues at coordinate 193,076,584 of NC_088375.1, forward strand.
GCATTTCTGGCTATGGTTCTGGAAGTTCTCCTTACTTTCTTTATTTTCTGTCCAGATGTCTTCAGTGTATGCAGTGAAGGTGGAGGGAAACTGTCATGTGTAGGTCTGAATGGCCATGGAAGGTGTCCTTTCTCTAAGTCAAGGTCATTGCTAGAGGGAAGGCCCCAACCAGGGCAGCTCCTGTGAGGCTGCCCCACCTCCTGCTTGGCTGCCCCACCTCCTGCTCACTGGTCTCCAGCTGTTTCCATGCTCCTTGGCCTTTTGTGGCCGTGGGGAAGGCAGGTTTCAGGACGGTGGCAGCTAAGTGTTTTGCCCTTAATTTCGAGAGCCTCCTGCCTCCAACTATGAGTGCCTGCTCAGTATGGCAGGGGAAGGGAACCAGAGAGGGTCAGATGGTGACAGGCAGCACCACCATGGCTGGAGAAAGTCAGCATCCTAGAGAGAGAAGCTTGAAGGGAGGTTGATTTGCACATTCACTTGCCCACCCAACAGACATTTCCTGGTGCCTCCTAGGGCATAGTGTACCCAAGAGCAAGCCCTTTTGCCCTGCAGGAGCAAAAGCCTATCCTCTCCCAAGGACATAGCCCTGCCCCCTGGGCCAGAATCCCAGGCCTAAGAAGATGAAGCCGTGCCTCAGGGGAACATTCCCTGAACAACTTTATTTATGCTCAGTGTTGCCAGATCCTGGGCTACATGCTGGAGACAAAGATGATCGGAATAGCTCTTGCCTCAAGCAACTCAGGACCTGAGAAGTACAGGTGGATGACTAAATGATGACATGTTAGAGGGTTCATGGTAGATATTTGGGGTCATACAGAGTGGGAGGAACGGTCACTTCTGCTGGGTAGAAGTGTAGAGAGTGTATCTGGAAAGGCTTCATGGAGGAAGTGTTCCTTGAGCTGGGTCTGGAAGGCTGAGCAGGTGTTCCCAGGTGGTCTGAGGAGGGACATTGAGGACAGGGGTAAAGAAATGTGTTATGCCTGAGAAAAGCATAATGCATTGAGGAAACTGAAATTAGATTAGTAGGTGTGGAGTATGGGGTTTGGGGGTGGGGAGGGGAAATGTGTGGCTAGAGAGGTGAATAGGAGCCAAATCAGGAAATGACTTGTATGCCTGTTATACTGGCTAGGATTAGATTTTCTGCATATAACAACAAACTAAAATAACAGCGGATTAAACACATAAGAGTTTATTTTCCTCTCTCATAAAAGAACCAAAGGGAGCCAGGCTAGCCTTGGTATATGGTAGTGCCACAATATCAGCAGTATCCCAGGCACCTTCTCTCTTTGGCCCCTCCATCCATAGAGCATGATTTTCATTCTGAAGGTGACCTCATGTCTAACATGGCTGCTGGAGCACCAGCCATCATATCAATTTTATATAAAGAAACTAGAAAAAGGTGGAAAGGCCATGCAGCCATCTGTGCTCCTTTCAATTCGCCTTCTTGGTAGTTCCACCCAATGATTCACACTTACATCTTATTGATCAGGACTTGGTCATCTAAGCTGCAAGGAATGAGTGGAGGTGAGAGTTTGCAAAACAAAATGCTATGTTTCAGCAAAGTGCTAAGGGGTTAGAAGACACTTACCCAGCAAAGAAAGGAATGCAGTGTTCCGGGAATAAAAAGCAGCTAGTGCGCAAATATGCAGGTACAAAGGAGCCCAGGCTATTGAAGGAACAGTGAGCAGACCTGACTGGCTTGAGTGTAGACTCGTGTGTGTGTGTGTGTGTGTGTGTGTGTGTGTGTGTGTACACGTGTGTGTCTGTGCTGTGGGGAGAGAGTTATGGATGACTATGGATGACTACAGAGAGAGAGAATGGGGTTAGATGATGAGAGACCATGACTGCAGTGGTAGGGAGTTTGGACTTTATTCCACAGGAAAGGGTGAATTGTGCAAAGGCTTTTAGGAGGAAGGTTAATTAGATGTGGGTTTTTGGAAAATCAGTCTGTACACCAATGTGGGCAAGAAAATGGTGCAGGGGTTGGCAGTCAGAATGGATGCATCTTGTCTGTGGGGCCATGAGGGAGCATGTGATATGCTAGGACAAGTGTTAGGGACCAGGGAGATAAAGTTGGCTTGGTGGGAAGGGCCCAAGTGTGGAGGCCTGCAGATTTGCAGTGGGAAAAACAGGGAGTGGCTGAAGGTTTTGTAGTCAGAGAGTGATGTGTGTACTCACAGATAGTAAAGAGCTTCCTACGTAAGGATTCTCCCGTACCTTTGGCGGGAGGTGCTTGCTCTCACTCTTAGGGGAAGAAAAAAGGAAACTCACATTTAATCCTCACATTCCGTACACTAGATTTACCACCTCTTAACTTAGTTTGTACATCTGAAAACAGAAGCACAGAGGGATTAAGCAACATTTCCAAGGTTACATGGTATGTTAATCTGTTTGTGTTGCTATAAAGTAATACGTGAGGCTGGGTAATTTATACAGAAAAGAGGTGTATTTGTCTCATGGTTCTGCAGGCTATGCAAGAAACATGGTACCAGCGCTGGCTCCTGGTGAGGGCTTCAGGCTGCTTCCACTCATGGTAGAGGGCAAAGAGGAGCTGGCATGTTCAGAGATCCCATGGTGTGAGAGGAAGCAAGAGAGAGAGGGGAGGTGCCAAACTCCTTTTGACAACCAGCTCTTGAGGGATTGATTACCAAGCCATTCATGAGGGATCTACCCCATGACCCAAACACCTCCCACTAGGCCTTCCCTCCACCGCTGGGATCCAATTTCAGCATGAGATTTGGGGTAATGAACATCCAAACCACAGCACACAGTTAGGAAGTGGCAGAGCCAGAGAAGCCAGTTCCACCAGCCTCTCTGATCCTAGAGTCAGAAAGTAGCACCTGACCCCGTTTTGTAAACGAGTTGCTTTTACTCCATGGGATTATCTTGTTTGACATGGCATAGGAATTGACCTGCCTGTTACGTGTGATCCTGTCTGATGACAAGTTGTCTATGCATAAGCTTCTTTTATGTGTACTTATTTAAATGCGGCCCTGATGAGTCTGTCGAGGAGGTAGAATGACAGAAGAGGGAGGGCAGGGCATGGCGCAACTGTCTGGTCCCAACCCAGCCGGTGACTACATTGTTGACCAAGGTCTGAGTTCTCTACTTCCTGTTTAGAGTTTCTTCCTCACGGAACTAGAGGGCTCAGACTAGATCAATAGCTCTCACATAGTCTGTGTGCCCCATCCTGGCGATTCATGCCACACTAGCCTATCACCTAGACTAGTATTTATTTACATTCTTTAAATATGTTTACGTTGATTTAATTTGTTTACTTAGCTTTGACCTAAACAATATGGTCTGCAAAATTATGAGCTTGATTTTAATTTTCTGTAGGTCATTTTAAATTTTCTGCAGGTCATATTAAAATAAACTCATAACCATCACTTCTTAGCATTCTGGGTAAGATCAAGTGTAAAAGAAACTCACAGCTGCAAATAAAATGCTAAAATTGGTCTTCATGACAATGGTAGCTCACAAATGTTGAACTCATGCCTTGTACGCATATGAACTCATGTCCCCTCCTCAGTCACTTTGCGAGGCAGATGCTTTATTATCCCCATTTTACAGATGAGGAAACTGAAGCATGAAGTGGTTACATAACATGCCCACAATCGTGTGGCTACATCCACCTAAAACAGTCTTGTTTTAGGTAAGTGCCCCCCACTTTGGCTCCATCTGAGGTGCCACAATTCTACACCTACCTCCGCTGCTGCAGCTGTGGTCACATGAGCTGTGAGATGAACAGACCAGCCATGACCTTGGTCCAGGGAAGATGGCGGTATCCAAGGAGGGTGCCTGCAGCTGCCGTGAGGAGCAGGTGAGGAGTGCACAGGGTCATCCTGACTCACTGGGTACCTGGAGGGACGAGGAGCCGGGGGGCAAGGTGGCTGCAGGCTTGAGCTCTCACGTTCCCTGGAGCTGGGAAGAACCACAGACAGAAATGACACAGGGATGGCGGGGGATGTAGGATTTGGCCTCAGTGGGAAGAAAGCTGGGCTCAGCTACCAAGCAAGTTGAGAAGGAGGAATGAGTTGAGAAGGTCATGCAGCTGGCTGACATGGCCCCTCCTTTCCACGGGGATGTTCCTAGGCACTTATTTGAAGTTTTCCTTATTCCATTAAGCATTCATTCCTAGCAGAAGGATTTACACCATTCCCAGCTTTCTTCAAATTTTGCTCTCCTAGATGAGATACGATATGGAGAAATCCACGGGCCAGGGCACTGATTACCTGGACCACATCCCAGGACTGCTAGCGGGACGCCTGTGACTAACCTGTGCTGCTCTGTAGCAAATGGGCTTGGCTGGGTCCCAGAGCGCATCAGAGAGCAGACTCCAGGGTGCTTTGATCCCTGCTGGGAGGGAGAACAGCCTGAGATCTTTCTCCTGCTCGGGCCTCTCTCTCCCTCCTTCCTCGGGACCCCTGGCTCCTGACCTTCTGCTAGGGGCCATTGGCTGGGTGGCCTTGGGTGGCCACTTTGCCTCTCTAAGCCTGTGCTCATCTGGATGCAGCCCAGACTGGCTCCTGCTGATTCTGAGGAGTCCTCTAAGGGGTCTTACAGATGCCCACAAACAGGACCATTAGCCGCAGTGACCACGGGCGTCTGCTCCCCTCCTGCTTTCCTGCACTGGCTCCCACCAAGGCCCATTACTGCCCTGGAAGCTGCTGCTCCCCACTGTCGGGAGGTGGCCACTCTTTGCAGTGGGTTGTCCAGATAGTCTCAAACCTCCAGTCCTCAGGCCCAGGGCAGTTCTGACTCTGGACAGAGGTGGGAGGCTGGGTAGACAGAGGGTGGCACCAGGTCACCCGAGCCCCAGAAGTCTGAGCCCAGAAGTCTGAGACCAGCCTAGGCAACATAGTGAGACCCCATCTCTACAAAAAAAAAAAAAAAAAAAAAAAAAAAAAATTTTAGTTAGCTGGGCTTGGTGCTGCACACCTATAGTCCCAGTGATTTGGGAGGGTCACTGGAGCTCAGGAGTTTGAGGCTGCAGTGAGCTATGATCGTGCTACTGCACTCCAGCCTGGGCAACAGAGCAAAATCCTGTTTTAAAAAAAAAAAGAAAGGAAAGGAAAGGAAGAAGGGAAAGAAGGAAAGAGAGAGAAAAGAAAAAGAGAAAATCACCTTGCATGTGAATGAAGCCATGTAAAAATTCATCAGCTATGTGCATGGAAGGGGCATAAGTATTAAGGAGGTGGTATGCCCAGATCGGCATTGTCCAGTGTGGTAGTTGCTGGAAATGTAACTGGTACAACTGAGGAACTGAACTTGTAGTTTTCATTTACATTTACATGTAAAAGCTAAAGCAGTATAGAATATGTTTCCATTACACACAGTTGCACTGTTTGGGAAGTACTGCAGTTCATTTTCACCTTTGCGTCCCATCAGATACTCTTGCAGCGTAGTGCATGCATCAGACACAGGCGTTATTTTAGTACCTCATTCATAGTTTTTTATGTTTATTATTCAGTAAAATGATAGCATTTTGGAATATTGAATTAAAGGAAATATATTATAAAAATTATTTTCACCTGTATCTTTTTCCTTTTTTAATATGGCTACTAAGAAATTACATATGTAGGCTGGGTGCGGTGGCTCACTCCTGTAATCCCAGCACTTTGGGAGGCTGAGGTGGGCAGATCACTTGAGGTCAGGAGGTTGAGACCATCCTGGCCAATATGGTGAAACCCCGTGTCTACTAAAAATACAAAAATTAGCTGGACGTGGTGGTGTGCACCTGTAATCCTAGCTACAGGGGAGTCTGAGGCATGAGAATCGCTTGGACCCGGGAGGTAGAGGTTGCAGTGAGCTGAGATCCTTCCACTATACTGCAACCTGGGCAAGAGAGTGAGACCCTGTCTCAAAAAAAAAAAAGAAAAAAAAGAAAAAAAAGAAAGAAAATTACGTATGTAGCTTATATTATGTATTTTTTGGATGGTGTTGGCCTAGAACAGGGGTCAGCAAGCTTTCCTGGTAAGAGGCCAGGTGGTGGTAAATATTTCAGGCTTTGCTGGCTGTACAGTCTCACAACTACTTAATGCCGCCGCTGCAGGGCTGAAGCAGCCAGGGACAGTACATAAATGAATGGGTGTAGCTGTGTTGCCATAAAACTTTATTTACAGAAACAGGCAGCATATTAGATTTGGCTTGTGGGCTGTAGTTTGCAGACTCAGTCTAGAGTAACAGCAGCCAACCAGACATGGACTCTAAAATCAGAAGTGATGAGGAAGAAATGAGCAGCCTCAAGGCTGGGCTGAGAAGTGGGGCAGGCCCTGAGCAGAGGATAGGGTAAGAAAGGCCCTCTAGAAAGATCACAAGACAGGAAACTCACCTCTACCCAGTGCCTTCCTGGTGTGTGCCAGGCATTTTTCACCTGCTTCACCTCTATTGACTCCTGTCATCCTCAACAAGCCTGTATTAGGGTGGATGCAAGTATCATGAATGCTCCCGTTTTTTAGATGAGAAAACTGAGGCAATGTGGGGCCAGGTGACCTGCCTAGAACCGCAGTGTAAGCTGAGCCAGGATCCACACCCAGGCAGCCAGTCCTGACCCTCCATGCTGTGCCACCTCGCGTGTGCTGTCTTTTTTTCCCTCACTACATCTCCCAATACTCTTATGAGGTAGGGTTTAGTAACCTAATTTATTTTGTTTTGTTTTGAGACAGAGTTTCACTCGTGTTGTCCAGGCTGGAGTGCAGTGGCACGATCTCGGCTCACTGCAGCCTCCGTGCCTCTCAGGTTCAAGTGATTCTTCTGCCTCAGCCTCCTGAGTAACTTGGATTACAGGCATCCGCCACCACGCCCAGCTAATTTTGTATTTTTGGTAGAGATGGGGTTTCGCCGTGTGGCCAGGCTGGTCTCGAACTCCTGACTTCAGGTGATCCACCCGCCTTGGCCTCCCAAAGTGCTGGGATTACAGGTGTGAGCCATCGTGCCCAGCCCAGAGAAGATTTTTTCTATGTTCATATATAAATTGAGAGAAAATTAGCATCACAATTTGCATACAGCTTTATATTCTTGGTTTTGTCTCATTTAATATTATCATGGATAATTTCTCAGACAAATAAATATTTTCAAAGCCAGACATTTTAGTGACTTCTCAATATTCCATTTTATAGAGTTGTCAGAATTTATTTAACCACTATTCCTTGTTGGATGTTGAGGCCATTTCTAGTTTTTTCATTATGTTAAATAATACTATGATAAATATCTTTGTATGTAAATTTTTGGTCTGTTGCTTCTTTGATCTATCCTAAATCCCTATAAGTGGATTTATTTGCTGGAAGTATGTAAAATTCTGATGCAACCCTCCCCATTCCCTGCCTACTCAGTTGGTTTTAGGACTTTTTGGGACTGATCAGATGATGGGCAGAGAGGAAAACTGAAAACAACTTTTCTCATACAGAAGGGCCTGGAGGTATGGAAAGAAGAGAGAAGAGAACAGATCCCAGAGAGAAGAGGGGCTCAGAAGAGCTTGGCCAGAGAGGAGAGAGGGAACTAAAGAAGGAAGTCAGGGCAGGTTTGAGGAGGGGAAAGAGAGTGATTTGAGCAGCTTCTCTAAAAGAGAGAACTATGTCTAAAGGACCTTTTGGAAGAAGATTTTCCGTGACTTGTGCAGGACAGTCTCCCTTTGTTGCCCTCTTGGGAGATCTCAGTCAACAATTAACACTATTTTTCAAAACTTTGGGGAACTGGATTTGTGTTTCTTCTGGGTGTATCTGCATGTGGAGACAGGCATTTAGGTCCAGTTTCATTTAGATTATATGGTTTTGATAAAAATTTGTAAATTATCTGCCAGAAAAAAATAAAACGTAAAAACTCACATTCTCACCAGAAACCTGTTTTGTGGCTAATAATTGCAAAAGAGCATTTTCCTATGTAAACGGAGATGTGGTTGTAAGAAGACTACAGTAGAATTTACAAGGCTTGATGCTAGGCCAAGCTTTTCTCCTTAATTTACTTGAGTAAGTCATGGAAACTCTCCAGCCTCCACCCCATGGGGTGTGTAACCAGCTTGCCTGCCCCAGCCCCTCACGGTTTGGGGTGTTGCTCCTATACCCCAGAATATCCCTGAGTGCATAAGTGTAAGCTCCCCACCCACCTAGGCATAACAGCAGCGAGTCAAGAGCAATTGCTCTCCCTGTTCTGGGTCCCAGGACTCCTCTGGAGCAATGCTCTCCAGTAGAAACACAATGTAAGCTGCAATGTGAACCACACGTGTGAGTTTAAATGTTCTGGTAGCCACATTTAAAAAAGTAAAGAGAAACAGTTGAAACTAATTTTCATACTTTATTTTCTTTAACACAATATATCCAAAAGGTTATTTCAGCATGTAATCAATATTTAAAAATTAATAGCAGATTTTGCATTCTTTATTTTTTCATAATACATGTTAAAAATAAAGTGTGTGCTTAAACCTTACAATATGGCCTAGCCACATTTCAATAGCCACAAGTGGCTAGTGGCTTCCGTATCCTGTGGCCCTGCCCTAGGGCAGGGGAGGCGGAACCCTGGGCTTCCCCTAGGAACCCTGCTCTCCCTGGAAAGCACAGCTGCCTCTCTCCTGGCTATAGGTTCCCAGAGCAACTAGGCCTGATTCTGTCACGTGCCTGTCTGCCCCTCTGTAAACCCAGAATCCCCATCCTTCTTCCCTACCTACTCCCTACAGAGCCAGGCAGCTTTTCACTTTTAAAGTGTTTTACTTTGACTCCTGGAGACCCAAGAAGTCTGATTCTAAATCCACCCCCAGAAAATGGACAGTAGATAATACCACCCCCAGCTGCACCCTTTTTGGAAGAGTTTCCTTCCTCCATGATTTTGCTGCATGGCCACTTGTCCTAAGAGACCATTGCCAGAACAGCAACTCCATTGATTCTAGGGAGCAGCCTTACCTTTCTCCCGTTTTGAGCAGGGTTCAGCCCTCAAGAGGCCCTGGGTGATTTTCTGGCCCCTTCATTCTGAAAAAGAAATACCCATGAATGTCATCTCCAGCAAGACATCTCCTGTATGTATAAAATAAGGCTGGCGCTCTCAGAAAGTTTGGGGGAAAGATCTATGCGTGTGTGTGTGTGTGTGTGTGTGTGTGAAGGAGCACAGAGTATCTAGTGACAGGCAAGAGTGTCCTGGTAGCTGTGAGTTTGCCCGCACCCCTCCCATCACCCTGTGAACCCTCCGACCTGCGCCACCTTGCTTCCCTCCCTCCCACTCTCTTTTTGTTAAGTGGCACACGGAGATGTTATTTATTGTGGCATTCTGACAAATAAAAGCCATTCCTCTGATTTACAACCCTGCCACCCCCTCTCTTTGAGTCAGTGTGTGATTCATCTTTTTAATGTGATCCTTCCGAAGCGTGTGGCTCACTAGGGGAATGAATACGGAATGAGTCCTCTCTGCCAGCCTTCCTCCTCTGGCTTCTCACCACTCCTCCTGGCCCCAGCACCCACACCCAACAACAGTCTAGTCCGTGCCAGCCTCTGCTGAGGGCTTACCATGTTTCTCCTTTTCTCCTGTGATTCTGTCCCGTTGGTGACCCTGTACTCGGTTCCCAGGGGAACTTAGCAGGGGCCCTGAGGACAAGCACCCACCAGAGTCAGCTGCAGCCCCTAAGATTCCGTTTGGTTTGGGAGGAACCCAGGAACCCTGGAACCTGGTTTGGTTTCCAGGTTTGAAAACCACGGCCTTGGCACCCTGAAGCCGCTCTGCTGATCTAAAAAGGAGTGCCATTGACAGGGGGTGCGGGGGGAGTAAGGTGCTGTGGCCCCTACCCCAGCCTCCAGGCTCCTCCATTCTGACCTGGTCACATCATCTCCTAAGATTTTCCTTGCTTAACTCCTCATTCATTCATTCATTCATTCATTCATTCATTATATTGTGGTCTTAAACTCCTCCGTAGTCACTTTTCTTTTTGTAAAATTGTGGTATACATTATAAATTTACCATTTTGCCTTTTTTTTTTTTTTGAGACATAGTCTTGCTCTGTCACCCAGGCTGGAGTGCAATGGCTTGGTCTCAGCTCACTGCAACCTCCACCTCCCCAGTTCAAGTGATTCTCCTGCCTCAGCCTCCTGAGTAGCTGGGATTACAGGTGCCCATCACGCCTGGCTAATTTTTGTATTTTTAGTAGATACAGCGTTTCGCTATGTTGGCCAGGCTGGTCTTGAACTCCTGACCTCGTGTTCCACCTGCCTCAGCCTCCGAAAGTGCTGGGATTACAGGTATGAGCCACCATGCCCGGCCCCATTTAGCCATTTTTAAGCATACATTACAATGGCATATTCACATGATTATGTGACCATCACCGCCCTCCATCTCCAGAACTTATTTTGCCTCTCCAAACTGAAACCCTGTACCCATGAAACAGTGGCTCCCTTTCCCTTCTGCCCACAGCCCCTGGCAATCACCATTCAACTCTCTGTCTCTATGAATTTGACTACTCTAGGTACCTCACATAAGTGGAATACAGTATTTGTCCTTCTTTTCTGACTGGCGTATTTCTCTTAACGTAATGTCTTCAAGATTCACACGTGTTGTAGCACATGTCAGAAGTTCCTTCCTTTTCAAGGCTGAGTGCTATCCAGAGTATGCATATATCCATGTCACATTTGGTTGAACGATTCATCCATCAATGGTTGGATGCCTGGGTTGTTCTTGCCTTTTGACTATTGTGTCACACTCTTCTCCATCCTGGGCATTTCCCAGTGCCTAGAACATTCTTTCCTTTTGAGGGATTTCTGGTATGGGAGGAAGGCCCGCTCCTTATAATGCATAGAGATCACCTGGGAGCAGAGGAGAGACACCTTAGAACAGCAGGAGGTGACAGGAGAGCTGAAACTTGAAGAGCAACAAGTGACAGAAGGACATGGCAGCAAAAGAAATATCATGTGCAAATGCTCAGAGGCAAGAAAATCTTGGTTTCTTCCAAGCCTGCACGTAGCTAGGCCTGGCTACAGGCAAGGAGGCGTATTGAGGAGCAGTGGATATGGGGCCCATCGTTAAGGGCCGGAACACCTTTCTCTATCCTATTGACCCTGGGAAACCACAGTAGGGTTTTCAGGAGGCTTTAGAAGGCAGAAGAGCTCCTTCTGTGGCCATATGGAAGATGGTCTTCGAGTGAGAAAGACTCCAGCTAGGAGGCCAGAGGGAGGTTGTCGCCTCAGTCTAGTGAGAAACAGAGTCTGAACTATGGCAGTTGGCTAGAAGAGGCAGCCATTTCAAGAGCCCTTTAGGAAGTAGAATAGACAGGACCCAGGAGCCATTTGGAAGTGATGGACTCATTTCATTTCAGCAGCAATTATGGAGCTGGGCAAGGAGATCATTAAGAAATGGCATTTAGGGTTTAGTGTGGAATGAGCAGGAGGGAGGAGCTGGGAGTGACTCTGAGGCTTCTAACATGGACAGCATTGTACGTTGTCATGATGGTAACTTTCCCCACCTAGTTGTGTACACTCGTAGGATAGGGACCCCTTCAGGCATGGTCTGGTCCAAGCATGGATTTTACTCAAAAGGGAAGACAAGCTCAAAGAGGTGCTCAGTCCACCCAAATGCACACGGCCTTCTCCTTCCTCTGGTCAGCCAGCTATAAAGCCAAATGAAATTTCTCCACTTACTGCACAACCCTGTTTGTTTTAAGAGATTTTATTGCCAGTTACCACTGGGAGATCTAGAGACATTAACAAAATCACGAACAATGGGGGAACAAGAACTTGTAATTAAAATTCTCTGTTTTTGTTACTCCTGCTCTTCATTCAAGTGTCAGTGGAGCTAAGTCAGTAGTATTCTTTTCTTTCTCAAATGCTTGTCTTGGTGGCTTCTGGGGAAGCCGTTCCTGTTCTTGTCTCAGGAATCGGCCCCGCACTACCTTCTGTGCCTGGCTTAGCATAACCTTCCTCCTTGCTCACCAGAAGCCCCTAGGCGCATGTTTGTGAGATTTGACCTGGTTGCCAATCTGGGCTGTTCAGACTCCTGAGCCCTGGAGAGAAGCAGGTTGGCCTCCCTCGGGTCAGCTGGCACCTCCAGTTCGGTCCTGCATTTGTGTCTACTCACTGGTTTGAGCTCTGTGGGGCAGGAAGGTCCTGCCTTAACCTGTCCCCAGAGCCTCCTGCAGGGATGTCAAGGGGCCTGCTCCAATCTGGAAGTTTAGGAGGTGATCCCTGACCATGGCTGCTTTAAGACAGACAAGGAACATCCCCAGAATAAACCGGCAAAACCAACTCAGCCTCAGAACAATCCTTGCCCTGCCCTGCCCTGCTCCTGGCTCAGCACTCACCTGGCTCAGGTCTGACTTGTCTAGATTTGGCCATGGGTGTCCTGACTCTATTTCCTCCACTACCCCTTGGCCCTGGCTTTCAGCACCTGGTGCTCCCTTTGGCACATGACACCCCCTGCCCCCAGCCTTGGCAGAGTGGCCCAGGCCCCACCCCCATACCCACACAAATCCTACGACTGGCCCAGCTCTCTCCTCAGGGCAGTGGGCCTCTGCACAACGTGAGCTGGCTGTCGCCCACCTTGACCCCCACTTTGAGACCCTGAGTCTCTGCTTCCCAGTCTTTTTGGCTGTCCACTTTGGTTCTCTCCTCCCTGACCTGCAACCTCGTCCATAGCAAGGTTGGTTCTTCCCATCAGTGAAGCTGCCTGTCCTGGGCAATCTCTCCGTGATTTTGTCATTGTCATTTAATTTACCCCTTTTCAAACCCTGTGGGGGAGAGATCGTGATTTCCATGTGGAAGTCAGGGAAATGAGGTTTACAGAGACTAAGTTATTGCCTAAGAACACCCAGCCGGGGCGCACATCTGCATCTGTCTGACCCCAAAGCCTGTGCCCTTTCCCACTTTCTCCCCATGCAGCAAGCACCCAATTCTGGTCACCCTTCCTCGTAAGGAGGGGCTGGTACACACCTACATTGGCCAGGTGTGGTGGTACACACCTTTCATTCCCGCACTTTGGGAGGCCAAGGTGGGCAGGTCAGGAGGTTGAGACCAGCCTGGCCAATATGGCAAAAACCTATCTCTACTAAAAAATACAAAAATTAGCCAGGCATGATGGTTTATGCTTGTAATCCCAGCTACTCGGGAGGCTGAAGCAGGAGAATCGCTTGAACCCTGGAGGTGGAGGTTGCAATGAGCCAAAATCACGCCACTGCACTCCAGCCTGCTGGACAACAGAGTGAGACTCCATCTCAAAAGAAAAGAAAAGAAAAAGAAGGGGCTTCTGTCAACTTAATATTTTTTCATGAATATTTGCTGAGTACTATTCCATATATACTTTGCACATGTAACTCATTTAATCTCACAATAGCCCCTGTGATAGGCACTATCATGTCCCCATTTCCAGTTGAGAAAACTGAGTCACCAAGAGCAGTTTACCCAGGCTTCCCAAAGTAGAGAATGACAGAGTTGGGATCCATCCAGGTAGCCTGACTCCAAAGCCAGAACTTTAACTCCACTGCAGACACCACCCATTGGTGCAAGGAGAGCGTGCAGAGGTAGAGAACAGACAGATGCGCCTAGTTGGGGGGCAGCAGGAGGGGGTGGGAGGAGGACAAGTGATCCAGGCAGGTGGGCACCATCTGGGGTTGGAGGGTAGGAAGCAGCAAGCTGAGGCCTAGGCCCAAAGATGCAGGAGGAACTGATGGGCCCAGCTGCTGGCAGGAGGGTATGAGGTATGGAGTAGGCCCTCCAGCCACACTGGTCTCTCTACGTTCCTGCCTCCAGGCCATATGCATATGCTGTTTCCTCCACCGGTGATGCTCTTCCCTCAGATACGTGCCTGGCTTTCTCCCTCCCATCCTTCCTATCTCTGCCCAGATATCTCCTTCTTCCAGAGACCTTCCTTACCACCCGATGTAACATAGACCCCTCATCATGTTCCATCTCCTTTCCCTGTTGTAGTTTTCTGTTTACCGCTTACTGCCAGATGATACATATTAATTCACCTCCCCGCTAGTATAGAAGCTCCCAGGAGGACAGAGATTGGCCCGTTTTGCTCCCTGGGATTTTCCCAGCCACTAGGACAGTACCTGGCTCATAGTCCTGCCCAGTAAACATTATTTACGGAGGGAATGAATGAATGAAGCAAGAGCTCAGCCCCTAAAACTATGTCAGAGCGGGACCAACTGTCAGGCTGACCCGCCCCACCGCCAGCAACAAGATTGGATCCCTGAGCCTGGGGCGAGGCTGAGCCTGTACCTGGGGACCAGTGAGTCCCAGCTGCATTCCCAGGTATTCACTGTCATTTCAGGTGCTCTTATCAGGGACCCTTGGTAGCCAGAGGACAGTGATATGCCAAGCCGGGCAGGTTCATGGGGCTGGGTGATGAGTGTCAGGAACCCCACCACCAGGGCCTGGAGGGCCACCGGAACTACACTGAGACGCTGAGTTTCTGCACTACTACAGGAGAAAAGCGAGTTCTACTCTCTTGCTGTGTCGGATGGGGCCACTCAGGAGGTACCTTGTACTGCTGGGGCAGAGCAGATGCCATCCACTCAAACGCCAGGAAATGACAAGCACCCCCTCTGCTTGTCCCCTCTTCCTTCGTTCATTGCTGGAGGTAAGGAGAAAATCAACTTTTCAGTCAATGAAGTGAGTGCAACTAATGGCATCATCTGCTGTCTTTGAGCCTCTGCTGTGTTTACCAGAACAACACCCCCAGGAGGACAGGGATTTGGTTGGTTGTGCACAGTGACTGGCACATACTTGCTGCCAAGAACCCCTGCTGATTGAATAGATTTATTGAAAGTGTGATTTGGCAAGCTCCACCACACCCTGCATGAAGGACTCGGTAATCTGATGCATACCACTGTTCTGGGGCCACATACTACCTTTTACCAAGATTCCACCAGCAACCTCTCCTGCTGTCTTCCCAGAGGGCAAGGAGCTGGGTGGACTATTGTAGGGATTAAATGCATGACACGTGTGGGATATAGGAAAGCTCCTGATACTAAGAAGCCCCCAGCAGATGTTTGCTTTTACAACTGACGGCTACTGTTTCCATTTGACAGATGATGACAGGCTTGGTGAGGTCTAGCCGATGAACTCCCTTGACTTTTAACCCAAAGCTCTTTCCTCTGTACACACAGATAGTGAATGCATGTGAACTGTTATATGCAGTTTTAACTTAATCAGATCAGGGTGTGAACCTCCCCAGTGGGGTGTTAGGCTATATAATAGTTAAATACTATGGACCAGGGATCTGGCTTCACTGGGTGGTGGGTTTGGGGGTTTGAAAGAGGGCCTGTGCCTCTGTTGGCCTGCCCCATGAGGCCTGGAGCTGGAGGGTCGAGAGAGCCCTGGGCACACAGCCGTGATTCTGAAAGCTGACAAATGCCCAGTGTTTCTGCAGACAGGCTGAAGAGATGGGGCTGCGTGGCCGGAACAGCTGGGTGGAGGCTGGTGGCAGGAGGCAGTGTGAGTCCCCGCTTTGTTCCTGGGCAGTCACGGGGACAATCAGAAGCATAGAGAAGCCCCTTTCCTTTCCCTCTGGGCTGCAGCCCAGCATTTGGAGCTTCCTGCTTGCCAGCCAAGGAGAGCCTCTGGGAGAGCCCCAGATCAGGCTCTGCACCCAGGCTGGCAGGCAACCAGCACCCTAGGCTGCCCAGCTGAAGCCAGGACCTCTTTTCTCCCACGGCCCTCCTGTTGACTTGGGGAGTAACCCAGGGGAAGAGAACCCGAACCAGGAGTCCAAGTCCTGGGCTGGAGTCCAGTGTAACTGCTCATGTCTGTGGCTCTGGGCAGGTTACTTAACCTCTCCTCCCTGGTCCCTCCCAGAGCTGTCATGGGGGCTCAGAGAAAGAGCTTAATTCCATGCCTGCCACCCACTACACTCACAGTAAAGATCTGCTGTAAGAGTGAAGGGAGGGAGGAATAGCAGGTGTTCCCTAATTATTTTGAAGCAGCTGAAGGGGTTTCCAGAAAGATGGCAGAGAGTGCCTGTGTTCAGAACTTCCTTCTCTGAAGCCTCCAAAATGAACAAGAGTCAGAAATGGAGAGGGAAACACCTTCTTTGCTGAAAGCAGACAACAGCTATGACCTCATACCCCCACCCCTGAAGACTATCATAAAACCAAGAAATCTGGATAAAGTGAAGTTGGGGGCTAAAAGCCAACACCCACCTGAATGGGTGTCACAGGCTGGTCTGCAGCCTCCTTTTCACCTGCATAAGGACAGGGCCACCTTTCATAAGCAGACAGACCCAAAGACAGACCCAGGCATCCCAGGGCCAGTGGTAGAAAGAGATTCTCTCAAGGGCCCAGTCAGCCTGACTCTGCCCCCAGAGCATATGCACACACCTCACTGCCCAAAACACTGGCTCAAGCATGGACAAGGCCAGTGGTGCATGGCACAGAGGGCATGCTCAGGGAACGTCTACACCTCTGAATTCAAACCTGTCTCAAGAGAAGGCTCTCTCTTTTTTCTTCATGGACATGTGGCCAGTATTTAAGTTCTGGGCCCAATCATCAATGAGAAGAACAGGTTTCTTGCCTTTGTAAACTCTAGGGTCCACGAGATTTTCTTTTATGGACTACACGGGCAGGGCCTGCTTGGCAGCCTCTTTCCTTTTGTTCACTTTCTGACTGAGGGCTTTGTTTAAATGCCAAGGAGCTCATCCCTTTGTTATTATTGTTATTTCAGCTGCAGGAAACCCAAATCTTTGTAGATTTCCCCTTGCAGCGGATCTTCTGTGATCTATTCTTCACTGACAGTGGACACATAAAAATGGATGTGGAGGCACATAACTGTGTCCACATGTAACTGCACATAACTGACTAGGCAGAATGCTGGGCTGTTGGGTTGTCTGCAGAGTAGGATGCTGGCCCTTTTGTGGGTATTTTGTCATATAGTGAATCCATAAAATCATGGACTCTCCATGTTGGAAGCTCAGGTATCAAAACCACTCCTTCTGACTGGGCGCGGTGGCTCACGCCTGTCATCCCTGCACTTTGGGAGGAGGATCAGGAGTTTAAGACCAGCCTGGCCAACATGGTGAAACCCCATCTCTACTAAAAATAAAAAATTGGCCAGGCATGGTGGTGAGTGCCTGTAATCACAGCTACTTGGGAGGATGAGGCAGAAGAATCACTTGAACCCAGGAGGTGGAAGTTGCAGTGAGCCGAGATCACACCACTGCACTACAGCCTGGGCGACAGAGTGAGACTCCATCTCAAAAAAAAAAAAAACCCAAAAAACCAAAAAACAAATAAAAATAAACAAACAAAAAACACTCCTTCCATCCTCTTAGAGCCTTGAGGTGATATGAAAGAAGGATCCAGGACTGTTTTTGGGCAGCTCAAGAGTTTTGTTTAGATTCTGAAGCCAACAGCTCTACTAGAAAGAACAGCATAGTGTCTGAAGTCCCTCGTAAGGGAGTATATTTCCATTCAAATTTATATGCTCCACAGAAATTTCTTCTTCCACAAAGACTAAGAGGAGAGATTTTTAATGTTTGTCTTATGTCCAGAATATGATGGACAAATGGATAGAGGGAGGGAGGGAGTTTGTTTCAAAATATTCATGTTTCAACACCAGAAAACAGAATGTGATGTGGTTATTCTGTTTACCAAAAATAGTCAATAAGGATACTTGTGGCTGGGTGCGGTGGGTCACACTTGTAATTCCAGCACTTTGGGAGACTGAGGAGATAGGATTGCTTGAGCCCAGGATTTCAAGACCAGCCTGGGCAACATGACGAAACCCCGTCTCAACAAAAAATACAAAAAGAAAAAAATTAGCCAGGTGTGGTGGCACATGCCGATAGTCCCAGCTACTTGGGAAGCTGAGGTGGGACGATCGCTTGAGTCCAGGAGATCGAGGCTGCAGTGAGCCAAGGTCATGCCACTGCACTGCAGCCTAGTGACAGAGTGAGCCCTGTCTTAACAACAACAACAAAAAAGATGCTTGTGAAAAAAGTGAAAATTCACACATGACTTTAATTAGAGGCAGTGGTCCTAAGAGCTCATCTTACTCTAAACCGTATTATTTAATCATCCTCTAAATTGAGTAACTCCTTTTATTGGGAAAGATGTGATTTATTTTCTATTTCTGAGTAATCTACACAGATATCCCTAGGAGTTCCATAATATGTTTGGCCCAGGATTTATTGATTACAAGCCTTTCTGAAAAATGTGTATATAAAAGTATTTCTGGAAAATCAAAATACTTTCTAAGTGCTTGCCCATTATGTGCCTGAATTCTTTCTCACAAAACGATGTTTAATTAGAAGCTAGAGTCCTTTAACATTTTAAACTCAAATCATTTTTATTCTTCAGATTGTCAAAGCATTCTTTCTTCCCAGTGCATCAGTTGGCTTGTGCTATAGAAAAAACAACCCGCTATATTGATAACTTATGAAAATAAACATGTATTTTCTTGCTCACATGATGTGAGGACGGTGGCATCTCTGGGCTCTGAAGGCCCCATATGCCTTCCTATTCAGAGACCTTGGCCAAAGGTGCAGCCAAACCCGAGACACACTGTTCTCTTGTTGCAGAGGCAGGTGCAGGAGCGACTGTGCTGAACCTCACAATCACTAGAAACAGCTTTGCCTCAGACCCGGCACACAGCACATCCCCTCTCATCTCATTGGAAAGTGTCATACGGTCAAGTCCAAAGTCAGAAACATCTGCTCCCAGGATGCTCAGGCAGGTCACATGACAATGGGCAAGAGTGTTACATTTCACTCAGGCCTACTAAAGCTTTGCCGGTAGCATTGATTTTGTCTTTAATTAATTGACAAATCTCATTCACAAAGACGTCCTTCATCTGTGACATTTTCTAATTTTATCTATTTTAGAATTCTTAACTCTACCTAGTATAAAATTTTCTATTTAAGTGACTAAAAGCTAGAGAATGGAGACAGCCCTTGACCAGAAGTCAGATGACTTTGGCTTAAGCCTAGCTCAACTCAGCTTCATCAGGCAACCTCGGGCAGTTTTTACCTGCTCTGGGCCTCAGCTTTCTAATCTGTGCACATCAGAGGAGGTAACACTACAAGAATGCTTAGGAAGGAATGAAGCACCAGAGGAATAGATGGTTGCTAGAGATGACATTCCAAGCATTTAACTATTGGCCGAAGTGGATGTGTGCCACAGCACCAAAGCAGCATCTTGGAGGACTCAGTTAAAATTCTTTAGATACTGGATATTCCAGAGCGTGTCTGGGAAGAAGGAGCCTGGGCAGTGTTTGAGGATGCTCAGAGCAGTGGCTGGTTACCAAGTGGGACAGAGGCATTTCAGCGCTTTCACAACCAGTACAGTCATTTCAGCACATCCCTGCCGAACGCCAGCCCGTGGGATGTTTTTATTCACATTCCTGCCGATGAGGAAAGGCAGCCTTGCCCAGCGGAGAGAATATTGAACTGAATCACAAGACCTGAGTTCTGGGCTTAGTTCCACCAGTCACTTGACAAGTGACTTCACTCTTGTGTGCTCCAGTTTCTCCACCTGTAGAATGCACTAAATAGTCCCCACCTTCCAAAGCTGGCGTTTAGATGAAAGGGGGCCTTGTGAGGGAAGCACCCAGCACAGCATCTGGCTGACCAGTAGATGTTTCCTGAATCTGCATCTGAACTTGATCATCTTGTTTGGGTCCTAGCCCTGCCACTGATTCCATGAACCTGTTTCCTGTAAACTCCATAAAAGGGGTCAACCTATGGGGCATATGCAGTGCGCATAGTGTTCAGAACAGTGCCTGGTAGACAGTAAGTACACAAATTGATCCTATTTTATTTATTTATTTATTTTTTGATACAGAGTCTCGCTCTGTCGCCCAGGCTGGAGTGCAATGGCGTGATCTTGGTTCGCTGCAACCTCTGCATCCTGGGTTCAAGCGATTCTCCTGCCTCAGTCTCCTGAGTAGCTGGGATTGCAGGTGCCTGCTACCACACCTGGGTAATTTTTGTATTTTTAGTAGAGACGCCACGTTGGCCAGGCTGGTCTCGAATGCCTGACCTCAAGTGATCCAACTGCCTCGGCCTTCCAAAGTGCTGGGATTACAGGCATGAGCCACCGCACCCGGCCCTATTTTATTCTTTGTTTGTTCTCTGTTGTCACTGATCTCCACATCAGGTCTGCTGAAACCATCCCCATAGCCGCTTCCACCTTTTTCTTCACTGTCATTTCTGATGTATTTTGCTTCTGATGGCTGCCACCTCCTTCCCTCTTCTGTTGTTCTTTGTCTGTTCCTTTCCCTGCCACCTCTCCTGTGCATCGTAGTATTAGCTTTGAGAGCTCTGATGCATTCGGCTGCAAGTGCCAGAAAACCCACCTCCAGCTGGCTTAACCGATGTGGAAATGTGCGTATCAGGCACCCGGAAGGAGGGCACATCTCATGGCCCTAAAAGTCATGAAGAGACTAGTTCATCACAGCTCTCGCTCTCCTCTCAGCAGGATTCCCCATGATTAGAAGATGGACGATGTCAGTGGCAAATGGGTCTGAATGTGGCCTTGTTCATGCCCAAGTGTAGATTTCCTGGTGTATAGAGGAATCCTGGTGCAAAGAGTGAATGCACAACCCTGGGTGCCTTTTCAGTGGCTTCCTATAAGATTGCTGCCTGGAGGAGTGACCACTAGGACCTGGAGGTCAAGCATGGCCTACTTGAGGTGGCATCACTCACAGCAGGGGCTGCAGGTAGAGGCCACTCGTGGCAAGTGGGAGTCTCTGAAAAACCCAAACTGGACCCAAGAGAGGGAGAGTCAGTTTAAAAACCTGCCAGGGACTGGGTATGGTGGCTCATGCCTGTAATCCCAGCACTTTGGGAGGCTGAGGCAGGCAGATCACAAGGTCAGGAATTTGAGACCAGCCTGTCTAACATGGTGAAACCCCATCTCTACTAAAAATACAAAAAAATTAACCGGGCATGGTGGCATGCACTTGTAGTCCCGGCTACTTGGGAGGCTGAGACAGGAGAATCACTTGAACCTGGGAGGCGGAGGTTGCAGTGAGCCGAGATTGTGCCACTGCACTCCAGCCTGGGCAACAGAGTGAGACTCCATCTCAAAAAAACAAAACAAAACAAAACCTGCCAAGCCCTGAGAGTACTGTCAGTTGCTGAGAACAACAATCAAATCCAACTCCTCCTGCTTCCTTACCCCTTCCAGCCCCCTCCTGCCAAAAGCACAAAGCAGCCAGAGGCAGCCCAGCAGGGAGGGGTAGACACACAGGGCAGGGAAGAGAGGAGAGAAGAGGTCAACCCAAACTGCTTTCCCATCGCAGGGGCCAACTTAAGGCAGGTCTGAGCTCCGGAGGAGAGAAGCTTTTTTTTTTTTTTTTGAGGCAGAGTCTCGCTCTGTCGCCCAGGCTGGAGTGCGGTGGCGCCATCTCAGCTCACTGCAAGCTCCCCCTCCCGGGTTCACGCCATTCTCCTGCCTCAGCCTCCTGAGCAGCTGGGACTACAGGCGTCCGCCATCATGCCCGGCTAATTTTTTTGTATTTTTAGTGGAGACGGGGTTTCACCGTGTTAGCCAGGATGGTCTTGATCTCCTGACCTCGTGATCCGCCCGCCTCGGGCCCAAAGTGCTGGGATTACAGGCGTGAGCCACCGCGCCCGGCCTGAGAGAAGCTTTAATTTGGCTAAAGTTTAACTTTTTTTTTCTCCTATTATTATTACTCCAGGTCAGCCTTGTTAATTACTAAATCGAAACTGTTTTACAGCTACAAGTGACCAGAGGATTATTTTTTAGTAAGTTAATTTTTTGGGGTGGGGTGAGGTGGGGAGGTAAGGCCTTCACAGACCAACTTTTAGAAACAGCAATTGAAATTATTTTTTGAAATAATCTTCCATTTATAAGGGAGTTGCAAAGATGGTACCTGTAGATCAGGATTTCTCACATTTGTATTTTCATCGTTGCTCCACTCCCACCCCAGGAGTCTGTTTAGGTGTTTATTTCTGTGATTGTTCTCCCATAAAATTTTAGTCCCACGGATATGCTGGATATCTGTTTATGTACTGTGGCCCTTTAGAGGGCCACAAACCATTGTGATTTTTTTTCTACCCAACAAACAATTTTCTCCCCTTGGGGACCATCTTACCCCCATTGAGAATGCATGCTCTAGGAGTTCTGGTGTACCTTTCACCCTGTCTCCCCTAATGTAACCATCTTACAAAGCTATTGTGGTAGGTGTGTCAAAACTAAGAAATTAACATTACCACAATAGCATTCTGGAACAGGATCCAATCCAGGATTCCACATTGCGTTTGGGAGTGGGGGGTCATACCTCCTTAGTGTCCTGCATTCTGTGACAATTAGACTTTTCTTGTCTTTCATGACCTTGACACCTTTGGAACATACTGATCAGGCATACTGTAGAATGTTCGTTCCTCACCTTGGGTTTGCATAATGTTTTCTTATGAGCAGACTGAGGATACTGACTTTGAGGGAAAATATGGTAGAAGTGCTGTCCCCTTCTCATTGCATTATATGGGGGGGGGCACATGACAATAACACAATTTATTGCTTGTCATGTTAATCACTTGGCTAAGGTGGTATCTGCTGGGTTCATTGCGAAGTCACTATTGTCCCCTCTCCATAATCTGTCATTAGAAGCCAGTCAATACATGCAGCCCACACCCAAGCCGGGGAACGAAGCTCCATCTCCTGCAGGGAGGAATATCAAATCATTTTCAAACATGTGTTAAAACTACCACAGTCGGCCGGGCGCGGTGGCTCAAGCCTGTAATCCCAGCACTTTGGGAGGCCGAGACGGGCGGATCACGAGGTCAGGAGATCGAGACCATCCTGGCTGACACTGTGAAACCCCGTCTCTACTAAAAACTACAAAAAACTAGCCGGGCGAGGTGGCGGGCGCCTGTAGTCCCAGCTACTCGGGAGGCCGAGGCAGGAGAATGGCGTGAACCCGGGAGGCGGAGCTTGCAGTGGGCTGAGATCCGGCCACTGCACTCCAGCCTGGGTGGCAGAGCGAGACTCCGTCTCAAAAAAAAAAAAAAAAAAAAACTACCACAGTCATTAGAAAATATTCTGGGGGAGATATGTTGAGGCTATGCAGATATCCTGTTTTTCCTTAAAGCTTTACCTTTTAATTTTAGCGTTCATCTGTAATCCCAGCACTTTGGAAGGCCGAGGCAGGCAGATCACAAGGTCAGGAGATTGAGACCATCCTGGCTAATGTGGTGAAACCCTGTCTCTACTAAAAATACAAAAAAAAAAAAATTAGCTGGGCATGGTGGCAGGTGCCTGTAGTCCCAGCTACTGAGGAGGCTGAGGCAGGAGAATGGCGTGAACCCGAGAGGCAGAGCGTGCAGTGAGCGGAGATCACGCCACTGCACTCCAGCCTGGGCAACAGAGCGAGACTCTGTCTCAAAAAAAAAAAAAAAATTTTAGCATTCATCAGTGAATCTTGCCTGCTGCCATTTTTACTGTGGTATTTTAAGAGTGATTTTTCTGCTTTCCTCAATTTTTCATTTATTATTTAGAATTCTTTTGTAAGAAAAAGTTATCCCTTCTCCCCCCATCCATTTATTTATTTATTCAATACATTATTTACATTAGTATTAACAGGAAGATTTTTATTCTTTGAGTCATAATACAATGCTATTGTTATTTATTTTGTTACTCAAATTGTTCTACCTTTGGAATATCAGTCATTGGATGTTTTGATCGTTGGAAACTTTTTCAGGTTAGATGTTTTATCCTTTTTGCTTTCTTCCTTTGTTCCTTTCTTCCTTCTTAACTTCCTTTTTTACTTCTTATTTTCTGGCACTACAAGTTGCTCCAGGCTCATCTTGTATTTTCTGAGTCCTAGCCTTAGAATCAGTGCTTTCTCTAAGGAATCTTGGTTCCTAGAAGACTTTTAGTTACCTAAAGAGGGACCAAAAACATCATGGGATGTGCCCTAGATTTCTTCCAAAAGGCAGAGAACAACCAGCTCTTCAGGACACATTTAGTGGGACAGGGGGAGATAAAAGTGAAGTTACTTTTTGATTGTATACTACATGACCCTTTGCTTAATGTAGCAGTAACCCTGAATCACTAACCCCCCATAGGGTTGGCCAAATGGGCTGAGGGAGGTGCACGTGCTTTGGAAAGTGGACAATGCTTTCCAAGTGTAAAGGCTGATTTCTGTGGCTGACTTTTGATACACTGTTGTTTTGGTGTCCAAGGTACCTGAAAGTCAAGGAGCAAATGAAATGATTCTTGCTACAAAAGGGAACCATTTGGTGTGTGATTTTTAGCCCCTCAGGGCCATGCTGCTAACAGATATTGATCAGAAAGCGCTTGCATTGCAACACACTGGCCAAGTGCTTCTGCAGCACAAGGGACATGAGATTGGCAGGCTTCATAACATCACGAGGCCACTCTTTTCTGTAAGGGTTGGAATGGGAGCCTTGTGGGGAGACCTGCCGCATGCGGCCTGAGGTCCTGAGGAACAGCCCTGAGCTCAGACATCAGATTGCACTGGAATACTTCTGGTTAGGACAAGCAAAGCCAACAGGGTGGGTTTTAAGACTTGCAGTGAAATATTTACATTAAATATGGAATAGCATAGGCAAAAAACCCTCAGCTTCCTCTCTGAATGACCAGAAGCAGCAACTCCTCAGTGTAGAGGAGGTGAAGGCAGTTCCTCTTCTGGACTGGTAGGTTTCCTCCCAGCCTACAAGAAGAGTTCCTCTTATCCCCAAGAAGGGGAGTTTCACACTCCAACAAGGGAAGCTGGTTGACAAGGGTCTATACATCGAAGGAGCTAGCTGCTGTGCTGCTAAGATCAATTCCAGCACCTTTTTATAATTCCACAAATTTACAGATTGGTAGAACTACCCAGCTGGGTCTCCAAAAGAAGCTTACCTTAGATGGAGATAAGGTTTGGCTGTGTCCCCACTCAAATATCATCTTGAACTGTAACTCCCACAATTCCCATGTGTCATGGGAGGAACCTGGTGGGAGGTAATTGAATCACGGGGTCGGGTCTTTCTTGTGCTCTTCTTGCGATAGTGAATAAGTCTCATGAGATCTGATGGTTTTAAAAAGAGGAGCTCACCGCACAAATTTCTCTCCTTGTCCGCTGTCATCCATGTAAGATGTGACTTGCACCTCCTTGCCTTCTGCCATGATTGTGAGGCCTCCCCAGTCATGTGGAACTGTAAGTCCATTAAACTTCTTTTTCTTCCCAGTCTCAGGTATGTCTATCAGCAGCATGAAAATGAGCCAATACAGGTGGTGTCAGCTTGAGGGGAAAGAGCAGCAAGCCACAGAGCTAGGCCTGGGATGCAGTGCTTTTAGTCTTTTGGCCTCCGTTTCTTCATCTGTAAATGACAATGAATGATGTCTGCCATCTATATCTACAATCCATCATGGCTTCATGAGCATGAAGGATTGTTATAAGGAACAAATGCAGAACTAAGAAGAATGAGGTAATAATGAATCCTGAGCAAACTCAGCCTGAGGCTTCTTGTTCATTTCACAAACACAATCTAGTGGAAAGAGACTGCACTAAGGATGGACAAGTTTGGGCCAGATGATCAAAAGCCCTGCCAGCTTAGAGAATCTGTGACTCCAGCTGCTGCTGGGTTCCTGACATAAAACAGGCACTATGTGCAGATAAGTCAACTGCATGAACTGAGTGAGGGAGAAGCAGGTCGGGCAGTGTGCTTGTTCTGGGATATTTCTAAGGGAGAGTCCTTCAGCTCCGGGAAGCACAGCAAAAATGTAGGCTAAGATCCCATGAGTCCTGATACAGAGCCAGGTGACAGCCAGGCCGTCAGGACAAAGGTGGGGCTGCAGGAGGACCATGGAACCCTCCAGTATCAGAGCTGATGGGGCCCACACCCTCATTCTTCCCAGTGTTGCCTCCTCTGGGAAGCCTCAGCTGCACACAGGTCAACCACACTTCTGCCTCTGTGCATGTCCCTAAGGAGGGGAGCCTACCTTACTGTGATCCCATTGTGGAAAATTCACTCCCACCATGAAACCAGTGCTCTAGGGGTTAGGGGAGCTGTATCTGCTTTGATTCAGTGTCCTCTTTAATTTCCAGCATGGTGCTTCCTTCCTAGTGAAGACTTGGTAGAATTTGAGTGGAACTGAGTATAAAATGTGGAAGGAAACTTGGGGCCCAGAGGGAGGAGTCCAAATAGGAGATGGAATCAGGGTGCATAAGGATGCCCAGATGATGCACTTGATGAGATGTAGGTATCAGACAGAAAGGCCAGAGGTTCAAGACCTAAGTAAGAACCATCATGGATCACAGAGGACCCAGATGGGGCAGAGGAAGTGGGATCTGGGGCTGAGTGGGACTGTGGCTGGGATCTCAGCCAGCTGCCAAAGCTGTAGTCTAGTACAGGTTGGTGTAGATTATCCATTGGGTAGGACAATTTTGGGAAGTCTTTCCTCCTGTGGGGTTGCATGGGGCACCGCTTAGCAGCAGGAAGGAGGCCAGACAGATGGGGAGCTCTGTGACACTTCCAAGAGACTTTTCATTCTTGACGTGGCTTCCACAAGGCTGAGAGTATATGGATGCATGTTGGAATCCATTAAGCGGATCTGGCCAGACTCCAAGCCTAGCAGAGAATGGAGCACTCAGCAGGAAAACCAAAGTAGATGCACTGCCCCCGGACTGAGCCAACACAGCAGAGAGGGAGTTGGTGACGCAGGTGCTGTCCAGGTGTGCCCAGCGGCACACAAGAGCAAACCCTGCCTATACCATTGACTAGCTGTGCATCGTTGTGCAAGTGAGTTCACCTTCAGTCTCTCTATTTCCTCATTTGTACAATGGAAAAATGGCACTCCCTGTCTCATACGACGGTGGTAAGGATTAAACGAGAAAGTGCATGTAAAGTACTTAGTGCAGCCTCTGACACACAGCAAGCGGTCAATTAATGGCAGGTATTGTTATGTTTAATGACACTGCCCAAGGCTTTTAAATCTTAGCACTATTGACATTTTTGGCTGAATGATTCTTTGATGTGGGGTGGCTGTCCTGTGCCTTTACGATAGTTAACAACATCCCTGGCCTTTACCCACTAGATGCCAATAGTAACCTCTAGTTATGAAAACCAAAAGTGTTTCCAGACATTGCCAGATATCCCCTGGGAATCAGGGGAAGCAAGACACCCCCGGTTGAAAGCCACCTGCACTAACTCCAGAGCTTCCAGGTGCTGGTCTTCAGACAGTGAGTATTTTTCTGGTGGGGCTGCAGCCAGAGAGTACATACCATGGCTCAGGCCCAGCGCCCACCTGAACCTACCCAGGACTCATCAGAGGAGGTGAAGCAGAGGATGGCCTTCTGCAGCAGCAGCCAAGCCCAGCTAGGGGCAAGGGCAGCAGCAAATAGTCATCAGTGCAGGAGGGGTATGTCAGCCAGTGTGGGCCAGGGCAGGCTCGGAGAGACGGCTGGAGAGAAAGGAGCAGGCACACCCCAGACAGGTGTGCTCCCCACAAAGAGAGGCTACAACTTTAAATCCCTACTGCCTGAGGGCAGGGACATTCTGTGACATATGGACCCCATGAAAACCATCACACAGGTGGGGGGAAAGGCAATGGGATAGGAAAGACGGAGAGGGTGACATTATTGAGCACCTACTGTATGCCAAGTGTTGCACCAGGGGATTGGGAAGGTGGTATGATTATATATAGGGTAGACCTTGCTTAGAAGGTCTGAGGCTTACAGTCTAATTTCTGTTTTCTTCTTTCCTTAAATTTACCAATACAGTATTTGAGACTCAAATACAAAATAAATCAACACTAAAGGTTAACTTCCAAACAAAGAGCGAGCAGTATGGTGAACCATCCTATTCTTAAGGATGCTGATCCTTGGAGACCTGCCCAAAGACACTCAACCAACAGGGGAGGAGCCAGATGTTGACATCTGGCTGACTTGAGAGCTTGTGCTGTTTCTACTGTGCCAAGTTTCAGGACACATCGGGGTTAAACAACATCAGACGAGTCTGGGTAGATAATGGGGACCTCCCTCTCTGGGGAGACCTTACAGCGGGAACATTCAACAGCGAGAAAGGAACAAAGTCATAGGCCAAGGGAACAGGGGTTTATAAATAGCTGGGGAGATGAGGAAGTCTGAAAAAGGAACAAGGCTGATAGAGACAGGAGGGAAAATGTTAATTAATTAAAATAAGCCAAAGCACACTCGGAAACCTAGAACCCTCCTCCCCACCAAATTTCTGGGAGCGCCCTAAATCCAAAAATAGAGGGAGGTCAAAGAAGTTCAAGAGGCAAGAATAAAGGGGGTTGCAAGATCCAAATTCATGGTGCTGTGCACTCTGAGATTGGCTTGCTTGGTAAAGGGTGACACAGTTGACATCATAGTTTTCTCTAAAAATGCAAGGTCATGGGCACCTAGCATCTATCCTATGCCACCCACACCTGTGATGATGGCCCTGAGTTGTGAAGAAAGGTTGGGATTCCTCTCAGGAGATGATTCTGGCTGCTGAGCCAGGGAG
The DNA here is from genome assembly GCF_037993035.2 of Macaca fascicularis. NCBI lineage: Eukaryota > Metazoa > Chordata > Mammalia > Primates > Cercopithecidae > Macaca > Macaca fascicularis. Next base: position 193,104,982 of record NC_088375.1, read on the forward strand.
AGCGTCACCGCCATGAACCCTCCTCTGGCCTCCTGTTGGAGCACTCAGCTGACAGATTGTCAAAAACCTCTTTGTGTGGTAGTTTCCTTTCTCTACTGAGGGCCCCTGAGGACAGGGGCAGCATTTCTGGTTCTTCTCTACATTCCCAGTGCCTGGCATGATGCCTTCCCCGTAGGAGGGATGCAAAAATATTTGTCAAATGAAGATAAAGACCTGTTTCCATCAAAAGTGCAGACAGGTTTAGCCCTTGGAGAATTCATAGTTTTTATAAAATCAACCAACAACCCAGACTCTCTTATCCTTTAATTGTCGCTTCTAGACAACGGAGACAGACCTCACAACGTGAACTTTCCTTGCAGGTTTCCCTCTGCAGCTGTCCCTCTGGCCACTGAGCGTTGAAGGTTGACTCATCTTTCGCTCCTCCTGTCCTCAACGCCCCCCACCCGCACCTTGTCCCATCAGTGGAGGCATTCAGTTGAATCCGCTCCTACGGTGTTTCTTACACCTGCCTCCTTCTTTCCCTTTCTTTTCTGATTCATTTCAGGCCCTCCTGCCTGGGCTATGATGGTTGCCTTCCATTTTCCAATCTTACACTCCCCTCCTAGATTAAAAGGCTCCAAACACAGTTGGGCCACATCTCTTTCCTCCTAAGCAATCTCCATTGGCTCCCCTCATTTTTTCAGTTTTATGCACATTCCCCACACATCCCTCGGGTATTCAGAGTCCCTTCTCTATCATTTGTCCCCAACCCACCCTTCCCATCTCATATCCGACTGCTTTTCCCATATGTAACTGGGACACCAGGGCTCTGGGCCCCCGCATCTGTCCTGTGCTTCTCTGCTCTCCAGCCCCTGTACCTTTGCTCATGCAATGTCCTCTGCTGGAAGAGCCCTTCCTTCCCACGCCACATGGCCACATCCTGTCTTTTAAGATTCAGCCCCAAACTCACTCCTCTGATGAAGGCTTCCCTGATTCTTCTCCTGCACTTTAGTTAGTAGCAATTACATCCTTTCTTGAACTTCCACAGCATTTAACCTTCACCTCTATTGTGACATTTGTCACCAAACACCAGATTGTAGTTATTGTTGTTCTATATATTTTACCTCTACTAACACAATCTCTAAACTTTATTAATTGCATACTCTTCAAGTAAAAGTAGTTTTGAGAACATACTCCAGCATTACTATATGATATATTTTGTACATACTAACACACACATATATAAATTAGGAATTTGCAGAAGGATGTGATAAGTAGAAATAGAAGCCCTGGTATTTTCTTCCTGTGCTCAATAATGGTGTGTACTGTACTTTGGAGACTATCAGTCTAGTGAATGAACGGCACTTAGGCTGCAGGGGACATGAAGTCAGGGCTGTTCCCAGGGGTGCGGCATCCAGCTTCGAATGGAAGCAAGCATGAGAGCCAGGCAGGTCTGGGAGAGGATGAGCACTCCCTGGACGGCTGCTGCTGCAGCCAGATGGAGTGTGGCAGTTGGGGAAAGGTTCGGAGACCCCCGCGCAGGAGAGGGACAGCAGCTGGGCATAGCGCTTGCCCCAGGATTCCAGGCTCTCTTCAGTTGCCAGGCCATGTTCTCAGCAAATAGAGCCTCGGGAGAGGGGGTGGACTGTCAGCAGCTTGTCCCCTTGAGCATGCTGGGGCAGTTCTTAGCAGAGATGTTAACGCAATGTGAAAAAGAGGATCTCTGACTCCCTTGTTATTTGATGGGCAGGAAACTAAAGCCCCAGGGAAGAGACTTGCCCAAGGTGACCGTGACACTCTGATGTGTGAACTCTCCTCTCACTTGGCATCTGGCTTGTATATTAGTGTTCACACTCTCAGGCATCCCCTGGTCACCTGGGCAGGCCTGCAGGCCCAGCTACCCAGACCTGGCTGCGCATGTGAAAGTAAGCCAGTGGGCATTACTTTCACAAGGAGGGAGTGGCCAATTCCACCTATTCCCCTAGCTCAGCCCCCTAACATGCAAGCACATGCATACACATACATGCCTATCTAATGTGGGATATTTTCAGTGCCGCTTTACCAGCCAGAGACCTTCATGACTGGTGATGCTCCTGCTCACTCAAACCACCAGGCTGTGTCTGGCTTGCACTCCAGCACACATCCCATGGCCACAAGGACAGTGCACTCAACCCATGGCAGAAGTGGGTGTGTGAGCAAGCAAGTGCAGGGTCCAGCTGGCTGCTCCAAGTGCCAGCACAGAAGCAGGCTTTGTGCGGGGCTTGCTTTTGGACCAGGTGTGTCATGAGTGACTGCTGTGGTGGACTCTGGCATCCAGATGAGGGGAATGTGGTGGCACCCAAACAGGGATGCCCACAACCCTGAAGCCCCAGGCAGGTGTTAGAGCATGCTAACAGCTCCTTTAGTCCACTGCCCTGCTCCAGCCTGTGGATCCGGGGCTGGCCTGGTCGTGACACTGCTTCCTGCTGCATGGGGATGGCTGCCCTCCACTGATGGAGAATGAGAGGGTTACACTGTTACAGCCTTCTTCATACCCACCTTCAGTGGGTCCCAAGTTCTTGTCCCATGTCCAAGAAGAATGAGATTACACTGACAGTTGAAGGGTGAGAAGGGCAGAGAAGAGTTTTATTAAGTGACAAAATAGCTCTCAGCAGAGAGGAGATGTGAGGTTGGTCCCCCATCTGAAGTTGGATGGTCTCTCTCCCTCAGTGTGGCTGAGTCCGGGGCTTTTATGGGCTCAGAATGGAGCACTGCATGCTGATTGGTTTATGGGTATGCAAAAAAGGCTAAAACAAAGGCATCACTCAAAGGTGGTCATGACAGTGTAAAAAACCAATTAGGGAAGGATAGGTATATGTAAAAAAGGTGAAGAGTGGGGATCAATCAGAGGAAAGCACGTCAAATGGGAAGAGAGGTTCTCAATCCAGTCCGTGGATTTACCTGGGACTTGTAACTTGGCTTTCAGGCTTTAAACTGTCTTTGATTTGAAAGTCAGTTTTTCATTAGGGACCTTCCCCTGTCTGCCTAGGGATTTGTCTGCCTCCTGCCATTATCGTATCCACTCATATACTCACACGGGTGCATAAGCACACATGCACAAATGCACATGCATGTGCTTACATATATATACCCATGCACTCACATAGGCATAACACACATGAACACATGCATATACGTGCACACACACATATGCATACACACTTATTTACTCACTCATGTATACACATGTGTACATGCACATTCATGTGCATACACAGCCACATCCATGCACTTACATAATCATAACACACACGTACACATACATGCACACATGTATATACAGGCACACATACTTATGCATACACACCTGTGAACTCATACACTCACACAGGTGCATGCATATACAAGCATGCATGCACATACACATGCATACATATATGCACCCATGCACTCACACTCAGGTGTATACACACACATGCACACACGTGGACACATGCGTATACATGCGCATGCCTATGCATGCATACCTATGCACTCACACATGCACACACACATGCATACACACTCATGCACTCATACACTCACACAGGTACATACATACACATGCACTCATACACTCACACAGGTACATACATACACATGCACTCATACACTCACACAGGTACATACACACAGACATACACACACACAACCATACACTCACACACTCACATAGGTATGTATGCACACAGGCATACACATGCACATGCATACATACACATGTACTCACATGTGCACACACACATATGCATACACACCCAGGCATTCACACAGGTGCATACACATATGTACATGCATGCACATACAACTGGCTCAAGGACCGCTCTTGGTTAGGATCTCTTCACATTCCTTCCCAATGTCCCTGTAATCTCTCTGCCCTGTAGTCTCTCTCACCAGACTGGCAGGCCTCAGTGACTCCAGGTCTGGCAATGTACACTTGTTCTCAGAGCATCTTTTATTTCCAACAAAGAGAAGGGAGCTGAGTGTAGGCTCAAATGGCCTACATTTGAGAGGACAGGTAAAGTGGGGAGACAGATGGGACATGTTTAAGGGTCATGGGAGGAGGGCCCATGCCTACCCATTGCCACCTTCTGAGCCCAAGAGAGCTGAGGAAGGTTGGGGAGATCAGGTGGCTGGGCCTTGTCACTGCTCTGCTCCGCTCACTCCTGGATCCTGAAGTGACCTCTCACTGTGCTGTTTGGCAGACTGTGACACTGGGGAGAGGCACTGTGGAGCATTTGGGCATGCCTCTGGCTTAGCTGTGGAGAGGGCCCCCAAGCCCCAAGTCCCTGTACTGTGATCAGCCCCACAAGCCAATTCCTCAGTTGAAGAGAAATGTTTTATTTCATTTATTCAATCAGCAAGGATCTATTGAGTATCTACTGTATAATAGGCCCTAGAGAAGATCCATAAAATGAACAAGCCAGAGTCTACACTCAAGCCAAACTCAGCAAAGTGTGCTCTGCAGGGCATGGAGCACAGAAGAGGGATTAACCAAGGGGTCAGGCTGTGCATTGACCTGTGCATGTGAGAGAGATGGACCCAGCAGAGAAGCACAGAGACAGAAGTAGAGAAGTTGAGAAACGAAGGGCTGGAACCTAGGTGCAAGCTGAAAATGTGAGCACCACCCCACCCCTGGCCCCCACCAGTATTGCTAAGCATTTTCTAGCAGTAGCTAAGTTGGTATGGCTTTCCAGTGAATGCTTTCCATGAATTGACTGTTTTAACACTAGAGTCCTATGAGGCAGGTGCTCTTATTCACCCCATTTTTAAAACTACAGGGCCTCACTCTGTTGCCCAGACTAGAGCTATGCAGTGGCTGTTCACAGGTGTGATCATGGGGTACTGCAGCCTCCAGCTCTTGGGCTCAAGCAATCCTACTGCCTCAGCCTCCCTAGTAGCTAGGACCACAGGCTTGCACCACTATGCCCAGCTTATTCACCCCATTTTATAGATGAGACTGAAGCACAGGCTATAAGAAATTGCCCAAGGTTTTACCATCACTGAACAATAGGACCAGGTAGAGCCCTTACCCCCTACTACTCTAATATAGTACCTCTCATTTTATCCATAGTTTCACTTATTATCTGATTCAATATTTAGACCACATTGTGAGGTCCTATGTGGAAACCAAAGTATGAAGAATGACCAAAGTACAAAGAAATGTCCAACCCATGGTGTCACAGCTTGTAGAATCACAGTCTGACCTACACCCAGATCTCCTAACCCTTAATACACTGCTATAGGCTCCCAAGGCACAGACCGGGGTGCCTTGGGTGCCTGTGCCAGGGCACAGGCTGAGGTGTCAGATGCCTTGTAAGAGTGAATTGGGTGGAAAACCTTTTGGAGGTTCCTGAATAAGTTAAACATAGAATTACCATATGACCCAGCATTTCCACTCCTAGGTCTATACCCCAAAGATTTGAAAATAGGTATTCAAAGAAAAACTTGTACAGGAATGCTCATATCAGCACTATTCACAATAGCCAAAAGGTGGAAATAACCCAAATCTCCATCAACAGATGAGTGAATAAACAAAATATAAGATATCCATACAATGGAATATTATTCAGCCATAAAAATGGATGAAATTCTGATACCTGCTACAACATGGATGAACCTCAAAAACATGCTAAGTGAAAGAAGCTGGATACAAAAGGCGTATGATTCCACTCATATGAAATACCCAAAATGAGCAAATCTACTGAGATATTAGGTTGGTGCAAAAGTAATTGCAGTTTTTGACATTAAAAGTAATGGCAAAACTGCAATTACTTTTGCACCAACCTAATAGAAAGCTGACTGGTGGTTGCCAGGAGGTGGAAAGGGAGAAATGGGGAGTTAGTGCTAATGATTATGGAATTTCCATTTGAGTCATCAAAAATTTCTGGACCTTGATAGTGGTGATGGTTGCGCAACACTGTGAAAGCACTTAATGCCAGTGAATTTTATACTTTAAAATGGTTAAAATGGCAAATATTATGTGTATTTTATGGCAGTTTTAAAAAAGATGGGAGTGAGGGAGTCCTTGGGACTCACCAAGAACTTCTTTCTGCAAAAAAGAGAGTCACAGTACACTATGGGGGAGCAGTGGGGCCAGTACCCCCATTCTCCTAAAAGGGAGGTGTCTAAGATTCTAGCAATGTCTTTAAATTTTTCTGAGTGCTTCAAAGAAAATCTTACAAATCAATCACTGCTAGTTCCCATATCCTCTCATCACAAATGACATAACTACTACCAGTTTGTCCAACGTGATGCTGTTTTGGCTTTATGCCCCCAGCCTGGCGGTTCCCAAACCCCACGAAGTATCACAATCACCCAGGGAGTTTGTAAAATGACATTCCTGGGACTCAGTCCCAGCGACTTGGGTTCACTGGTCTCTAGAACTTGGCTTCTGGTCCCCAGAGACTTGGGTTCCAAGGTCGGAAATCTATATTTTATAAAGCTTTCTGGGAATTGTGATGCAGCCTGTCTTCAGACAGGTCTTTTGGGAACCACTCTCCTGGCCTATTGAAGCGTGGAAGGCTGTGCATAAGATAGCCCCTGGTGGATAGATGTGTCCTGCAGGTTTCTGTCCTATGCCCTCCCCCAAACCCTCCCCACAGGAGATTTGGACCAGGGCTGATGCCTTCTCTCCCCATTCCCTGCGTACTCGGTTCGTCATTCTGTCATCTCTCTGGCTCATAGCGGGTCTCACTATTGTCAAGATCTCTTATGAGGGTTCTCACTCCAAACATAGTGGCCCTCACACCAGAGCCCTGGGAACGGTCTTCAGACCCCACCAAAACCTGTCTGGGGCAGGCAGCCTTGGTTGGATGTCATCCAACTGCACCACCCCCAGCTTTGCCCAATCAGGCCAGAGATCTTCACAGCACATTCTGCACTTTGTGATTGTGTACTTTAAAAATATATATTCCATAAACAACATGTAATTATTATTAAAAAGCAGAAAACAGGCTGGGTGTGGTGGCTCACACCTGTAATCTCAGCACTTTGGGAGGCTGAAGCAGGTGGATCACCTGAGGTTGGAAGTTCAAGACCAGCCTGACAAACGTGGAGAAACCCCGTCTCTACTAAAAATACAAAATTAGCCGGGCATGGTGGTGCATGCCTGTAGTCCCAGCTACTCGGGAGGCTGAGGCGGGACGATTGTTTGAACCTGGGAGGCAGAGGTTGCAGTGAGCCAAGATCACGCCATTGCACTCCAGCCTGGGCAACAAGAGTGAAACTCCGTCTCAAAGAAAAAAAAAGTAGAAAATATAAACAGACCGAAGAGGCTGTCTGAAGGGGCTGTAATTAATCAACCCAATCAACCAAAATTCTTCTATTCGCCTATTCTGAGATAATCATTGTTTTGGGTTTTGTTGTTTTTTGTTTGTTTATTTGTTTTTTGAGACACAGTCTCAATCTGTTGCCCAGGCTGGAGCTCAGTGGCATGATCACAGCTCACTACAGCCTCAAACTCCTTGGCTCAATTGATTCTTCTGCCTCAGCCCCCCAAGTAGCTGGGACTACAGATGAAACCACCACACTCAGCTAATTAAAAAAATAATTTTTTAGAGACAGGGTCTTGCTATGTTGCCCAGGCTGGCCTCATACTCCTGGCCTCAAGTCATCCTCCCTCCTCTTTGAGATACTGCCTTCCAAAGTGCTGGGATTATAGGCATGAGCCACTGACCCCAGCCAACCATTGTTAATATTTTATTGCAGAATAACTTTCTAGACTTTGCAAATGTGTGTGTATATTATTTGTTTGTTCAACAAATATTTATTGAGTGCCTACTTTGAGTCAGGCACTATACTGAGATCCTGGCATACTGGAGTAAATGATATAGACAAAAATCCCTGCCCTCAGGGAGCTTGCAGTCTATGTATTCATATAACTTTTTTTTTATTTAAAGACTCGTATGGTGCTTTTAAGTAATCTTTTCCCTGTAAGAGTATACTGAGAAAGTCTTTCCATATCAACAAATGTAGAACTACATCGTCATTTTAATGATTGTATGATATTCCATTGGATATATTTTTCCTAGTCTATTTAACCAGTTGTTTGCATTAAGAGGTTTGTTCTAAGTTTCCACTGTTATAAACAACTTTGAAATGATCCTGGGGATCTAGGGATCTTTGGTGCCTTTTTAATATTACCTTAGGATAAGTTTGTAAAAATAGGATTTGGAAAAAGAAGCCTGTGCTGCTTTTGCTGTTTTCATGATAGTTCTTTTTCTTTAAATGATTTTTAATTTTGAAATAATTACAGACCTGATAGGAAGTTGAGTTGCAAAGATAGTGCAGAGAGGTCCTGTGTACATTTTATCCAGTTTTCTCTAATGGTGGCTTTTTTTTTTTTTTTTTGAGATGGAGTCTTGCTCTGTCACCAGATTGGAGTGCAGTGGCGCAATCTCGGCTCACTGCAACCTCTGTCTCGTGAGTTCAAGTGATTCTCCTGCCTCAGCCTCCCGAGTAGCTGAGACTGCAGGCACATGCCACCACACCCAGCTAATTATGATATTTTTAGTACAGACAGCGTTTCACTGTGTTGTCCAGGATGGTCTCCATCTCTTGACCTCGTGATTCACCACCTTGGCGTCCCAAAGTGCTGGGATTACAGGCGTAAGCCAACATGCCCGGCCTAATGGTGCCATTTTATGTAACTATAGTACATAGTTACATATCCCTACTGTATATACTGATATAGCACATATCCCTACTGTAGTAGGCATATAGGCCTCTGTCATTTTATCACATGTGTAGATTAACCAAAATCAAGATACAGAACTATTCCATCACCTAAAAGATCTTACTGCTCCTCCTTTGTAGTTATACTCTTCCCATCCCCCAGTTGTCCCTGACTATTGGCAACCACGGTTTGTCCTCTGTCTCTATAATTATACATTATATGACCTTTTGAGATTGGGTTTTAAAACTCAGCATATTGCCCTTAATATTTATCCAAGTTCTGTGTAACAACAGTCTGTTCCTTTTAATCACTGCGTAGTATTCCCTGCTATGGATGTACAATCCGTTTAATCACCTATTGTGGGCCAGTTGTTGGCTTTTACAAACAAGGCTGCTGTGAACATTCAAGTACAGATTATGTGCGCAAAATTTGTATTTGTTTGAGATAAATGCCCAGGAGTATTACTGTCAGGTCTTATGCTAACTGTATGTTTAGTTTTTTTTAAAGAAACTGCGAAACTGTTAATCTTTTTCAGTGTAGGTATATCATTTTACATTCCCACTGGCCATGTACAAGGGATGCAATTTCTCTGCATTCTTTCCAGCATTTGGTATTGTCAGTATTTTTAATTTTAGCTGTTTTGATAACTGTGTAGTGATATTTTATTGTAGTTTTAATTTGTATTTCCCTAATGGCTAATGACATTGAACATCTTTTTACGTGCTTATTTGCCATCTGTATATCCTCTTCAGGGAAGTGTTCATTCATGTCTTTAGCCCATTTTCTAATTAGATTGTTTATTGTTTTGGGTGTTTGTTTTGACTGCTGTGTTTTGAGATTTCTTTGTATGTTCTAGATATGAGTCCTTTGTCAGATTTGTTGTTTGCAGATATCTTCCCCTAGTCCATAGCTTGCCTCTTCATTCTCTTAACAGGGTCTTGTGCAAAGCAGTTTTTAATTTTGATGAAATTCAATTTTGTGGATTTTTTTTTCTTTTATGGATTGTGCTTTTGATATCACACCTAAAGACTCTTCACTGGGCTCTAGGTCCTGAAAATCTCCTGTGTTCTCTCTGGATGTTTTATAATTTTGCATTTTATGTTTAAATCTATTACCTCTTTTGGATTAAATTTTTTATAAAGTAGAAGGTTTGCATTGAGGTCCATTGTTTTCCTTACAGATAGCTAATATTTCTAGCACCACTTGTTAAAAAAAAAAAAGACTATCCTTCCTTCATTGAATTGCTTTTGTGCCTTTGTCCAAACTCAGTTGACTGTAGCTATGTTGAACTATTTCTGAGTCCACTATTTTGTTCCAGTGACCTATGTACCTGTCCTTCTGCCAATACCACACATTCTTGATTACTGTAGCTGTCTCGTGTCTTCACATCAAGTAAAGTGATGCTTCTCACCTTATTTTTTTTTTCAGAATTGTTTGAGTGTTCTAGTTCCTTTGGCATGCGCTTTTTAAAGGCTCGCGATAATGTATTACCAAACTGCTCCTGAAAGGTGGTACTAATTTAAACTTCCGCTGGCAGCGTAGGGGGCGCTTGTTTCCATACACCCACACCAACCCCGGCTGTTATCATTTTAAAAAATCTTTGCCTATCTGATAACTGAAAAATTATTCACATCCTTATTTTAAATTGCATTTCTTTGATTGCCTTTGAACCTAAGCAGACAGCCAGTGCCCTCAGATCCGAGTAGAAGAGTTTGGTACCTTGTGATATCAAGCTTCACAGTTGAGGTTTCAGAAATGGCCAACAGAGTGAGCAGGCAGGCTTATGTGGCGACCCCTGCTGACTCCTTTTTTCCCTCTGAAGGCGTCGCACCCTCTCTTCCTTGCTTATTGTCGTGCATCTCAGCTTCTGGAGACTAAGTCATCTGTCCAGGCAGCCACACATACCACAGGCAGGCATCACTCTGCAGAAAAGCCAAAACGTACTTTCAGATTGCACTCAAAAGCTGACCACTTCTCACCTCCATTGCCACTACCTTGGCTCACTTGCTGCTAATCTCTAGCATGCAAATACTATTGTTGTGATAGCCTCCAACAGCGTGGCAGTCCGATCCTTGTCACCAGTGCTCTTGTCTCAAAGGGCAGTGGAGTCTCTTCACCACCCAGAAGCCAGAGGGTTGCCTCTAAAACACAAATCAGGGGTCCTCCTCTGCTCAAAATCCTCCCTTCTCACCCAGAGTAAAAGCCAAAGGTCCTGGGTGGCCTGCAAGGTCCTGCATGACCCTGATGGCCAGGTCCCACCCTCCTTGTTGGGTCACCCTGCAGCAGCCGCTGGTGTCCTTGCTATTCCTCAGACCCACCAAGACTGCCGCATGCTCTTGCTCTCGTGCTGTTTCCTTCTATCTGGAAGACAGTTCTCTCTGCCTGGAATGTCTTCCTCAGCTATCCGCAGATCTCACTGACTTCCTCACCTTCTCCCTAGTCTCCATCGGCACTTACCTCCAGCACTCCCTTTGCTGCCTTCTCATACCCCACCACCCGCTGACCCACAGCGGATATTGCACTTGCTTATTGGTTCCCTGATTGTCTTCCCTCCCAGAGGACAGAGATTTTGTTCATTCGTTCACCTCCTGCTGTATGCCTAATGTCTAATACACTGCCTGGCACATGGTGCCTGCTCAATAAATACCTGAATGGATGAAAATGAATGGTCACCTAGTAAACAGCCCCTTATTATAAACACTTCCATGGTTTCCAATTTTAATTTATTTTTGAGACGGAGTTTCTCTCCTGTCTCCCAGGCTGGAGTGCCATGGCGTGATCTCGGCTTACTGCAACCTCCGCCTCGCGGGTTCAAGCGATTCTCCTGCCTCAGCCTTCCAAGTAGCTGGGATTACAGGCACACGCCACCACACCCGGATAATTTTTGTATTTTTAGTAGATATGGGATTTCACCATGTTGGCCAGGCTGGTCTCGAACTCCTGACCTCAAGTGATCCTCCTACCTTGGCCTCCCAAAGTCCAAAGTGCTGGGATTACAGGCATGAGCCACCGCGCCTGGCCCATTGCTTCCAATTTTTAAAACAAACAATGCTGACATGAATATCCTTGAAGTGAATTACTCATACACAGTCATGATTATTTCCTTAGGATTAATTTCTAAGATTGAATTGCTAGGTCAAGGGGATGCACATTTAAAAAAAACAACAAAACCCTTTTGACAGCTATTTCTCCAGAAAGGCAGTGTCAATTTCCATTCTTACCAGAAATGTGTGACTGTGTCTCTTCCTCCACACTCCCACCAGTGCTGGGTCTTGTCATTTTTCAAAAGTCTTTGCCAAGTTACCTGCCGCTGTTCTCACGTGAGTTTCTACAGAAGGAGCTTTGTGTAACTTGATAGAATACAACCGCTTTGCAGCAACTCAGAGACAGTCTTTCTGTGTGTTGTAACCACGCTGAGTAAAACCCACAGGCAGTGCCCAGTGATGTAGCCAGTGGAGCAGCAACCAGGCTAGTAGCCAGACCCAGATGTGGATCTTTCCCTGAGCCTAACACTTTGTAAAGGGAGCACTTAGATTGTCCAGTGGAGAGAAGGGACACCAAATTATTTAGAACACTTTCCTGAATTGTTACTTTTCCTAGCCAAGCTTTGAATAGAACCCAGACAGCTGAGAGTTCAAGGTTTTGCTGTCTTCTAAGGCCTGCCCTAAACCAAGGATTCTCAAACTGAGAGTGCCTGAGAACCACCTGGAGGACTTGGGCTTGTTAAAATACAGACTGATGGTTCTGTCAGTCTGGGACAGGCCCAGGGATTTGCATTTTTAGCAAGTTCCCAGATGACGCTGATGCTCCGGGTTCAGCAACCATACTTTGAGAACTGCTGGCCTGGAGTGTTGGATGTGTTTTTTCTGCCTCCCACTGGGTCTTTCCCCCAGCCCCGCTAGGCTGGCTGGGTTAGGCACCAGCCTCTGTGCCCCATGGGATCTCCGTCGCCACGCTGACCACATTGTAGTCAGAGCTGCAGTCTTCACCGGTCTTTTTCCCCTATTTGGAGGTGGACCCAGGTCTAGGCCCCCGATTCATCTCAGTCCACCCAGAGCCTGCTGAGCTGCTTGGCACAGAGGCCTTCAATGAGGGCTCCCCAGAAGGGTGTGGAGCTATTGTGGAGCCTCCACGGGTGATTGCCACAGACTCCATGTGTGCTGACCAGGGAGGTGCAACGCAGAGGTCACACTGTGGTTTTGAAAGTCATTCATCCGGGATTCATTCTCACTTCCTCTGACACTTGGATTCTGATGTCATCAAGAAGATATTCAGAAATTAAACAGAAAGGCAGTCCAGTGGACCTGTTTTACAGTGAGGAACCAGAGGAGAGGGACTAACTCAAAGTCACACCCCTGAGTGATGACACAGGTAAGACTTGAAACCATCACCTCCCCAGCAGCCTTCTATAAAGAAGGTGGAGCAAGAAGACAAATGTGATATGGACACAGGATCATACTGGAGAACAGGCCTGGACCTTCCACCATCACAGGCCTGGACCCTCCACCATCACAGGCCTGGACCCTCCACCTACCACAGGCCTGGACCCTCCACCATCACAGGCCTGGACCCTCCACCATCACAGGCCTGGATCCTCCACCATCACAGGCCTGGATCCTCCTCCCATCACAGGCCTGGATTCTCCACCATCACAGGCCTGGATCCTCCACCCATCACAGGCCTGGATCCTCCACCATCACAGGCCTGGATCCTCCACCCATCACAGGCCTGGACCCTCCACCCATCACAGACCTGGATCCTCCACCCATCACAGGCCTGGACCCTCCACCATCACAGGCCTGGACCCTCCACCATCACAGGCCTGGATCCTCCACCATCACAGGCCTGGACCCTCCACCCATCACAGGCTTTGGACAACTCCCTCTCTTTGGGCCCCCACTTGCCCACTGGTAGCCCAAGTATGATACCATCTGTGATGCTTTTGTGTGGATTCAATTTGGTCACTTGTGCAAATGGGCCTCGTGCTGTGCCTATGGGAAGCATTAGACACTCTCCTGCCTCGCCATGACTTCTGCTGGGTTTTCGTGGTCCCTTGCCCACCACTCAGTGCTGTTGTCCCAAAGGGCAGTAGCGTTTCTGGTCACACTTTGGCTGGGTGAGTCTCAAGCTCCAAGAGAAGGACAGGGGAGAGATTGAAGAACACACACCTGAAGGTGCAGGTGGGGCCTCATGTGATGTCAACCCCGCTCATTTTGTGAACTTCCCTTCCCTCCTCACCACATCCTCCTGGGGTTTTCGGTGTCAGAGCTCAAGGGGAAGGTGCAGGCAGAAGTTAAATATAGAAAGGCACCTACTCATGGTGAAATGCGTGGGCTGAGCCCTGGGTGAGGGGGCGTAAGCACCGGCTAAATTTAGCAGGCTGACTTCCTCTCCTCTTCCCTTGCATGGCATTATGCAAAAAAAAAAAATGCTTGTCAGTTTCCCTCAGGGGATGAATTCAAAGGGTGAAGAGGAGAAGTTGGAAATAAAGCCTGCCAGTTAATCATGACCCCTGGCCCCTGGATGGTCCCATCTGCTGTCACTTTTTATCCTCAGAGCAGTTCTATGGCTGGGCAGGGAGGGTGTTGCTGATCTTGTTTTACAACTGAAGATGCTGAGCCCCAGAGAAGCCAGGGACTTGCCCGGTCATCGCATGATAGAGCCTAGACATGAACTTCAAGTTTCACACGGATGCCCATGTCCATTCTTAAGAACCTAGTCCAAGGGTGCACTGGGGGCTGGGTGCGGTGTGGTGGTTCACACCTGTAATCCCAGCACTTTGGGAGGCCGAGATGGGTGGATCACTTGAGGTCAGGAGTTCGAGACCAGCCTGACCAACATGGTGAAACCCCGTCTCTACTAAAAATACAAAATTAGCCAGGCGTGGTGGCGCACACCTGTAATCCCAGCTACTTGGGAGGCTGAGGCAGGAGAATCACTTGAACCCAGGAGGCGGAGGTTGCAGTGAGCCGAGATCGCGCCACTACACTTCAGCCTGGGCGATGGAGTGAGACTTGTCTCCAAAAAAAAAAAAAAAAAAAAAGAGTGTACTGGGCTTGGTAGCTCAGTAGGTAATAATAAAGAGTGCCCAATCTACAGAGGTTTTCAAGGGTCTTGAGTGATTTGGTAACTGCAGGTGGGAAGCCCACAAGCTAATGAATATGAGTGGCAATGAACCAAGGCCCGGCTACTCAGCCCAGCAGCAATGGCCTTGCCTCAGAACCTGGAAATGCCGAGGCCCAGTACCAGCCTAGACCTGCTAAATCCGATTCTGCCTTGGAACAAGGTTCCCAGATGATCCATGCACACATTGGAGCTTAGGAAGCCTTGGATTAATGCTTTGAGTGGGCTCACTTAGAGAATCAACTAACGGATTTTTGGACTCCAGTCATTCATTCCTTCACTCCCTCGTTTATTCAGCTGCTGTTTGTTGATGAATTCCATGTTTGTGGGCTCATGTTAGAAGTTGTGATAGAAAATAGCTGCTAACACTTACAAGTGCTTGCTGTGGATCTGGCAAGGTGTTGTAGGTATATTAATTTGTTTAATCATCACAGAGACCCTATGGGGTAGGTGTGTGCAGTTTGTAAAAGAGGAAGCAGGCTAGAGAGTTTAGGCAATGTGGTTAAGGTCATGGCGCTTAATGAGTGGCAGAGCCAAGATTCCACCCAGGTTCTGGCTCTTAACCAGGAGGCTCCACCACCTCTAAGGATTACAGAACCAAAGCAGCTTGGTGCTGCTCAGGGCTCAGACCTCACAAGACAGAAAGGATCCAAGTGATCAACTGGGCCAGGGTTTGGTTTCAATTTTGGCTTTAGGCTACAGAGCCATTTGCTCACGTAACATTTCATGCAGATTCTGTGAGAGCTAGAGCTGCTGCGGTTGGACAGAGGTGACCCCCACATACATTCCACCCCAAAGGCCACCACTCTCCCCTGTGCCCCCGGAGCTCCATAGAGCACATACTGAAGCCACTCACAAGTCCAACCTCTTTGTTTTGCAGATTGGAAGAACAGAGGCTAGAAAGGCAAGATGTCTTATTCAAGATCACATAGCTAATGAAGACCAAATTAGTTAGGGCTATATGAGCCCCATATGAGCTCTGTTCCGTGGAGTGGGGGGATGGGGGGACTTCATGCCAGAGAGCACACGGCTGATCTATGTAACGACATTTCACAGGGAAAACCCTTTGTCATAGCATTTCTAAATTTTCTTAAGAATGAAGGAACCCCAGTGAAACTATGTTGACAGCTTGACAGCTACAGGCCCTCTCTCTAGAATTATTCTCATTCTCTCTGTCTCTTTCTCTCTCTCTCTCTCCATCACACACACACACACACACACACACACACACACACACACACACACACACACAATTTTTTCTAAGGTTTCGGAGAGTCCAGAGAGCCTTTGAATCCTGGAAGACACCCTCAGGTCAGGAATCATATGCATTTTTTGCCTTTGCTGAAACCCACCCAGGGGAAGTGAGAGGGGCTCATGGGTAAATGGTCGTGGATGCCAGAGGGTGACCCATCCCTACCAGGAGTGCCAAGTGTGAAGTCACAAATTTCAAACAAACCTCTTTTTACACCCATCACACCTTTTTACGCCTTTATACCTTCCAGTGGGTGGCATTCACTGTCTGCAGCCTATTGGAGGGTTGGAAGGAATTCCTGTCATGACTGAAAATAGAGACCCCTTGTTCTGTCTCTCACCAGGGTGGACAAGAGAGGGACAAGTGTGTATTGACTGGGGGCAGATCACCTTTGTGTGGGCAGCAGGCAGCCCTCATTTATGGCACCTGTCTCAGATGCTTGTGGAAAGCACAGCACACTCAGCCCAGCTGAGTGGTGGTCCTCCTTTGTGCACTGCTCCCCTGAGAGTCCTCGAAGCCAGTGAGATGGAAAGTGGGTGTCCCCATTTTACAGACAAGGAAAGTCAAGCCTCAAAGAGGCCAAATAAGCAGCCCGAAGGACCCCGCTGGTGGGCGGCAGGGGGCCTGTGGCATTCTGACCAATATCTGTGGCTTAGAAGAAGGCTGCTGAGTTCAAACTCCAACAATTCAGCAAGCCAGCTGGGTGACCTCTCTGAGCTTCCTGTCTCCATCATACAAAGGTGACTGTGATAGTATCAACACCATAGAGCTAGCATGAAGATTAGCATAACCTAAGCACTTAGAATAGTACCTGGCAGGTGACAAGTGCTCAGTAAATGTTAACCGCCCTTATTGTTGCCGTGATGGTGATGACAATGATGATGATGTTACTCTAAAGTCTCTATTCACAGTGCTACCCCGTGATTGCTTTGTGCAGGTGAGTGGACCACAGTTTCCCATTCAGTAGTTGAAGGAGGTGGGGCAGAGATGGGGAAATGACCTCTCCATGGTCATGAACAAAACAAAGATATGTGTGGCTTTGGTTCCATAAAATTAGGGTTTCTGGTCACCTGCCTAGCCCCTGACTTCTTCATTTACTCTCCCTGAAGCTGAGGGAAAGTAATGAGGATGGACGAGAGAGGGACAAGTTCCTCACCCAGAGGAACCTACAGCCAGTATTCCAGGGTTGTAGCACCAATCCAGCTTGTGGAAAGGCCCTGCCGTGACTTCTGATGGGCTTCCCACCTTGCATTTGTGACCAGTCTCACCTTTCATTTGTTAGGTGCTTAGTCCACGCCAGGCACTCAGGACTGAAAGACAAATAATGCTTGTATAGGAACCATGTGCCTCCCCTGGCCTTAACTCAAGAATAGGGGATCCTTCTATTGCTGTCTGGTTCCTGTTCTCTGGATTCTCTGGATCATCTGTGCTGCTGGCCTTCTTCCATCTGATTACTACCTTAAGACCAGCAAATGCTTCCGAGTAGAATCACTGGGTCAAAGGGAATGGTATCTTTTTGAGCCTTTTGATCCATGTTCTTATTAACCCCAGAAAGACACTATTTTAAAGATGCTCATTGCGGCATTGTTTACTGTAAAACCAGCAATAGTCTATCAGTAAAGTTGATTTACATAAAATGGGAGCCATCTACACAACACAATACTAGGCAGCTATTAAAGATGGTGACATATGTGTACATTCAATGACTTGAAAGATACAGATAATATATCAATAAGAGAAAAAAGTAGTATAGCTGGTAGATGTAAAAAATAAAAGCAAACTGCATATGTGTCTAGAAAAAGTTCTACCAGAAAGGACACTCACATGTGAATGGTGGTGATCTCTAGGATGGGATTATAAATCATTTTTATTTTCTTTTTATATTTTCTGAAATTTTCACAGTATGCACTATTTTTATAATCAGAAAAAAATGGATTCCTTCCCCTTTCCTCATCCCCCTGCCAGAAATGCAGGTGGGAGTCACAGTAGCCTTGGAGGTGGGCAGCTGCCAGACTGGGTCCTGGGTGACTGGCACTGCCATGGGTGCACGGTAAGAGCTGGGGCAGGATCAGTCGGGAGCTGGGGGTGCCCTGCAGCACTCCTCTCTAGGTCCTGACCAGCCCCAACATGTTCTCAGGATAAAATGCCTGTGCTGGCCCAGCGTACCACCTCCCACCCCTGCCGCCCTTCTTCCTAGCCCTGAAGTCTGCCTATTGGCACTTAGCTTCTTACCCTCTCCCCGCCTCCCTCCTGCAGCAGGTGTTTGGCCTTTAAATCTGACAGGCCTGCATTCCTATCCTGCTGCTGCCTCTCACAGGTGGGAATCCTCAGTTTCCTCATCTGCACAATGGGACTCATAGTGCTCACTTTGTAGGACCGAGGGTTGATTTCGCATCTTGCACTTAGCACGCTCCCTGACCCGTGGATCCTCGAGCTGGGGATGATGCTGTTACACCAGGTCACATGCTGGCCCTCCTGACTTGCTCGTTCTCTACTCTGTGCATCTGCGAGGGAAGCAGGGCATTATACCTGAGGGCTGGCCCACGGCCGAGATAGTGGGGGCCATTAATTCCCAAGCACTTCCAGTCCTCTGTGCCTGCAAAAGTGAGGCCAGGAGGTCAGGCTGGAGTGCAAGGAAATGACAAGAGACAGGGGAAGGTGCCAAGCTCCAACAGTGTCTGCTGCAGACTTCGGCAGGTTGGCTTAGTTAAGTGCCATTGCCCCATGCCACGTGTCTCCCCACACCAGACCACTCATAGGTTACAGCGGTCTAGAAACAAATGCCTTGAGTCAGGAGCCACCAAAGCCCAATCCGGACCTGCCATCCCCATGCATAGCTTTCCTGGACAGAAGCTCTTGGGCCCCATGCTCATGGGCATAAATAAATAACATTTAAGTGCCTTAGACTCTTCTTATTGGAAGGAATGTGACGGGGAAGTTGAAATGGGGAGGGGAGCAAGTCCCCATTGCCCTTTCTTCCTGCACCAAGCAAGAAGGAGAGAGGACTTCACAGCCTTTCCCATTTCCCCAGCAAACATGTCACCTTGTGAAGCCCTTGGTTTCTAATCTGAAGCAAACAGGGTTGATGGAAAGTTGTCATGATAAGTAAACAGATAATAAATGCGAGGTGATTAGTAGAGACCCCGGCATTTGGTACCCATTATTACTGAAGATTTTTTTTTCTTTAAATACAATTAGTGGTTTATAATCCATGGCTCTTTTTACTGCATTAGCCACAGAGGGAAACCATGGGGGCAGCAGGCAGTCCATCAAATGATTGCTTCAGAGTGGAACAGAAGGGTGGTGGAGGCACTGCCGATGAATGATTAGGGCCAGAAGCGCCCCAGAATCATCTTGGCCGGGGACTGGCTGCTGGTGCTTTGTGACTTAGCCATTCATTTGTTGACCATTCCTTCATTTATTCATTCAGCAGATACTGATTGAGGATTCTTGATGCCAAGCATCATGGTAGGGACCAGATCTCCTAGGAGCCACTGACAGGCCCTGAAGCCTCGGCATGGAGGCCTGTGAAACAGCCGCCTCTGCTTTCTCAGGGGATGTGTTATATTCCCTCAGGTGGAAAGAGGAGAGCCTCTGGCCAGAACATTCCTCCCATATTCCCACCCCCACAAACCTGCTCCAATTCAGGCTTTTATCATCCACGTCATCCTGCCCTTCACTGCGGTCCTCAGAGACATCAGCTGCCTAGAAAGGGGGCCCAAGAGCCACAGGGACCCCTCCCTCTGTCAAGGAAAGACACGTGGTGTGTCCATAGCAAGTCACAATTAGAATTCCAGGGGTCTCCTCTACCCTGTGCTCTCGACTGTGGATGCCCTTGTCCCCAGGGTCAGAGCAGAGTGCTGGAGGCCTAGCGGATCCACAGTGTAGACCTAGCCCATCTTTCAGGTGAAGAATTGAATACTTGTATATTTTACCACATGGGTAGATACATGCATAGATTGCAAAGCAGAATTTTATACATGCATGGCTTTTAACGATCAAACAGGAGACTAAAGCCCTTTTGGCTTATGGGGATTGCTTTGGGGATGTCCCTGGAGCTCCCTCCCTGAGGGACATCTTTTGGCATCCTCCCACCTTAGGGCTGCTTTGTCACCATGTGATCTGTGGGGGCAGTGACCTCCTGTGCTCCACCTGCTCAGTGGGGTGAGAAAGGACACGGCAGACTTAGGTTAGAGAAAGGGGAAATGTCTTGAGTATGGGTTGTGAAAGGGTTAAAGAAAGTCACCATCTCTGAGTCATTTGGGCCCAAAGTCCAGAGAGAAGAAACTGAGGGAAAGGAACCATCTCTCTCCCTTGGTAGTGCTGGGACCCCCAGGTTCTGGCTGGAGCTTGCACCTTCCAGAACCACAATCCTGAGACTGGCTGACATCCAAGCTCTTCTGAGATCCACACCACTGGCTTCCTGACTTCCGCAGCCTCTGTTCACATGGCACCTGATCAGAGACCTTCCTTTCCTGCCCTTCCCCCTGCCCCCTGCCTTCCACTCCTGTTATCCTCAAACAAGGCTTGGTTTGCTTCTCAGCACTTGGAAGCACCTGGCAGGTTAGATATGTATGTGCTGGAATGTAATATGTTAGATACGTATGCGTTGGAATGTAATATGTTAGATACGTATGCGTTGGAATGTAATATGTTAGATACGTATGCGTTGGAATGTAATATGTTAGATACGTATGCGTTGGAATGTAATATATTAGATACGTATGCGTTGGAATGTAATGTGTTAGATACGTATGCGTTGGAATGTAATGTGTTAGATACGTATGCGTTGGAATGTAATGTGTTAGATACGTATGCGTTGGAATGTAATGTGTTAGATACGTATGCGTTGGAATGTAATGTGTTAGATACGTATGCGTTGGAATGTAATGTGTTAGATACGTATGCGTTGGAATGTAATGTGTTAGATACGTATGCGTTGGAATGTAATGTGTTAGATACGTATGCGTTGGAATGTAATGTGTTAGATACGTATGCGTTGGAATGTAATGTGTTGGATATGTATGTGTTGGAATGTAATGTGTTGGATATGTATGTGTTGGAATGTAATGTGTTGGATATGTATGTGTTGGAATGTAATGTGTTGGATATGTATGTGTTGGAATGTAATGTGTTGGATATGTATGTGTTGGAATGTAATGTGTTGGATATGTATGTGTTGGAATGTAATGTGTTGATATGTATGTGTTGGAATGTAATATGTTAGATATGTATGTGTTGGAATGTAATGTGTTAGATATGTATGTGTTGGAATGTAATGTGTTGGATATGTATGTGTTGGAATGTAATGTGTTGGATATGTATGTGTTGGAATGTAATGTGTTGGATATGTATGTGTTGGAATGTAATGTGTTGGATATGTATGTGTTGGAATGTAATATGTTAGATATGTATGTGTTGGAATGTAATGTGTTAGATATGTATGTGTTGGAATGTAATGTGTTGGATATGTATGTGTTGGAATGTAATGTGTTGGATATGTATGTGTTGGAATGTAATATGTTAGATATGTATGTGTTGGAATGTAATGTGTTAGATATGTATGTGTTGGAATGTAATGTGTTGGATATGTATGTGTTGGAATGTAATGTGTTGGATATGTATGTGTTGGAATGTAATGTGTTGGATATGTATGTGTTGGAATGTAATGTGTTAGATATATATGTGTTGGGATGTAATATGTTAGATATGTATGTATTGGAATGTAAGCTCCATGAGAAGGTGAACTGTCTTCTTGTTCACCCCTTGAATAAGCCCACCCTATAAAACCATGCTTAGCCACAATCTCACTGATCAGTACATCGACTGAGTAGAATTTTCAGAAAAACAAAAGCAAATCAAACAAGAAAATCCAGCTAAATCAAGAACATGAGCTTCCGTTAGACATTTAATACCAAAACATAGCTTCTGAGGAGTGTGAGGAACTCAACGCCATTTGACATAATCTCCTAAGTCTCCCATCTGGCCAGCACACCCTGATCAGACTGGCACCTCCCCAAAGACTGGCACCTCCAGCATGAGGAAACTAGTTTGATTCAGCTCTTCCGCTGCATGCAGTAGGCACTTAGCAACAGTTCAGTGACATAAATTTTACAAGGCTGGCTGGGCCAGGCGCAGTGGTTCACACCTGTAACCCCAGCACTTTGGGCAGCCGAGGTGGGCGGATCACAAGGTCAGGAGATCAAGACCATCCTGGCTAACACGGTGAAACCCCGTCTCTACTAAAAATACAAAAAATTAGCCGGGCGTGATGGCAGGCACCTGTAGTCCCACCTACTCGGGAGGTTGAGGCAGGAGAATCGCTTGAACCTGGGAGGCGGAGGTTGCAGTGAGGCAAGTTCGCACCACTGCTCTCCAGCCTGGGCGACAGAGTGAGACTCCGTCTCAAAAAAAAAAAAAAAAGAAAAAGAAAAAAAGACTGGCTGGCCTCTGAGCTCAAGTCAGAAGGGAAAGATTCTATGTGTTACCAAGGAGGGGAGGCGATTAAGGATGGAAGAATTTTCGACAAGGGTAGAAATTGAGGTTTCTGGTGAATCCTCTTCACAGAATATCCAGGGAGTCCCTGCCTCCCCCATTTCCCTTCTATCTCCCAATTACTCTGCTTGACCAGGTTTGCCCACATTTACGCAAAGGTGCCTGATGGCAGGCATTCAATGCGACCACTCACGAATCTGCTGAGCCTGCTAAGGACCAAGTCCCCTGTACCCAGGATCAGAGAGGGAAGAGAGGCAGATCCTACCCCCACATTCTAGTCATGGAGAAGAGAGAAGCTTTTATGAGTCAGACAGTATTCACCAGTGAAGGACAAATGACGAGCCCCTGAGCGTCATCTCCAGCGGTCTCAGGCCTTGAAGGAAGGATAGGACAGGACATTCAGAAAGGGGCAGCTGTTCCCCCACCGTCTCCTTATCCTGCGGTTTGGAGCTGCATAGCAAACACTGGTAGTGATTAGATTTGACATGTTTCACCAAACAGCTACTCACTAGTCATTGACTGAACATGTAATATTCATTCATTCATTCATTCATTCACCTAGTGTCTGCCAGATGTCAGGCCCTGTCCTAAGGGCTGGGGATTTGGTAGCACTGAAAGAGACAGACAAGGTCCTTTCCTTTACTTACGAAGCTGATGTGGTGGCCAGCTCACAGTTGGTGGGTGTCTACTTTGTACCAGGCCCTGCTGAGGCCCTTTTCACAGGAGTTCTCACTGGCGGTGCAGTTAGTATTTTGAGGGGAAAGTTCTTTGATGTGCAGGCTGTGTGGCATGTTGCAAGATTTAGTGCCTCTGGTTCCTGCCTCATGCTGTCAGTGGCACCCTCCCCTTACCCCACTGCAGCCTTTGGAACATCCCTAATTTCCACTTACAGTTAAAAATGCCCCCTCATGATGTGCTATTGCCCACCATTAGAAAAACAACATCATCTCATTTAATCCTCACAACAGCCCCGTGAAATTAGTTCTGTTACTGATCCCCATTTTACAGATGTGAAACAGACACAGAGATGTTCAGCAACTCGTTCCACGCCACATGGTTAGAGTGATGGATATGAAACCTAGGGGCCCAGCTTTAGAGACTGCACTCCTCACTGCCCTGTTATACAGCCTCTCAAACCAACATAGACTGCAAATTCTAGACAGTGAGGGGAGCGATGGTGAAAATGGATCAAGATGATGCGCCAGAGGGAGACAAGCTAAAGTGGGAAGTGTGTCCGTGTGTGAAGCCGTATGCTGACCCAGTGGCCAAAGTACCATCAACTGCAAGCCCCACACAGGCCCTAAATCCCCATTAAAACTATGAGGCAGGCAGTATATACGTATGCACATTAGGGATATGTACCTTAGTGAAAACCTCTGCTCTTATGGGGAATACCCTGTTCATCAAGGAATAATTGTTCCCAGGAAAGATAGTCACCAGGAGACTTGCATGTGGAACACAGAAAGGCAATGTCGAGCAAGCCAGATGCTGGGAGGGAGGCAGTGCTCTTCCCCTCCACATCCGACCAATGGAAAAGTAATTATTAGCTGCCTGTGGTGTGTGTCTGAGTCAACCACAGTGGAGTACGCGGAAGCTGTTGAAGCTCTTTTTTGTTCGGAGCCCTTGCTGTGGCTGGCATATGCTGGGGATTCAATCATTGAGTGGATGAGTGGATGAATGAATGGATGGATGGATGGATGGATGGAGTAATGGACAGATGGATGGATAGAAGGTTGGACAAACAGATGGAAGAGTGGAAGAAAAGATGGATGGATGGATGGATGGATGGATGGACGGGTGGATGGGTGGATGGATGGATGGATGGGTGGATGGGTGGATGGATGGATGGACGGGTGGATGGGTGGATGGATGGATGGATGGACGGGTGGATGGGTGGATGGATGGATGGACAGATGGATGGGTGGATAAGATTTGGTAGCAGCCCCAATGGAACTTCTGGCTGCAGAGGCTGGATATATTCAAGGTCCAATTCACAATGGTATAGAATTCAGGGCTAAACTACAAGTCAAAATCAATTCTAAACAGCATTATCTTGCCACAAATCAAGTCAGGAATAGGAAAGCATTTCATTTCATTGGACAACCAATGTAAACAAATGTCCTGGCCTTCAGCCCTCAGTCTATCTTAGACAGTTGAAGGGAAAAGCTCAGATTTGCTGAGTACCTACTATATGTCTGGCATCCTACAGAGAGGATGGCGTCTAGTCTTCAAAACAGCCCTGTGTTTGACAAATCGGGATGGTTAGGCTACTCAGATAGGTGAAGCAATGGACACAAGGTCACACAATCAGTGGTTGAGCCAGAAATGAAAATTCAGGCTGTTCATTTCCACCACCCCTTCTCATCCCAAAACCCCATGGGAAATCAGATGGATAGGGTAGCACTTCTTTAGGCAGCAGATCCAGGTGGCCGCAGCCTCAGCATGACCCATCTGTATCACGGGCTACCTCTCTGTGTAACACAGGGCCTGGCTAGAGACCCCAGGCCAAGGATGGGGGTGAGGATTAAAGAGTAAGGAACCTGGGTTTGTTTCCACTGTGCACCCTGCGAGGGCAGCTTAGTCAGTGGCAGGGCCCATTAGTCACTGAGACAGAGTGGGTGGGAGAGTGGGGACGGGTCAGGACTCTGCAGGAGAGCACCTCGCACTGTGGAAAGACAGCTTGGGACCTGGGCCCTGCTAGGAGAATGCAAGGGCGGGGAGCAGATGGGTTCCTCCACACCTGCCTCCTGGTTCCATTGCTCCTCCAGTGCTAACACATTCTAGCGAAGCGGAGGAGGAAGACAAAGGTGCTAGGGGACCCAGGAGAAGAAAAAGGAAGGAACAGCTTCCCCTCTTTGTTTGAAAGCAAATGGATCTGTGTTCCTATCGCAGTTCCTCCCTGCTCTAGCTGTGTGATCTGGGGCAAGACATTTCTCTTCTCTGAGCCTGTTTTGGCCTCACTTTGTTGTTATAGAAATTAGACAAGATACCACATGTGAAAATGCTTTGCCAGGGCTGGCACATGGTAGAAATCCAGGAAATCGTTCTCTTCCTGCCCTACCCTCTCTGGGTAAGTCTGATGAGAGGACAGAAAAGCACTAGCCTCTGGCCAGTCACAGGAGACTGAACCCCCACCCCCGTCAGCTGTCCCTGTTCCTCCCTGCCTTATATAGGCCTGGCTGTCCTCCCCAGCCATGCTTCTGCCCACTGAGGGCAGTGGTTGCCTGGGCCACACATCTGTGGATGAATGGCAGAGCCAGGGCTAGTAGCCATGACTGCAGACTCCTTGTGCAGTGCTCCTGCCCCCGTTTTGCTTGCCTGTCTGCCACGGTGGTGGGCACAGAGTGGGGGCTCCCCACATGTTGGTTGTCAGGATGAGTGAAGGAGGAAGTGTGAGAGCTCCTAGCCAGGGCCTGTGCAGTGGTGGGTGTTTATTAAACGTTTGTAGAATAAATATAAAGGACACATGCCCCAGACCCAGCCTCTCTGTAAATGGCAGTTTTTAACCTTCTTCCCTACTCTTTGCACCCAAAACTGCTGTCATGGGCTTGCCCTGACAGCACTGGAGAGAAAAGCAGGCAGTGCCATTCCAGAACCTTTGGGCTTCCCAATGTCTGTTCCCTCCTCTCTCAATCACACCAGGTTTGCAAGGTGCACCTGTACTTGTAGAGGCAATGGCAGAGAGGCAGAGAAGCCAGGGGTGTCCTGTCCCACCTATGTGAACTCATCCACTCTCTGGCTGCCCAGCCTCCAGCACGTCTTGCAATAAGCTGCTTTCAGAATGGCCTTGGAGGCTGAGTGGTCATCAGAGAAAAGGGGTGCAGGGCCTTAGGACCCAGAGCAACGGTGGTAGCTGGGGAGGCAGTGGCCACACCATTGCCGGTGCCCACATCTTCATCCCGTCCACTGGCCAGCAACGTGGATGGGTAGGTTGAGTATGGGGAGAACTGGAGGACTTAGGTTTGAGTCCTGGATCGGCCACTTCTTAGCTGTGTGACTTTAGGCAAGTTACTTCAACTCTCTCATCCCATTTTCTCATCTCTAAAACGGGAATAGACAACTTCCTGGTTATGCCGTGGTTGTGGGTAGGAAAGGGCTGTTCATGGCCAGGTGCTAGGGTGGCAGTGAAAACACTTTGGAAATGCAAAATACTGTCATGTAGGAATGTCATGGCCACTGTGCTGTTACTAGTGCTCTCTTCTGAAGCACACTGGGGAGGTAGGCCAGACAGTCTGGACTTGAGCCTTTGCCTTAGACAAGTCACATGGTCTCTGAGAGCCTCAGTTTTTCTCATCTGTGAAGTGGGCATGATTACCCTGCCTGTCTTACAGGGTTCTACAAGCAGACAAGATGATACTGGGAGTCTGGGGTTGAGACGTGCTTGGTAGATGTTAGGTGGGTGGGTACAGTGGGTGGAGTGGAAGGAGGGCCTAAGGAAGCCAAGACTTCCTTCCGAGAGAGGCAGAGGGGGTGGGGGCAACCCCAACTTTTTGTCTGCCGAGCTGGGTAACTCCTGGGGACACATTACTCACCCTTCCTGAGCCTCGGTTTTCCCATCTGCAAAGAGAGCTGCGAGTGCCCAGTGCTTGGTGGGCGGTCACTCGGCTGCCACTGGGCTGTCGTGCTGTTCCTCTGCTCCTGGAAGGAGTGACCCACTGAGACTGGGCCTCCCTCTCTGGCAAGTTAGGCCTACAGCTGCCACCTACCCTCTGACCTCACTCGACTCCTGCCTAAATGCCCCCCAGCTCCAAGTACTTCTCTGAAACAGCCTGGCTTCCTGGAGTTCCCCGTTTGCCACCGGCTGCTCTGTGCACGTGACCTCCGGCTCGAGATGTCGAAATCCTACTCCAGGCTGCCCGGAAACCCCCGCTGTCTGGGGCTGTGCAAGGGTAGAGGCGGCACAGGCTCCCTGGGCATTGCCACACTTTGCGGCAGCAAGTCGCGGGCATCGATTCACGTTCTATTTTCAGACATTTCTGTTTCCTCCGCAAGAAGCAGTGGGTGGCCGAGGGAATTCAGCCTTCCGGTGACTGTGAGATGATTCCAAGCATAATAGCTTCATATGGATGATGTATTTCAGAAACTACGTGAAATGTTGTGGTCTGATGGTGCCATGGTTCACTACCAATGGAGAAAAGATTTTAGAATCTACCCTCTTGGGGATCTGAGTGCTGATGTGGGAATTTTCTCTCCACAGGTTTCTTTACCCTGTTTGTAGGGAGAGGCAGACAGGGAGGTGGGCATTTATGGTAGGCCCAGGAATCCCTATAGCATTCACACAACATTCTGCCAAGACGGCTGCCCCATTTTACTGATGAAGAAGCTGAGACACGGGGAAAGGAATTGATCAAGCCAAAGCAGCACAGTTACACAGCAGCAGAACTTGGACTGGAATCCAGGGCTTCCTGACCACAAAGCCACTGGTTTCCAAGCCTGAGTCCAGGTCCTGTGAGCTGACGGACTGTGGGAACCTGAGCAAGTCACCTGACGCCTCGGACTCCAGTATCTTTCTGCTTTGTGGGAGGGTTGGATTAGCTCAGAACTTCTTAAGCTTTTCCACAGAGAAGAGTCAATGAATTTCTTTGAGTTTTAAACGTTCTTATGCCATAGCATATATCAAAAGTTACTTCAGGAATTTTTAAGTTGTTTTCTTCCCTACATCTCCAAGTAGAATTGATGGTCTGAGAAGATGCCCCGCTACCCCGTGGCTCCGTGCTGAGGCTGCCACCTGGATTGAGAAACCCAGGGCTTTACTGATTTCTGAGGACTGGTTCAGCGACAGTGCCTGTGATTTCTGCGTAGTCCGAGGGCTTGGCCAGAGTTTGTGAGACCCAGCAGCATGTCTGTATGTCTCCGGGGATGCTGCTTCCCGCTTATCCTTCCTAGAGGCCAAGGCCTGGGGCAGGCCTTCTCCACATGGGGGGTGCCTCCCACTGGCAGCACAGAGCTGGCCAGAACAGGATGGAAGAGGACCCTGCCCTCCCAGAGGTGGCCAATGCTGAATTTGAGTTTCAGCGTCATCAGCTCTGGCCTTGGACAGATCACATGGCTGAGTTTCATGGTCCTCTATAGACATGGCATGGATCCATATCCTTCTTCAGGATTTCAGTGACACAGAACAGAACAGGTGCAGGAAAGGCCCCGGCACAGGGCCTGACATGTGGGATGTGCCAGAACAGGTTAAGTGACAGCTGCTATATTTTAGGGCCTCAGAGCCTCACAAATATCTGTAAGCCATTTCCACGTTAAAATCTCCCTTTCCAAATATATCTCCCTGCCCAGTTTTGTCGTGAGCCTGAGGTCCTCATTGTCACCAAGGCCTTGGGTTGATGACCCTTATTAAAACACAGTTCTTACACAAAAATGCTAGACTGAGTTCCCCAGCCCACCTTCTGTTTAATTAACCACGTGACCTTGGCAAGTCCTTTCTCTTCTCTGAGCCTTTATTCCTTCATCTGTAAACCAAGGATGCTAAGGAGCAAATGAGTTACTGCAAATAAGACTCTTTTTCAGGTGTTAGCAGCTGGTGGGACAACAGATGATTCAATGGGCCATGGTAGCCCAGGACACTAAACCCAGTGCCGGGTATACTCAGCCCTTTGGCGATGCAGATGCTTTGAACCTCCAGTCTTGGAGACTGAGGGACCCTTCATGGCAGAGATGGAGGTCTCGTCTCAGATATGAAGGATGACCACAGCCAACCACAAAAAAATGGGACTGCAGGGGGTTGGAGGCACCACGGGCAGTGGGAATGGCAAGAGTATCGGTCAAGTGCCTGCTTGCACACACAGTATCTTAATCAGTCCCCCAGACAACCCTGCCAGTAGTACTGTTCATCCCATTTTGCAGATGAGGAAACCAGGCTGAGATACATTAAGCAGCTTTTCTGAGCCCACGTAGCTTGTAAGTGGCTCAACTGGTCTTCAAACCCCAGTCAGTCAGATCCAAAAGTCTATGTTCATGAGTGGGCACTCCCACTGGTGGGCTGGGAACGAGGGGAGCCATGTTTCTCAGCAGGTAAAGGAAAGGGCGGAGAAGGTCTCGAACGTTATTTGTGGCTGGTGCCTGGAGGTGGGGCGGGAGTAGTAGGCGCCAGGGTCTAAGAAAGGGTGGATGGGAGGCAGAGCAAGATGGCCGAATAGGAACAGCTCCAGTCTCCAACTCCCAGCGCGAGCGACACAGAAGACCGGTGATTTCTGCATTTTCAACTGAGGTACTGGGTTCATCTCACTGGGGAGTGCTGGACGATCGGTGCTGGTCAGCTGCTGCAGCCCGACCAGTGAGAGCTGAAGCAGGGCGAGGCATTGCCTCACCTGGGAAGCGCAAGGGGGAAGGGAATCCCTTTTCCTAGCCAGGGGAACTGAGACACAAAACACCTGGAAAATCAGGTAACTCCCACCCCAATACTGCGCTTTAAGCAAACAGGCACACCAGGAGATCATATCCCACACCTGGCCGGGAGGGTCCCACACCCACGGAGCCTCCCTCATTGCTAGCACAGCAGTCTGTGATCTACCGGCAAGGCAGCAGCGAGGCTGGGGGAGGGGCGCCCGCCATTGCTGAGGCTTAAGTAGGTAAACAAAGCTGCTGGGAAGCTCGAACTGGGTGGAGCTCACAGCAGCTCAAGGAAATCTGCCTGTCTCTGTAGACTCCATCTCTGGGGACAGGGCAATAACAAACCCAGCCGAAACCTCTGCAGACGCAAACGACTCTGTCTGACAGCTTTGAAGAGAGCAGTGGATCTCCCAACACGGAGGTTGAGATCTGAGAAGGGACAGACTCCCTGCTCAAGTGGGTCCCTGACCCCTGAGTAGCCTAACTGGGAGACATCCCCCACTAGGGGCAGTCTGACACCCCACACCTCACAGGGTGGAGTACACCCCTGAGAGGAAGCTTCCAAAGCAAGAATCAGACAGGTACACTCGCTGTTCAGAAATATTCCATCTTCTGCAGCCTCTGCTGCTGATACCCAGGCAAACAGGGTCTGGAGTGGACCTCAAGCAATCTCCAACAGACCTACAGCTGAGGGTCCTGACTGTTAGAAGGAAAACTATCAAACAGGAAGGACACCTACACCAAAACCCCATCAGTACATCACCATCATCAAAGACCAGAGGCAGATAAAACCACAAAGATGGGGAAAAAGCAGGGCAGAAAAGCTGGAAATTCAAAAAATAAGAGCGCATCTCCCCCGGCAAAGGAGCGCAGCTCATCGCCAGCAACGGATCAAAGCTGGACGGAGAATGACTTTGACGAGATGAGAGAAGAAGGCTTCAGTCCATCAAATTTCTCAGAGCTAAAGGAGGAATTACGTACCCAGCGCAAAGAAACTAAAAATCTTGAAAAAAAAGTGGAAGAATTGATGGCTAGAGTAATTAATGCAGAGAAGGTCATAAACGAAATGAAAGAGATGAAAACCATGACACGAGAAATACGTGACAAATGCACAAGCTTCAGTAACCGACTCGATCAACTGGAAGAAAGAGTATCTGCGATTGAGGATCAAGTGAATGAAATGAAGCGAGAAGAGAAACCAAAAGAAAAAAGAAGAAAAAGAAATGAACAAAGCCTGCAAGAAGTATGGGATTATGTAAAAAGACCAAATCTACGTCTGATTGGGGTGCCTGAGAGTGAGGGGGAAAATGGAACCAAGTTGGAAAACACTCTTCAGGATATCATCCAGGAGAACTTCCCCAACCTAGTAGGGCAGGCCAACATTCAAATCCAGGAAATACAGAGAACGCCACAAAGATACTCCTCAAGAAGAGCAACTCCAAGACACATAATTGCCAGATTCACCAAAGTTGAAATGAAGGAAAAAATCTTAAGGGCAGCCAGAGAGAAAGGTCGGGTTACCCACAAAGGGAAGCCCATCAGACTAACAGCAGATCTCTCGGCAGAAACTCTCCAAGCCAGAAGAGAGTGGGGGCCAATATTCAACATTCTTCAAGAAAAGAATTTTAAACCCAGAATTTCATATCCAGCCAAACTAAGTTTCATAAGTGAAGGAGAAATAAAATTCTTTACAGATAAGCAAATGCTTAGAGATTTTGTCACCACTAGGCCTGCCTTACAAGAGACCCTGAAGGAAGCACTAAACATGGAAAGGAACAACCGGTACCAGCCATTGCAAAAACATGCCAAAATGTAAAGACCATCGAGGCTAGGAAGAAGCTGCATCAACTAACGAGCAAAATAACCAGTTAATATCATAATGACAGGATCAAGTTCACACATAACAATATTAACCTTAAATGTAAATGGACTAAATGCTCCAATTAAAAGACACAGACTGGCAAACTGGATAAAGAGTCAAGACCCATCAGTCTGCTGTATTCAGGAGACCCATCTCACACGCAGAGACATACATAGGCTCAAAATAAAGGGATGGAGGAAGATTTACCAAGCAAATGGAGAACAAAAAAAAGCGGAGGTTGCAATACTAGTCTCTGATAAAACAGACTTTAAACCATCAAAGATCAAAAGAGACAAAGAAGGCCATTACATAATGGTAAAGGGATCAATTCAACAGGAAGAGCTAACTATCCTAAATATATATGCACCCAATACAGGAGCACCCAGATTCATAAAGCAAGTCCTTAGAGACTTACAAAGAGACTTAGACTCCCATACAATAATAATGGGAGACTTCAACACTCCACTGTCAACATTAGACAGATCAACGAGACAGAAAGTTAACAAGGATATCCAGGAATTGAACTCATCTCTGCAGCAAGCAGACCTAATAGACATCTATAGAACTCTCCACCCCAAATCAACAGAATATACATTCTTCTCAGCACCACATCATACTTAGTCCAAAATTGACCACGTAATTGGAAGTAAAGCACTCCTCAGCAAATGTACAAGAACAGAAATTATAACAAACTGTCTCTCAGACCACAGTGCAATCAAACTAGAACTCAGGACTAAGAAACTCAATCAAAACCGCTCAACTACATGGAAACTGAATAACCTGCTCCTGAATGACTACTGGGTACATAACGAAATGAAGACAGAAATAAAGATGTTCTTTGAAACCAATGAGAACAAAGATACAACATACCAGAATCTCTGGGACACATTTAAAGCAGTGTGTAGAGGGAAATTTATAGCACTAAATGCCCACAAGAGAAAGCAGGAAAGATCTAAAATTGACACTCTAACATCGCAATTAAAAGAACTAGAGAAGCAAGAGCAAACACATTCGAAAGCTAGCAGAAGGCAAGAAATAACTAAGATCAGAGCAGAACTGAAGGAGATAGAGACACAAAAAACTCTCCAAAAAATCAATGAATCCAGGAGTTGGTTTTTTGAAAAGATCAACAAAATTGACAGACCACTAGCAAGACTAATAAAGAAGAAAAGAGAGAGGAATCAAATCGACGCAATTAAAAATGATAAAGGGGATATCACCACCGACCCCACAGAAATACAAACTACCATCAGAGAATACTATAAACACCTCTACGCAAATAAACTGGAAAATCTAGAAGAAATGGATAATTTCCTGGACACTTACACTCTTCCAGGACTAAACCAGGAAGAAGTTGAATCCCTGAATAGACCAATAGCAGGCTCTGAAATTGAGGCAATAATTAATAGCCTACCAACCAAAAAAAGTCCAGGACCAGATGGATTCACAGCTGAATTCTACCAGAGATACAAGGAGGAGTTGGTACCATTCCTTCTGAAACTATTCCAATCAATAGAAAAAGAGGGAATCCTCCCTAACTCATTTTATGAGGCCAACATCATCCTGATACCAAAGCCTGGCAGAGACACAACAAAAAAAGAGAATTTTAGACCAATATCCCTGATGAACATCGATGCAAAAATCCTCAATAAAATACTGGCAAACCGGATTCAGCAACACATCAAAAAGCTTATCCACCATGATCAAGTGGGCTTCATCCCTGGGATGCAAGGCTGGTTCAACATTCGCAAATCAATAAACATAATCCAGCATATAAACAGAACCAAAGACAAGAACCACATGATTATCTCAATAGATGCAGAAAAGGCTTTTGACAAAATTCAACAGCCCTTCATGCTAAAAACGCTCAATAAATTAGGTATTGATGGAACGTATCTCAAAATAATAAGAGCTATTTATGACAAACCCACAGCCAATATCATACTGAATGGGCAAAAACTGGAAAAATTCCCTTTGAAAACTGGCACAAGACAGGGATGCCCTCTCTCACCACTCCTATTCAACATAGTGTTGGAAGTTCTGGCTAGGGCAATTAGGCAAGAGAAAGAAATCAAGGGTATTCAGTTAGGAAAAGAAGAAGTCAAATTGTCCCTGTTTGCAGATGACATGATTGTATATTTAGAAAACCCCATTGTCTCAGCCCAAAATCTCCTTAAGCTGATAAGCAACTTCAGCAAAGTCTCAGGATACAAAATTAATGTGCAAAAATCACAAGCATTCTTATACACCAGTAACAGACAAACAGAGAGCCAAATCAGGAATGAACTTCCATTCACAATTGCTTCAAAGAGAATAAAATACCTAGGAATCCAACTTACAAGGGATGTAAAGGACCTCTTCAAGGAGAACTACAAACCACTGCTCAGTGAAATCAAAGAGGACACAAACAAATGGAAGAACATACCATGCTCATGGATAGGAAGAATCAATATCGTGAAAATGGCCATACTGCCCAAGGTAATTTATAGATTCAATGCCATCCCCATCAAGCTACCAATGAGTTTCTTCACAGAATTGGAAAAAACTGCTTTAAAGTTCATATGGAACCAAAAAAGAGCCCGCATCTCCAAGACAATCCTAAGTCAAAAGAACAAAGCTGGAGGCATCACGCTACCTGACTTCAAACTATACTACAAGGCTACAGTAACCAAAACAGCATGGTACTGGTACCAAAACACAGATATAGACCAATGGAACAGAACAGAGTCCTCAGAAATAATACCACACATCTACAGCCATCTGATCTTTGACAAACCTGAGAGAAACAAGAAATGAGGAAAGGATTCCCTATTTAATAAATGGTGCTGGGAAAATTGGCTAGCCATAAGTAGAAAGCTGAAACTGGATCCTTTCCTTACTCCTTATACGAAAATTAATTCAAGATGTATTAGAGACTTAAATGTTACACCTAATACCATAAAAATCCTAGAGGAAAACCTAGGTAGTACCATTCAGGACATAGGCATGGGCAAAGACTTCATGTCTAAAACACCAAAAGCAATGGCAGCAAAAGCAAAAATTGACAAATGGGATCTCATTAAACTAAAGAGCTTCTGCACAGCAAAAGAAACTATCATCAGAGTGAACAGGCAACCTACAGAATGGGAGAAAATTTTTGCAATCTACTCATCTGACAAAGGGCTAATATCCAGAACCTACAAAGAACTCAAACAAATTTACAAGAAAAAAACAAACAGCCCCATCAAAAAGTGGGCAAAGGATATGAACAGACATTTCTCAAAAGAAGACATGCATACAGCCAACAGACACATGAAAAAATGCTCGTCATCACTGGCCATCAGAGAAATGCAAATCAAACCACAATGAGATACCATCTCACACCAGTTAGAATGGCAATCATTAAAAAGTTAGGAAACAACAGGTGCTGGAGAGAATGTAGGGAAACAGGAACACTTTTACACTGTTGGTGGGATTGTAAACTAGTTCAACCATTATGGAAAACAGTATGGCGATTCCTCAAGGATCTAGAACTAGAAGTACCATATGACCCAGCCATCCCATTACTGGGTATATACCCAAAGGATTATAAATTATGCTGCTATAAAGACACATGCACACGTATGTTTATTGCAGCACTATTCACAATAGCAAAGACTTGGAATCAACCCAAATGTCCATCAGTGACAGATTGGATTAAGAAAATGTGGCACATATACACCATGGAATACTATGCAGCCATCAAAAAGGATGAGTTTGTGTCCTTTGTAGGGACATGGATGCAGCTGGAAACCATCATTCTTAGCAAACTATCACAAGAACAGAAAACCAAACACCACATGTTCTCACTCATAGGTGGGAACTGAACAATGAGATCACTTGGACTCAGGAAGGGGAACATCACACACCGGGGCCTATAATGGGGAGGGGGGAGGGGGGAGGGATTGCACTGGGAGTTATACCTGATGTAAATGACGAGTTGATGGGTGCAGCACACCAACAGGGCACAAGTATACATATGTAACAAACCTGCACGTTATGCACATGTACCCTACAACTTAAAGTATAATAATAATAATAAATAAATAAATAAATAAATAAATAAATAAATAAGTTGACAAGAAAAAAAAAAAAAAAAAAAGAAAGGGTGGATGATGGCTGGAGCCTGAAGAGTCAGCCCTGGAGTGAACATAGTGCCCTGGCCAACCATTTGAGCTTCTCTGGGTAAAGAAAGAGCCAGAACTCCTCCTGGTCCTTCAACACTTCCTTTAGGCCACATCCCTCTGACAGGCCACCATGCTGCCGCGGTCATGATGGGGCCTCTGCTCTCCATCTGTTTCTTCCTTGGGACTCTGAGCCACCTAGGACACACATGATCATCTGTGTGCCTTAACCCCCCTGGGCATCCAGTACAGGGTCTGGAGGCAGTGGAAGTTTGTGGAGGGAAGCCAGAAATGCATGCCCTGGTTCCTTGGCCTGCGTCTGCCCACAGTGAGTGCCCACCCTGGATCTGGGGCATGGAAGGGTGGCATGTGATGCAGACCTCTCAGTTAACAAACAAGAAAGCCAGGACCCAGGATGGCTACTTTTCTCAAGACCCCTGCTTAGGTTACCTGGGGAGCCTGTTTTCTGTGGGAGAAGGAATTAGGGGAGCAGTGGCCCTACCTCCCTTCTCCCAAAGCCAGGAAGCTTTGCCAGGGCCCCAGGACCCACCCTTCTTGTCCTCTCAACCCCTTCCATGGGGAGCTAAGCATCCCTAGGTTGTCAAGGGAGCTTGGCCTGTTTTCTTATGGACAGAGAATGCACCTGCCAAGGCTCTGCAGGAGGGAGAGATCTGAACACCACGGGCAATGCAACTGGAAACTGGATATTGGATTCTTGTTCATTTCCCCCAGAACGAATGCCATGGAGGCATAAAGCCTGGGCACTCCTTGCTTCTAAAAGTGGGGAGGGATCAGAATGTTGGAACTCTCGAGATTACTTCCTAAGTGGGAGCGTGAAGGGCTGTTGTGATAACCATTGGCTCCCAGACACCCTGGGCAGGCACTGGCTGCAGATGCCGCCTCATTGAGCATGGAAAAGGTGGCTCTTCAGAGGTGGCGTCTCCCCACAAATCATTTTTTTAATGAGTTGTCACTTTGATGGTGGGGCTAAGTCTTGGGCCTGATTCAGTGTTCTTGCCTTTTTCTCTCCTCTTCCTTCTTCCTCCAGCGCCCCCACCCTCCTGCTTGCTTGCTTCTCTCTCCAGCCTCCACTTACTGGAAATGCAATCTCTCAGCGCATGAATGGCAGGGAGGGAGGGAGGCGCCAAGATCGAGAGGCGGCTTTGTCTGGCGGTGAATTTAGATAGCACGTGGGTGGCCAGGGAGCAGGCAGACATCCTCCATCCGCCTGTCATGGAGTTTGCCTGCACTGGCGGAGGAGGAGAGCAGGGTTTAATTCCCCAACAATGCCTAAGTCCCAAATCTCCAGGCTGGAGACATAGCTCCAGCATGCCAGCCATAGGGGAGAAAGGCAGAGTGGTAGGAAGTTGCTAATTTGGGGGAAGAGAGTGAGCAGGGCCTATATGGTTCTATTTTAGAGCAGTGAATGAGCTGTGGGTGACACTGACCTCTGTGTCCTGAGCTCAGCCCTCATACTGCCACAAACTCCCACACTGTTGTGGCTCATTTTCCCCGTAGTCAAGGGGGACTCACCTCCTCCTCCTAGCATTGTCGAATGGATTCAATCAGATGTGAGAAGTGCATCCTTATCCCTGTCACCTTCATCGTCATCATCTTCTTCACCATCGTCACCATCAGAGTGAGTGTTAATCTGCATGCTGTGTGCTAGACACGGTTCTACATGCCCTTATGTAGGAAGAGATCTCCCAAACCGCAGGCACTCAATAGAAATTATTTGCAACTGACTCCAATTTTTGCTTTGTTGATAATTTGTTGGGCAAGATGATTCCACCTCTCTGAGCCTCAGGTTTCTTCTCTGTGAAATGGAGATGACAGTTATAGTGCCTTCTGCAAAGGCTTGTTGAAGACAAATGTGTTGAAGCACATAAATTATTTGAAAAAAGTCATGGTCCTGGCAAATGATTTGCTGTTGCTGGAGCATGTTGGTGGGGCACTATCTTGGCGCTGAAAGAGGGATGTGTTTGATGTCACAAACGTTATACCCCACAGACAACACCCTGAACACTCTGTAGGCACCCTGTTAACACTCCAAAAACCCAATTCCTCATTTCATCATTTTCACTGCTGCAGACCACAGCCCTGAACCTGCCTTTCCTCTTTAGATCACGTCTCACCCAGTGGCATCAAGCAGCCACCCACGTCGGTGGCTATTTTCCTCTATTCTGTCCCCACCCTCAACTGCCTTCCTGCCCTGGGGCTGGCTGCTGTGGGTCCTGCTTCTGAGTCTCTGGCTGGACTTCCTCCTGCCCAGTTCACCTGTCCAGCCCTCCACTCCTTTACAGAGCTGCAGCCACCCCCTCTCTGGTCTTTGGGCTTCTGCCCCCTCCTTCCCAGACTGCCCTCCACCATGGCAGCCCGAAGGGCCTTTCTAAATCACCCAGTGGCCCATCCTTCTTGGCTGAGCACCTTTCAGCAGCAAGAAGGAATCAGTCAGTGAAATGCTTAGTGGCCATTGACTATGTTCAACACCGGCCTGCACCCTGGGCATGGGAGGGGGTGGCTGGAAACATTTGCCTAGTTAGTCTAGTCACTGAATGCATGTCTATCTCTCGCCTTCCCTGGGCCAAATGCTGGGCCATGTGTGTGCCAGCTGGTTCTTTAATTTCACCTGTGCAGGAGGTGTCCGCTCCATTTTTTAGATGAAAAGAGAGGTTTACTAGCTGGCCAAGGCAACACAATTAGAATAGGTGGCGACAACTCAATTCAGATGCAGGGGACTCTGAAGCCAAAGGCACCATCCACTCAATGCAGCAGAGATAGCTGCAATGCACATGAGCCTCAGAGAGCCCACCCCAGGCCTGGTGGGTGCAGCCTCTGCTCACTGGCTGGAGAGGGCAGGAGGGGTGAGGTGGGAACTGCAGCAGATTTGGGGGCATGGAGAATAGAGTGAGGAGGGGATGAGAGCTGAATTGCACCTTGCACAGCAGCCAGGCAGGAAGGGAAATGGACCAGGGAGTGGGGACTGTGAGCTTGTGCTGGGGGAGAGGGCGGGGAGTGTGAGTTCTGTGCCCGGGCTGCAGAGTGGGGCCTGGAGGTTGAGAGGAGTGGGACACCTGGAGGAGCAGAGGCCTTGAGAGCCGAGGAACAGCCTGGGAGGAGGACTGGGCTGGAGGCGGGCCTGGGATGCTGAGAGTGCTTCTGAGAAGGTGGCAGGGGGACAAAGAGAGTGAGAAGCCAGGGAGGCCTGTCCCAGAGTCTTCCCCATATCCCTGTCCTCTTTCCAGAGTCCCTTGGTTTCCACTTTCCTGCCTGGCACTTTCTTTTGCAGAACCAATTCCCCAGAGTCACTCAGCCACAGCGGGCCCTCAGAGCACAGGCTTGTTTCCCAGGGCAAGGCCCCAAGAGCCAGGCCATGTTTGGTGAGCGACAGAATAGGAGATGGGAGCTCTGGCTTCTAGTTCTAACTCCACCACCAACTCTCAGGTGAGCTTTGAGGGTCTTGGCTCCTGGCCAGGCCTCAGTTTCCTCTTGGATATAGGGAGAGGCTGGATGGCCACTAAGGGCCCTTCCCACAAGTCCTGTGGCCTGTGATGTGACTGGGGGAGGGTTCAAGGTAAGGCCTTGGGTGAAATCTACATCCTCCACTGTCAAGCTCTCTGCTTTTCACAGTAATTACCACTTAGTACCTGAGAGTTGGACATCGGCTATCAGCACTTGGGTTTCAGAATCCAAGGACATCCCATCCCTTGGCTTTGCCCCTGCTTGTACTATCATCTTCCCCACCCCCTCCACCCTGTCACTTTGTCTTAGCACAGCCCCATATGGAGTGTTGCCCAGTGCAGCCGGGAAGATGCCAGCAGTCCCTGGGGGCAATGACAGAAAAGACCTGGATTATCAGGGACCAGCATGAAAATTCATGGCCAGAACATTTCCTCCATGTGATTTCCCAGTGTGCTCTGAACTGCTTTGTGTTTGCAGGATGGAGTTTTGTGTCTGCTGGTTTATTTATTCTATGCACATGTATTGAGTACCTGCTGTGTACCAGGCCCAGGACTGGGTCCTAGGGACATGGGTGAACCAGACCCTGGGGACTAGGCAGGCTGGGGATGCTCCTGCCTCCCATGGGGGCTGAAACCTGGTGTCCTCTACCCTCCTACCTACCCCCAGTCCCATCTGATCACTGCAGGACCCTCTAGAGAAGAGAGCCTCTGAAGACTGTAACTCAAAGTGCTTAGGGTTCTGTTGGGGGAAGGCAGGCCTGATCCTCGGGGGTAGAGCGTCACGGTCCAGGTGCCGTATGATGGGGAGTAGGCAGAGCTGTGTAAGGAAGTTGGTCAGCCCAGGCACAGAGCCCAGCAAGAGCATCCTGAGACGTGAGGCTCCAGCCGGGGTGAGGGTGGCTTGGGTACAAAGCCATGTAGTCCTCAACTCTGGCAGGGCCTTTGTCACCCCCCACGCCAAGGCTACTATTGTTATCTATTGTTATCTATTGCATGTGATAAATTACCCCATACTTTGCTTCTTAAAGCGTTAGACATTTCTGTAGGTCAAAATTCAGAAGCAGCTTAGCCGAGCAGTTCTTGCTCAAGGTCTGTCATGAGGTTGCAGTCAGGGAGCTGGCCAGGGCTGTAGTCATCGGAAGGCCTGACTGGGGCTGGAAGACCCCCTTTCCGGTTGGCTCCCTCACAGGCTTGGCATGTCAAAGCTGACTGTTGGTAGGGGACCTCCATTCTTCCCCAAGTGGGCATCTCCATAGGCTGTTTGAGTGACCTAGCCATGGAAGTCATGCCTGTCATTCCTATGACATCCTGTTAGTTACATAGGTCAGTTGCCTTCAGTGTGCATACTCGGAGATGAGAACCATTTGGAGGCATCTTGAAGCCTGACTACCCCCAGCACCTACTGTGCATGGGTTGGTTTTTCTGGACTGCTCGCCCTGAGTGTTGAGCACAGAGATGCAAAGTTCACAGGTTCATGGGGGCTTACTGGGGCCCTGGGGTGGATTCAGGGGGTCTGCCACTGGGGTAGGCTGTGAAGACTGGCCAGGTTGATGGCTCCGGAGCTGCCTGAGGACAAGGAGAATCCTCAGTATTAGAACCCAGCATCTCTGTCTCTCACAACAGCCCCTCTTTCCAACTTACCCCTGCCCCCAACACTCAGTGGCATTTGCGTTCTTGACAGCTGTACACAGTACACCTGTTTCCCAGCAGTCACACTTGTTCAAAGAATGGGCATGTGTCACTCTAGGAGGTAGTGAGTTCCTTGTCCCTAGAGGCACTTGCTGCAGAGCCACTGGTCAGAGCGGCCAAAGAGGAGAGATTTTGACAGATTTCACTCAGCCCTGGGTTTCTGACTTCCCATTTTCTTTGTGATCTGGCTGTGGGAGTTGTGTCCTTGCTCCTCTTCACGAACGAACTCACCCCCTGCAGGAAGCCTCAGCTAGCCCCATTAGATCCCCTCATAGGGCCCTGGCCTATGGAAGCTGTCCTCTTGCCCCACCCCCCAGCCTCCCACCTGTGGGGTCTAAGTGCCCGGAATCCTGGCTTCCTGCCCATGCTGCCCACATCCCACTGGGAGCCTTCCCCAGATAATCAGGACCATTAGAGGCCTCTTAATGCCACCTGACCTCGGGCCTGTGATGGCCCCCACGCCGGCTGCCCATGCATTATTAACGTGCAAAGAGCATGAAAGAGCTGCTCAGATGGATTGCACCCTGGCGCCCCTGGTGCATTAGTTGCTGCATTTGTAGCATGCGCCTGGTGGCCCCATGATGTCCCCCTCCAGGGTCTCCCCCAGCATAGCCAGGCCCAGCTCTGCCCCAGGACTGAGGGCTGATGGGGAGCTGGCTCTTCAGGCACTGGGCATCTGGAGCAGGGTGGGGCTAGGAGCACTGGGGCCAGGGATGCAGGGTTGTGCAGGCCCAGCACTTCCAGGTCGAGGAGAGCAGCAAACTGAAGGATCAGCTCATCTACCCCTCACCCCCTCAGCTCTAGAGGGGAGGACACCAAGGCTTGAGAGGAGAAGTGACCTGTTCAAGGCCACAGGTGAGGGGCAGAGGCCCAAGTTCCTGGTGCTCCCTTGCAGGAGGGAGGAAATATGAAGGAAGACTTCATACTGAGTCTTCCTTGAGCTGAATCATGTCAGCTCCTAGAGCCTGGGGTGAGGCCTCTCAAATGGACAAAGGGGAATCCTTTGCAGGAGGAGCCTGCCTAGTCTCTTGAGGGCCCCTGTTGGAAAGCAGATGAATTCCCATGGGAAGATGAAAGCCCCTTGCTCTGCAGTCACATTTCCTAAGGTTAAACACGCTCGACCCCGACTGGCTGGAGGACCTTGGCCGACTCACTTTCCCTCTCTTGGCCTTCGTGTCCCCATCTGGAAAACAGGCACAGTGTTCCCTGCCCTGCCCTTCTGCCTCCCTTCCTGTCTCCCTCCCTGGGCTGGTGTGAGGGTCCAGAGTGGTAGTAGAGGAGAAGGAACTGGAAACTCACATGACACTTCACGGTGAGAGCAAGACCACACCTCTTCCCAGCCCCAGCACCTCACACCTTTCAACACAGAATCAAAAATCGGGCTGGGTTACCTACAGTTAACTGGAGGTAACTAGAGGAATAGGGACACACGGCTGAAAGGACTGTCACCTTCAGGAGGCCCTGATCCCAAACCTAGGCCTGCTACTTACAAGCTGGTGGCCTCGGTCAGGGCCCTTCTCCCTCTCTTCTCTTCACTTTCTCCTTCTGTAAAACAAGTAGTGAGTTGGAAAGGAGATTAGAATTCCTCTAAGAATATTCCATCTTTAAAGTCAATGGGGGCCCATTCAGAATAAAAGGTCAGTGACGGATATCAGGTCCTTTGCTAACAGCAAGTTTGGGAACCCTGGGAAGCCCATGGTCCTGGACATAGAGTTGAGGGAGTGAGGCAGTGAGGATGAGCTTTGCCAACCTGAGAGCCAGTGCCTGCTCAGTTTCTTGCCAGTTTTGCAGATGAGCAGTTGATGTACAAAGAGTTGGAGTGAGTTGCCTTAAGTCACAGAGCCAGGGTGAGGGATAGCATGGGCCCCGGTCTGCCCTGTTCTTCACAACATAATGTTGGAAGTAGAGGGAAAGGCAGGGAAAGGGGCTGCCAGTTACTGATCACCCCTGTGCACTGGGCTCTCTGCTTCCCCCAGGATCTCATTTTATTCCCACAGCCACCTTGGGAGGTGGAATCCCTGAATGGAACCCCTGAGGGTGGCAGAGACAGTAGTCTGATTTCTGGTTGTTCCTGGATGGCTGTGTGTAGGGGGAAGCACGTGGCCAAGGCAGTCTGGGTAACCCCTAGTCCATGTGGGAGATGGTGACTGAGAGCGAGATTGCAGCCACGTGGAGATTGTGGGCAGCAGTGCGGCTGGGACAGCAGCTGCTCTCTCTATGCAAATGAAGCGCTCAGCACCCAGCATCCAGCACTGAGCAAACACCCAGCAGAGAAACCCCCTCCTAAACCTCTCTGGGACCCTAGCCTGTGCCTTTTGACACCTTCACCGCAGCAGCTGCCTGTACCCTAAGCCCAGTCCCAGGCCACAGCAGTTCACAAGAACCATCCCCGCCCCTTGGGGGAATTCCCGCGTCTGTCTGGAGACAAACTACAGCCCAGGCAAGTCTGGCTGTAGAAGCTGACCCTAGAAGCCAGCCCTGCATTAAGAGCTGACTGTAGCATTCCCAGTGGCATGCCCGTGTCACTTCCAGGGCCAGTCTGAGAACTGTCTGTGGGGCTGTAGGTTGAGAACAAGTCTGGCCTCATCCACCCTCTGCGGTTCCCAAGCACATCGCCTTTGGCCCCACCTCTGCACTTTTGCTCATGCTCTCCCCCTGGGATTACATTTCACCCCCCCCCCCCACTCCCCCTGCTCTGTCGCCTTGGCAGAACCAGCCCCGCATCCCCTGTCCGGCACTGAGTGCCCCAGGCCTGGGTGCTGTCTGTCATTACAGCCTGCTCATGTCCTTGGACTCCAGCTCCCCTCTAAGCTGGGCACTCCCTGGGCTGGGACTGAGGAATTTGTGCCTGTGCCTGGCTCTGGATTGAGTGTGGTCTCATTTAATCCCTGCAACCTAGAAGACAGATATGCTTATTGTTCTAGCTTTATGGGTGAAGAAAGATACTCAGAGAGGTCAAGTCACTTGCTCAAGGTCACACAGCTACCAAGTGAGAGAGCTGGGATAAGGAGCTGGAGTTGCACGCAGAGTCTGTAATTGGGAATAGATTGGCCCTTATTCAGCCCTTTGTTCCCAGGCCTGATAAAGCCTAGGGTGATTAAGGACCAGCAAGTGTTGAGGCATTCTTATTCAAGCAATAAGATGGTGGATGCTCCCCCTGTCTGTTCCCTGGGAATCCTGAAGGTGTACCCTGCCACTCTGTGCACAGCCCACCTCACCCCAACGTGCACCCATCAGGCCCTGGATGACGGCTTTGGCTCAGGAAATCCTTCCAGCAGTGTGGTGGGCTCAGGATGGTTATACCCATTTTATAGATAGGAAACTGAGTACTAGAGAGGTCTAATAAATGTCCCAGAATCACCCAGCAGGAAGTGGCTGACTATGACTCCAACCCAGGGCTTGGGGCTCTGCGTCTGGTGCTCCTTCCTAGGCTGGCGGGATGAGGCTGTGCTTGCCAAAG